>NC_056732.1:1849462285-1849472285 GCF_019279795.1 Protopterus annectens | reverse complement strand
ACCTTCGATAACCACATCGCCACAACAGTCAGGAAATCCTTCTATGTGGCACACCTCATCACGAAGGGCTTTTCATCCAGAAAAAGGAGGTCATTGTCCCACTGTACTCGTCCCTCATTAGACCCATTATAGAATACAACGCCCATTTGGTATGTACCTCTCAAGACATCTGCAACAACTGGAAAGGCCTCAGAAATACCTCACTAAAAGAATCACAGGCCTAAAGCAGATGCCCTGTGACCGCCTTAAAAACTCCAGCTATACTCTGTCGCATATCGTCTACTCAGAGGCGATCTCTGTTTAACATACAAGGCCATGTCAAACCCAGAGCTGTTGGACATGCTACACTTAAAGAAATCCCAATCCCTCAGAGCTACACGCTCCAGGGATTTAAACCTTGTCATCACAATAAACAAAACATGTTGGAGGGATAGGTTCCTGACCCAGAGACTCCCCAGACTCTGGAATAGATTGCCCATACATGTCAAGCAGAGTGCCTCTTTGGACCTCTTCAAGAGGAACCTTGACGATTGGATGGGAGAAAGGAAATTCACCCCAGGGATCACGTCAGTCACCCTGCTAGACAGGGGTCCAGGAAAGTAAATAATGTGGGAAGAAATAGCCAGGGAATTGTTATGGCTAGGCTTGTATAGGCCCTAGGGCTGATAGCCTAGTACCAACCTATGAACCTATGAACCTATAAGAGATGGGACTGGGGGGAGTGTCCCAGATCAAATTTACAGTGGGGGTGGAGCATGCATATTGTTTTTTATGTTCTTGAACTCTTTTTATCTCTTCCTGCACCTGGGCACCCTGACAGCTTATTTGGCTTGAATTGTTTTTTTCAAATGAGGGTGTTAATCCATTAGCAGTCTTATAAAACCATACTTGTTGTGGTAGTGTGCAACTGACAGGTATGCAGAGATCAGCAATCTGCAAAGTGTGCTAGCCTGTGTAACTGATTTATCACTGTTTCTGCATTTTCTGTGTGTTTCTATCAAAAAAACAAAAAAACAAAAAAATAATCCTTGTTTTCCCGCCTCTCCTCGACTAATTTAGACCAGTTTACAGGCATTGCTGTATTCTGGGCTGTGGTGTAGTTCCTGTGTTGTCCATTACCTTACTTGGATAGAGGGAAGTTTCTTTGCTTACCATTGGGAGTGGGGAGCCTTGTGCAGCCTACCTGTCCCTGTAGGAAGTGACCTCAGCACAAGAGCTGTAGTAATTGGTTGTTTTGGACCATTTTCTAGCTCTTTTGAAGTTCCCTGTTTAAAATCCGCCTCTGGGTGTTTTTGCACGGTTGTGCGCATAGCGTAGTGCCGGTTAAACAAGGTTAATCTTCTTCTGGCTCCGCCAAGTCTGCTCTTCAAAGTTTCGTTTAAGGAAGCTCTACTCTTAGTATATTCAGACTACTCACTATATTATAAGCCTAGCACTTGTTCTCAATACTTCTCTACTAAGTAAGCACTCTCGTACTAAGTAAAGCCCTACATCTACTTACCACCCCTGTGAATATCCACTTCCCTTAAAGATACAGCACTCCCTTATACTGTTCTAGCATGTTGAGTGGTAGATTACTGGCGTCTTTTCCAGTTCAGCTGGTCAATCTGGGTATCTTGCGACAATGCTACAATTGTCTCATGTACACAGACAACCCTCTCCTCCTCCCAACAAACACAAATACATGTGAGAGATGCAACTATATAGCCAAACTGGAGGCTGAACTCTCTCAACTCAGGGCTGGCATGACCAGACAGGAGGAGATGGTAACCACACACACAACTATCCCAGTCCCACATAGACCTACCACAACTGCAAACCAAACACATAAAAACACAAAGACATACTTGGAGGCTCTAATAAAAAACTTACCAAAACAACAGAGACTCCCAAAGCAGACATCCAAAAATCCACCACCTCAAAATAAAACACATGCAACACATACTTCAATAAATCAGTGTGTCAACCAATCACAGCCCTTAAGGCCAAACACCATGCCTGATACACTAGTAATAGGTGACTCTATAGTCAGACACACTGATGTCCCACTGACCAGGCTGAACAAGGAGAGTGTGACAGTGAGCTGTCTATCGGGAGCTAGGATCCGCCACATAACACACGCACTCAAGTCACTCCAAAGCAAGTACAAATATGACTCCGTCATTGTCCATGCTGGCGTGAATGACCTGAGACGTACCTCCCTGGACTACATGAAAAGAGACATAGAGGAGCTATCCGATTATGTAGCCCAGGCTGGTATGACCCTGACCCTGAGCAGCATCTTGCCCTCACCAAGAATGATACCACAATACAAAGACAAGATGATCAGCTTTAATAATTGGCTCAAGTACTGGTGTCATTCTAAGGGGATCCAATGTCTGTCTGCCTGGGATGACATGTTGGACAAGCCACGCTGCTTCGCAAGGGATGGCTTACACCTGTCACCACTGGGCTTCTGGATATTGGCTAAGGCTCTTGCCACCCCCATAGTGCCTTTTTTAGACAAGGCTCAAAAGACAAACCCACCTCCTTAGAAAACAAAAATGGAAAAAAACTAAGGGTAATGCTGCTCAACTCCAGAAGTCTAAATCTCAAGATGCAGGCACTCGATGCACTCCTCAGCATGGAGAACATCGACGTCTGTGCAGTAACTGAATCCTGGTTCAAGGCTCCTGAGAGCACCACAGTGCTACCAGGCTATACCTCGTATCATGCTTTTCGGCCCCAAAACCTGGGCCGAACCACAAAGGGAGGGGGAGTGTCCATATTCATCAAGGACACCCACACCTTCAGGTTAGTAGCAACACATGAAGCATCAGAGACCATACAGGTGCAACTAACCGTAGGCAAAACTGCTATACAACTGGTAGCATGTTACAGACCACCCTCCCAATCTCAGGAACCCCACTCAGCCTTCCTGAAGACATTGGAGGATATGAATGTATCACAAAATACCATCATACTGAGTGACTTCAACTACCCAAACATAGATTGGGTACATTATTCTAGCCCTAATACCCTAGCCCAAAGGTTCCTGGAATTCATAAATTCAAATGCACTGGAACAACTAGTCACCTCTCCCACTAGGGGAGATAATATACTAGACCTGATCATCACAAATGTGGGGACAAAATGCTCCACACCAGAAGTATACCCCTCACTAGTGAGATCTGACCACAAACTAATCACCCTGGATATACATATCCTACTTCCACCCCCAGCACAAAAGACCACAGTGAAAAACTTCTCAAAAGCAGACTTCACTCTTCTTAAGACTGAGGTGGTATCCTTTAAGCCCACTGTGCCAGTGGATACCACATTCCACAATGCCGAATCCTTCACAAATGCTTTCTATTGACATCTCCAAGAATGCATGGATCATGCAATCCCAAATAAATCCAAGTCCCTCTCCATCAAAGGCAAGTGTCCTGTCTGGTGGACCTCAGCCATTAACAAATTGTATAACAAAAGAAGGAAGCTACTGCACGTCAGAGCAAAATCCCATGAGGGGAAGACATCTCTGATCAACATTAGCAGAAAACTACGTTCTCTCATAAAAACATCCAAGGCCAACTTTAAGAGAAAAATCGCTAAGGACACTAAAGATAACCACAAAGCCTTCTTCAGCTATGTTAGAAACCTAGGCGGAAACCCTCAGATATGCTCAGAGTTAGTTCACAACAACAAAAAATACACTGAACCCACAGATATTGCCAACATTCTGGCTGACAAGTTCAGTGCAAATTTCTCCCCTCCCTCATCCCCAAAAGAAGAAATACTTATCCCAGCTGAATTTAATCTCCCTGTCATCTCAGATGTCCAAGTGAGAACCGCCCTAAACAAAGCTAAAAACACAGCATCAATGGGACCTGACAGTATCCCGGGTTGCGTGTTACGTGAACTCCAAGAGGAGCTAAACCCACACATAAAAATGCTATTTAACCTTAGCCTTACTTCAGGATATGTACCTGAACACTGGCGTACAGCAACAGTGGTCCCACTCCACAAAGGGGGTACCTCTACAGACCCTGGGAACTACCGCCCATAAGCTTAACCAGCCTGGTCTGCAAAGCTATGGAAAGAATCATTATGGAACTCATAAACAGAGACATAGGGGACCTACAGACACTTGACCCCACACAGTTCAGCTTTGTAAAGGGCAGATCCTGCCTTTTGAACCTGGTTGACAATTTTGAAACAGTCACTAGAGCCATTGATGAGGGCAAAGCAGTCCATACAGCCTACCTGGACTTGGCTAAGGCCTTTGACACAATACCCCACTCAGGCATCATAGATAAGCTCAACAGCTTAAATGTAAACCCTTATGTCACTAGATGGGTTGCAAACTGGCTAAAGGACAGAACCCATAAAGTTAAAATCGCTGGAGCAATGTCAGACTCAAAGCCAGTCACAAGTGGTGTCCCACAGGGATCTGTCCTGGGACCCCTCTTGTTCGGCATTTATTTCTCAGATGTTAAAGCAAACATGGGAGGGTTGTGGCTGACAAAGTTCGCAGATGACTGCAAACTAGGCTCCATAGTCGATACACCAGCGGACACATACATCCTACAAAAAGGCCTCACAGAAATGGACAACTGGTGCCGGAGTCACGGCCTTAAACTAAATGCCAAAAAAATGTATAGTCATCCCCTTTGGGAAAAACAAAGTACGCACAAATTATCACATAGACAGCAACCCACTGAGTGCGGAAAAAGTAGTCAGAGACCTAGGGACCCAAGTCGACAGCGACCTCTCATTTGACACCCACGTTGCCAAAGTGGTTAGAAAAACATTCTACCTTGCACACCTCATCATGAAGGGATTCATATCCAGATCCAGGGATGTCATTGTACCCCTTTACTCCTCCCTCATCAGACCCATGATTGAGTACAATGCCCCATTTGGTATGTACCTCACCCGACATTTGCAACAGCTGGAGAGACCACAAAAGTACCTCACCAAGAGGATCAAGGGTCTCCAACATATGTCTTATTCTGCCAGACTAAACAAACTTCAGCTCTATTCAGTAGCATACTGCCTGCTCAGAGGTGATCTCTGCCTGACGTACAAGGCCATGTCCAATCAGGATCTGATGGACATGCTCCACCTCAAAAAATCCAAATCCATCAGGACCACGATAGCTAAAGACTTAAACCTCGGCACAAGTATGAATAGGACATGCTGGAGGGATAGATTCCCATGCTTTGGAACAGGATCCCAGTTCATATTAGGCAGAGCCCCTCACTGACTCTCTTCAAGAGAAATCTTGATGAGTGGATGGGAGATCGTAAGTTAACCCCAGGGGTCACATCTGTGTCACTGCTAGACAGGGGCACAGTAAACTATTTCTATTATATAAGGGAACCTTCATTGTGTCACTACTAGACAGAGTCACAGTATTCTAATTTTATTCTGTACATTTTTTTACCATTTCATGGGGTGGCAAAAGCCACATCACTATGGCTAGGCTTACAAATGCCCCAGGGCAGATAGCCTAGTACTATACTATGAAACTATGAAACTATAAAAGCCACCAACTTTAAGAACATAACAGGAATCGGGAGGGTGGGAGAAAATCAGTTTCAGCAGAGATCAGAAATACAATGCCAGCAAATATATAAATAATTCAGTCAAGCAAAAATTAACTGTGCAGAACTCTGAACAGTTACAGAAGTGCCAAAAATATACTTATCAGCTCTATATTTCCCGATTGTTTGAGAAGCACTCTCAACCAGAACACAAGGAGGTTCTAGCAATGATAGGCAGGATTTTACAAACAGGGTCTATTTTTATGCCAGCAAGCCTTGAGATAGTCAGATAACACAAAAACTGTTAGACCAGTTTTACCAACTTTAAGAACGCAACAGGAAATAGGGTGGAAGAAAATCCAGTTTCAGCAGAGATCAGAAAAACAATGCCAGCAAATATATAATTAATTCAGTCAAGCAAAAATTAACTGTGCAGAACTCTGAACAGTTACAGAAGTGCAAAAAAATATACTTAGATTTCCTTATTAGATATACATTTAGATTTCAGATGTAGCTAAAGAATGTTTTGTGATTTTCCTTAGCTAGGGATGCTAATTTAGATTAGTAATTAGCTTCAGAGGGCTTTACAAGAGTTCCAATCTGTTTGTTTATGTTTTGGAGGGAGTTCTGTCAGTAATGTCTCCTCTGTCAGATTTTTTCAGTATACAGTTACATATTAGAAACAATAGTGTGTATCAAGCATTTCAACTGACCACTGTCTGTAAAACATGGAACAAGTCAATTATACCCATATTTCCACAACTATACCAAGAAGCAAGACTGAAGTACATTACTCTCAACCGTACCAAATTCCTCTGTGAATACTGGTTTTGAGGGCAAAATATTGGAGTGCCATGAATTTCCACATGGTCCCTTTAATTTTCAAATTTCTTGGGGGGGGGTTTGTTTGTTTTTTTGTTTTTACTCCTTTTTTTTCAAAACAGGTTTATTGTTTTAACATATAAGAGAAATATCATAACAATTTTATACAAGTAATTAAAAATAGGTATTATTATAATATTCAACAAAACAACTAAAGTATTTACAAAGACATCCACTACAATCAGATCAATTAATTAAACTAAAATACCATGCTATTGAAATTAAAATTTTTTTAACAAATTTTGTAAATTATCCCATACAATAAAATAAGATGTTTTTCTGTTTGTTCTAGTCCTAATTGTGTTTATTTCCATATGGCACACTATATTCATAACATTTTTAAATTCATTGAACGAAGGAGGTGTATCTGAAATCCAATTTCTAGTTATTATTTTCCTAGCCACTGCTAGAATAGACCATAACAAGGGAAGCTTAACCTTTTAACACTTTGAGGTACAGGTGTGTTGAATAATATAAGAGATTTAGAAATAATGAAATTATCTGTAAAAAGAGCCTGCAAAATTCATTAATTGACTTCCAGTATTCTTTCAATTTTATACAGTCATAAAACATATGAGCCCAGTCAGCATTAATTTCTACATTACATCTCTTACATAGATTATCTTTATTATTTATTTTATTCATCATCAAAGGTGTATAAAAAGATCTATGTAAAATTTCCATGTATAAAGTCTCCAGACAATGGAAGACGTAGTTCTATAAGCAGATTCCAATATATATTGTTTATCTTGTTGATTTGGTGGGTCCCCATTAATAGAAGTGAAATAATTCCAGTATGAATCTACACTGTAAAAGTTTCTTGTCTGATAACTTTATGTATGTATGAAAGTTTACCTTTATCAGAAACTTTATGTTGTAAATTTAATATCAAGTAATCAATCAGTGTTGGAATAGATTCTTTAACAGTTATAGACATTAAATCTATTTTATTAATGAGATGTTGTCTAAAGGTCTGAACCTCTAACCAGAAAGTTTCTCTTAGATCAAATTCTTGTTTTAAGAAATCTAGATTTTTAACTTTATTATCAGATATCAACTGATACCAGTACTTTAGATCATTATCTATAGCTAAATGAGTTCCTTCAGAAGTAGATGACAAAAGCATACCCTGAGTATACATTATAGGAAATACAATAAAATTCCATTCCCTATACTTAGGGTGCATGAATATAAAGTTACGATAACTAATAATAATATTTAATGGGTAACAAACCATATGTTTAGGTGTAATAGGTGAAGTACAAAATTCCTTTAGTAACCATAACATGGAGTTATTTACAATCATATTTTTATGTGTTAAGGAGATTTTCATGAAGTGTATACTAATTAGTTCCCAATAATCTTTCCATTTTGTGACATATGACTGATCTATTAATAAAGTAATAACTTTTACAATAGAAGAGATAGTATATAAATTAAAGTCTGGAAAAGAAATACGCCCTTGAGACCAGCTATTAGTATGTTTCTTTAATGCAATCCTAGGTCTATTAGGTGCCCATAAGAAATTTAACATTAGTGTGTTCAGTTTCTTGATAATTATTTTTGTAGGTGGAAGTATTATTGATTGTATTAAGTATAAAATCTTGGGGAATATTATCATTTTAATAATTGTAAGTCTCTCCTCCATAGTAAAAACATATTATTCCAGGTATTAAAAAGATTTTGTATATTAAGAAAACAGGTATTATAATTATTATATATAATAGATTTAATATCTTTAGATAGTATTATACCTAAATAAGTTATCTGACCTGAATTGGGTACATATTTAGTAAAATCACTAATGAGAATATTTTTTCGTGTATATATAGGTAGTATTTTAGTTTTTTCTTCATTGAATATTAAACCAGAAATACTTTTAAAATTAATCATGTTATCAAATAGAGACTGTATAGAAGAATTAGATCCTGCTGATGTAATTAGAACATCATCTGCAAAAAGTTGAATTTTGGATGTTGTATTTTCATCTATTTTAAAACCCTCTATGTCAGTACTGTTTCTGATCAAATTAGCCCAAGGCTCCATCACTAAAGTGAATAATAGTGGAGAAAGTGGACATCCTTGTTTTGTACCTTTAAGAATGGGTATTTTTTGTGAAACATATGTTCCTACCTTAATATAAGCCAACGTTCCTTTGTATAAATGTTCAATTAGATTTACAAATGCATCCGAGAAGTTTGTGCACTTCATTAAGGTAAACAGATAGTCCCAACTTACTGAATCAAATGCTGAACTTATATCAAGACTAATAAGTGTTAAATCTTTCTTTTTCCTATTTGCAAAATCTATTAATGTTAAAGTTCTTCTTATATTATCAAAAGTATTTCTATTTACAATGAAGCCTGTCTGATCTATATCTATAACGCCTGGAATGATTGTCTTCAATCTATCAGCAAAGATATTCATAAACATTTTATAATCAACATTAAGTAATGAGATGGGCCGATATGAAGAACATCTAGTTGGATCTTTATTAGGTTTTAAAATTGGCGAAATAAATGTATATTGCCAAGATGGGGGGGGGGTTATTAACTCAGTTTGGGCCAAAATAAAAACCTTATGTATTAATGAATATGTATTTTTAGAAAGGGTTTTATATATCTCTGGTATAATACCATCATTACCCGGTACTTTGTTTGATTTAAGCTTATTTATTTGTGTAATAACTTCTGTATATGAAATACTCTTGTCCAATAGTTTAATCTGTTGTTTATTAAGCTTTTTATTCATATTTGTGGTTATAAACTCCTTTATTTTATCTTTAGGTTCCATGTTAATATTATTATGGTTAATTTTGTGAAGGTGATTTCTAAATTCATCTAGTATTTCTGGTATACTAGAAACATTCTTATTTTTCCTTAGAGAAAAGATTTCTTTGATATGGTTTTGTTTATTCAACTTTTTGTTTTATTTTTAAGTCTATGTAAGTATTTGGGGCTTATTGAATAAGACAAAAACTTGTATTTCTCTAAAGTTATTTTAACTTTATGAGTTAAAATTTCTTTGTATTTCTCATTTAGTTTGTTTATTTCTTCAATAACTTTCTTGTCCATAATATTTTCTTTATTATTATGTTTATACGAGTCTAATTTACTTTGAATATCTAACAATTCCTTATCCCAAGATTTCCTTTTATTATTATACCATCTGATACTTTGTCCATATAGATATGATTTTAAGGCATCCCAAACATAAACAATGGAGATTTCAGGAGTGTTATTTATGTCTAAAAAATGTTTTACTTCTGAAAGTATATATTCTTTATAGTCTTTTAGTTGAGTTAAGTATGCTGGTATCCTTTTGATCTGAACATTATGAGTATTTTTTATCATGAATTCAAAAATAATTTAATTATGATCAGATATAAGACATGAAATGATTTTGGAATTAATTAAATCTGTTACCATTTGGTTAGAAATAAAGACCCTATCTATTTTTGAATAAGTTTTGTATCTGTTAGAAAAAAAGGTGTATGGTAATGATTTTGAATCTATCTGATTATTAATATCATTCAAATGATAAGAATTAGCAAAATCCTTTAAATGTTTTGCATTAGATGTAATTCTTCT
>NC_056732.1:1849417285-1849457285 GCF_019279795.1 Protopterus annectens | reverse complement strand
AGAGCATGTGCATTATGCCTCGAAGGAAGTGCACTAGGACTGGCACGAGATAGAAAATTACTTTACTGTGCTCATTTGATTGATGCTCGGTCCACCGGGTCTGAGCTGAACTTTTCAAGAAATCAGACACGTTGGGGAGAACGGAGACAATGGATCCTGGTCCGAGCCACTGGTAGGCTATAGTTTGTGTGGCTCGGAAATGGTGCAGCGGACTCAATGGTAGGTTAAGCTAAAGTCTGAGCTTGCATTAGTCCCCTCACTCTAACAGCTTTTCTGATATAGTGATTTATATCCCACTGACTTAAATGTCAGGTAAATGTCATTTGTGCTTACTGCTTACTTTGCATTAGATGGACCTCCTTGGGTGGGGAGTTGTGTGTAATATCGCTCTTCACTGCACCCTTTGTTGCAGTAAATTAATTTAGGGTGGGTAGCTGGTAAGATTTTACTCTTCTTGATGGCTACTTTCTAGCTTGTAAAAACAATGGTGGAAGTGATTATGCTGCATGTTGTCCTATCAGTTTTGCTGTTTATCATATGGAAATTTTCTGTCAATAATGGAACAATGTGAGGCCAAAAGTAAAACTGAAAACTTTCTTTGCAGTGTTACATTTGGGACTTAAAAATTCTTATGTGTAATTTATTTTTCTTCCCGTTGCTTTTCTTGCAAAAATTGCTTATATATAAACCATAATCAATGGAATGCATTCTCCTCTGTGAGGGAGTTTTTGGAGCATGCATGTTGCTTATGTTCTTGGACTCTTTTTATCTCTTCCTGCACCTGGGCACCATGACAGCTTATTTGGCTTGAATTATTTTTTTCAAATGAGGGTGTTAATGCATTAGCAGCCTTATAAAACCATATTTGTTGTGGTAGTGTGCAACTGACAGGTATGCAGAGATCAGCCATCTGCAACTAATATCTCTGATGGTTGTCCATAACTATTCTGCATTATACATTAGGGTGCCTACATTCCTACATGGCTGCGTGACACGCCATTGTTGTGCTGTTTTGTACTTGCCATGTATGCGTTTCCAAGTGGCAGTATATTGTACTTTGTCTTTTGTACCAGGAGCTGGTGAATCTTTGCTGTTATTGCATATTATGTATTTATCTACTGACTTACTTACACACACATGCATACACCTACTGGTCACGATTGGCATATTTCTGTTGTGTGGCTGATTTTCTGTTTATGCCCACTTTTAGATGTATAGAACCATTAATGCTAATTTTGTTTTAGCTAGTGAATGCTAAAGGTATCTGTAAATGCTACCTATTGCAGTACACTTTGCTGATTGTAGGTAACTACACATTGCAGTCAAGCCTCAGTTAGTTGGGCTGTACATTGCATGTCCTTCCCTACAGTGTGCATTTTGCTGGTGACAGTAGCATTTAATATTTAGTTCTTACTGTCTGGTAGATGTGCATAGCCCAATGAACATTAAGTATGCATGCTGACTCAGGCACTGCCCTTCAATATGAGAATTATGGATGCATGTTGACTTGGACAGATCCTCTCTATTCTACTTTCCTTTACAGATGTCGGTGGGAATATCTACTCCACTGTGGTTTCTGATCTGCAGGTGGTGGTTGTGTGCTCACTACATTCAGTATTTTACAATGCGTGCTGACCATATCTGCTGTCTGCCCTACAGTTACCATTTTACACTTGCTGCCCTACCAGTGGGAGGCATGAGCACAGCACATAGTGCATTACGTCTTAGTGGAGTGCATTACTGGCCTTTGTCATAAGAGTTTTTCACAAAGCGTAAATCCCTGCATGGTTGGCCAGTGTGAAAATCTTTATAGAAATAACAGCCTTAAATAATGTTACAGCATGCAGTAGGGGTAAAGTTTTTAAATAAGGTTTCTAAGTATGTATGTAAACTTGTTAGGCTTGTATAATGGTTACGTTGTTTTGTATGGCAGTTGGTGCATAGCTGAAGGTTGTGAGGGCTAGTTCTTGTGGTACAGGGTTTGATTCTCTCAGCTCTCATTTGTCTTCTGTGCAAGCTTGAACAAATTACTGGGGGAGGGTGGCATAATAGCAGGTAGTTCCAACTAGTTAATCAAGTAAAATGGATATACACTCAAAAGGAAAGTTGTCTGAAAAGTATGTCAGATGTGTGCTCAAAATGAAAATGCTGGTAAGGTTAAAGAAACACTGTACTGTTGCCGTTGTATGTCATGCAGTCAGATGCTGACTTCACTGATGGAAGCAGGAGTGCTATGAATATTTTGATGAGTAATTCTGATCCTGTGTCTTTGCTATTGTTCAAAAAAATCTAAGACCTGTCCCCTCCCCAACAGCACATTATAAATTTCCACACAAAACATGCCATGCTTGACCTGTGAATAACTTTCTGATAAATATTAATGGGATACCATTAGTTTGTGTGTTGTGCCTAATCAGTGCAAACAAATTTGTACTGAATTTGTAATCCCGCATCAGTTTACCAGTGCAAGGGTTTTAACCCCAACTGTGACACCAGTAATCTAGGTTTGGTTTGGGGAGGGGGGCACTGTAGCATCTGTTTTTTCTGGATTTAATGATTGGAGTTTGGAGAAGGAGTGGCACCAGGTGGAGGAGACCCTGGAGAGGTGGAGATATGCTCTAGAGAGAAGAGGAATGAAGGTCAGCAGGACTAAGACAGAATATATGTGTGTGAATGAGAGGGAGGATAGAGGAATGGTGAGGATGCAGGGAGTAGAGGTGGCGAAGGTGAATGAGTTTAAGTACTTGGGATCAACAGTTCAGAGTAACGGTGAGTGTGGAAGAGAGGTGAAGAAGAGAGTACAGGCAGGGTGGAGTGGGTGGAGAAGAGTGTCAGGAGTGATTTGTGACAGATGAGTACCAGTAAGAATGAAAGGGAAGGTCTACAAGAGGGTAGTGAGACCAGCTATGTTATATGGGTTGGACACAGTGACACTGACAAAAAGGCAAGAGTCAGAGATTGACGTGGCAGAGTTGAAGATGTTAAGATTTGCACTGGGTGTGAAGAGGATGGACAGGATTAGGAATAAGTATATTAGAGGGTCAGCCCAGGTTGGAAGGTTTGGAGACAAACCAGAGAGGCAAGATTATGTTGGTTTGGACACGTGCTGAGGAGGGATGCAGAGTATATTGGGAAAAAGATGCTAAGGATGAAGCTGCCAGGTAACAGGAAAAGAGGAAGGCTTAAGATAAGGTTTATGGATGTGGTGAGAGAGGACATGCAGGTGGTTGGTGTTATAGAGCAAGATGCAGAGGACAGGAAGAAATGGAAACAGTTGATCTGCTGTGGCGACCCCTAACAGGAGCAGCCGAAAGAAGAAGAAGGAGTGGCACCGTGCCAGTATGAACATAGAAGTAGAGAGGCAGAATAGAACTTATTGTAGGATGATGCTATGACATTGTACCTTTGTCCCGTTCCCCCAGTAAATTTTGGCTTTTTCCAGATTTCTTGTGCTGCATAGTTATTCAGGGGGGGGGCAAAGTTTAGTGCTAGTTATGCCAAGTCTGTTTGTGTTGTTATTAGCACAACAGGTAATATACTTGCTTTTGATGCAGAAGGCTGTGGGTTCTACTCCCACAGTATGTTGATTTATTGCTGATACTGTACTGTGTTATACTTTTAAAGGGGGTGGATGCTGCAGTCCTGAGAGTGTCCTCATTGGCAGAGATACCTAGTAACTATGAACCTGTTATCAGTTTGCCATCCATTCCCTATTGCAATATTACTAGCTTATCATTTTTTTAATGTAACATAGGCAATTTATTCTTCAAGGGCAACAGGCACTTTGTTTTGTAGATACAACAAAGAAATATAAAGTTGTTTGCTAGCAGCAACCTCTTCATTAGTTACAGATCTCTTTTAATGTGGACTTATTTAGATGGCTTTTGCATTTTCTTTGAATGTGACATCTGGGGCCATATTTTGGTTTTCTGTTCTTCAGTTTGAATTTGAAAGTTGGTATCCTACAATTCCACGTGGAGTGGGCGTGGCCACACAATTATTTATGCAAATTATATGTTAATCAGTGTACAGATTTGTACCTATTTTTCATTGGACTTTGTCCAAATTTTAGATGTTTCCAGGTTGAGAGGTATGCTGAAGTACCTAATGCTTCCACTGCTGTAATAACAATACTAACTTATAAACAATGAGGTTCAACAATTATATAAGCAATCATTCACAAATGAGAACAGGAAATTAACAACTTTTCTACTGCAATATATATTCATAAGTACAAGCATATGAATAAGGAAGCATAATCTAATATGTGCGTCATTCGTATATGCAACCCTAAGTCAGAAAGACATCTGCAAAGGGCAGGGCATAGTCATCATCATTTGCACAGGGTGGGAAGATGGTAAGAGGAAAAGGCTGACATCAAAGACATATATATAGTGTTCAGGGCCAGTACCAACAGACATATAGCACTCAACACTAGTTTTTAAATAGTTTGCATATGTGTGTGTGAAGTGTTATGGGCAAGTGAATTTTTTTCAATGTGTGTGTGTCTATATGAATACAATCAAGCACTCTGCTAGCACTATGTCCTGGCATCTTGTACAAGTGTGAGCCGTGCATGGTAGAATAGTCAGCTCAGCTTTGTTGTCCCTGACTAAAAGAACTACCTCTGCCAGGACTTGCACTGCTACTTCCATGGCCCTGGTGAGAAGGTGGGGTGCTATTTGAACATGAGTGATGTTTGCTGGATGAATTCTGCTCATGACTACATCCAGGACCATGGCCCTATGGACTGTCATGTCTGGGTGAAGATACCACAACTACTGACAGAGCAGTGGATGTAGTGTCACTATGGGAGAGGGATCTTACATGGCTACATTTGTTAGTACCAGAAGATGTAGCAGCTTTCTGGCCACATTAATGCCCACCCCCAGTAGATGTTCCATCCCAGACACTGCCTGACCATTCATGCTGTCAAAGGAGTTGCTGACATGGTTCAGAGAGTCATTCAAGTTAGAATGTAGACGATTTAGTAGTCTCACTGTCTCTTCTGAGGCACTGGTCTAACATGCCCCATCCATATATCTGGTGACACCTAGTGACACAACAGCATAAGAGGGAGGATGGACAGCAGGCCTCTTCCAAGCACCCTTACCAACCATCTTGTGTGCACCATGCTGTCACAATGGCTATGGGGAGAAGCAACCAGCTTTACAGCCAGAGTAACCACACTACCCTGATCAGTTCTTTCACCCATAACCTGTCCTATATCAGAGGTGTTCATGTAATGAGTATATGGAGGCATACTGACTGTGTCCAAAATATGAGCAGGGGATGTGTTAGCTACAACCTCAGAGACAGACTGGCCTGTAGCACCCCCAGGCTATGCCTCTTCATCACCAACATCATCATCAGAGGCCATTGATACTCTGACATCAGGTGGTAGGAGTTCCACAGTGTTAAAACAAACATAAAAATAGTGAATAAAATTAATCATAAATTTCTCTTATACAAAATGTATGTTAAGCTCTAGCAGATGTTAAAGCAATAAAAATGTTCATCTCATATAGACCACAATCTACCTTAGAGGCAATAATGCCAATAACCAAATATGTGCTTACCATGTGCAGGTGGGCTAACAGCTTGCAATCCAGAAGTGCCTGTATATGAGGAAGAAAAAGGAAAGAAGCTGATAAGTATCGCAATGCAAATGAAACAAGGAAAAGAGAGACATCCCCTTAACAAGTGCAGATTAAATATGTTCTCATTCAGAAATGCAAAGAACACTTGGATTATCCCTCCAAATATCCTTCATTTCTCCATGAGTGTGTCATGTGACTTACACTTGTCACTGGCTCTAGATATATCAGACATCTAAAATATATGCATATAACGATATAACAATGACACTTGCATTTTTCATACTTCGAAGTTTTGCTTCTGACACTGTGGGTCTGTCATCCAAATCTGCATCAACATCAAGGATTCTGTGGGTACCCTCTGCTGAGCTATTTGTATCTCTGACAGTGAATAGGAACTTCTCTGTTTCAGTTAGTGGTGGTTCGGTAGCAGGACCACCCCATAGCCACTTGCTGCTAGGCAATTGCAGCTGTGCTTTTGTGGGCATAGGTTATCATATCACTTGCACATCTGGGAGTAAGTTCTCACATACCCCTCCCCCCCAACAGAATTAATGTCTTTAACCACCTGCTGCCATATCCTGTCTCAAGCAGATTTGTCACCTTTACCTCTTCCTAACAGAAAATGTCAATGGCAATGTAAAGCATGCATAACAACGTCATTTTCTGCATCGGTGTATGGGGGCTTGCTGGGTGCGGATTTCTTCTTGGGTGCCATATCTCTGTATGAGATGAAATAGAAAACAGACACATAATTAAATATATAATACACAGACAGCATGGCTGTGAACTGTTATCTGTGACTGCATGCATCCAACATACACACAACAATAAAAAAGCTGATGTTCCCTATGACTACACACAAGTTACAACAGCCCTTCTCAAAAAATAAATATTTCTAAATATCATGTTAACAACTATTTGTAACAGTTCTCTAATGCAGGTAACAGAAGTATAACTGTGTAATACATTTTCAGCATTAGCAACAACAGCACTTCTAAAAGTAGCATTTGAAATGTAAAACAAAGATATTATAAATGCCACTCCACTGCTGTAGAGGGCAGTTAGGTAGAAATCCACAAATGTAGCACACTTTTTCCTGGTAACACAGTTAAAAATGCCAGACCTTCCTACACAGTTAAAATAGACTCATCTGCAATAACTGCACGCATCACATAAATGCAACCCTAACAAATACAGGTCAAGTAGCATTATGTGGCATAACTTTTGTAATACAGACATGGCTATGCCAAAATAAATGGATAAAGAAAGCCGATTAAGATTAAACAAATCCTTCTCAGTGGTTATTGCAATTCAACTGTTAATGTTAAAGTAAAATCATTATGTAAGAAACAGCCGCATACCTTGACAACACAGCAATGTAAAAATAAGATAATTCTCTAAAAGTTGTGTTCATTTACTAGTATTGAGCTCTCTGGATCCAGTCTACCTAGTATGATACAACAGTATTACCTACACAATTGCCTTTATATAGTACAGAGTCAACACTGTGAGCACTGTGAGAATGCAAATGAGGTGTAAAATCATTAGCATTCCTGAATACCACAATCTGTACTAAAGTGTATGGGATGTAAACATGGTGCTAAGAGCTACACAATTACATGTATATGTCCTAGCAATGCAAGGACATGCACTGAGAAATGTTACCTGCTAATGGCTTGTAGGTGTCTATGATTATTCTGAATGTAGGATCAATCAATATTTCATAGACGTCCCTCTCTGATGTACTGAGGATGTATCAGGGAGAACAAAAAATAACAAAAAGTCTGAAAGTAGATTAACTGGTTTAGGAGGGCTACATTCCTAACATACAAATGCTAGGTTTAATGACCACACTTACTGCCCTTTAATAAGAAATGTTGTTCATATTCAAGGGAGTGCTTTAAAGATTTACACAGTTAAATGCATTAAAACAGAGATAGAATTGCTATGAAGAAAGCATAGATACATGAATGAGGCACTATAAAGAAAGTGAGCAGGACACCTGAAGTGTTTGCAGTCTTTGTTTAATATCATGTGAGTATATTGGTATCCTACGTTTTGGCAATATCATAACCATCCAGACATATACTGTGAAATGAGAAAGGGCAACTTTCATAACTTGTTTCTGTTGCACTTTCAGTGTGACTCGATACAATGTCATACATCAGCACATCTACATACTTTTTCTTCTTGCTGATATATGTTTTTGTCTGGGTCAAATATGGAAAACACCCTTAAATGTTTGGTTTTACTACCATGTTTGAGCGTCCAAATCCATTCAGGTTCCTGTTGCAACATAACAAAGTTGATTAATCATTTGAAATGTACATTTAAAGTATTTGATCACCATTTTTTCCTTCCATTATTTGCTCACCGTTTGACATTGTGCTCCATTGACTGGCAGGGGTCAGTAGCAGTGAACTGCATTTCACCTCCCAAGGTAAAAGCAGATAATTTTTATTTTGAAGACTGGCATTGTTGTGCTTTCCTCAGCAATCTGGACAGTAATTAGTGAAGAAATTCAAGTTGTTATACTCCTATCTCTGTAGGATAATTTGAAAACA
Source organism: Protopterus annectens (assembly GCF_019279795.1). NCBI lineage: Eukaryota > Metazoa > Chordata > Ceratodontiformes > Protopteridae > Protopterus > Protopterus annectens. Next base: position 1,849,449,121 of record NC_056732.1, on the reverse strand, counting down.
TATAGAGCTTAGAGAAAATGTAGGTGATGCAGGGTTTGAAACCTTTACAGAGACAATTTTACTGACGGATCTCATACTAAATCATAACACTCTTTTTGTTGTATGAATGTGTTGATGTGGGAAACTGAAGTAAGGTCAGTGTTGACTAAAGGTCATAGATAAGTCCTTTAAAATTATGTCAGTATTAATTGTTTGTGCTGTGTGAACAATTGAAGCATTTCTTCTGTTCCCGTCTTTATCCCCATGATATTAGCTAAAGTTCTGATATTGTGAGACATACGATAGTACTAATGTGGGAGGGAAATGTGAGAAGGCTGAATATATCAATGTAACGCAGTAGTCACTGTGCTCATTGCAAGAGAAACACTAATTCATTTCATGCGTATTCAAGTTGTTATTCCAAAAGTGCTTGAATTCTTGCAATAAATACTGCCTTCTGCATTTATATACCATTCAGTAGTGCAAAATGAACTATCATAACTTAAGGAAAAAGTGAAAAAAATTTAGATCAGGCTGAATTATGTGGCACAAACTAGCCTGGCAACATTGTGCAGCCATCAGCACTTCGGAGAGTACTTGGTGAATAAAATACACCTGTCAAGTAACTTTCTATTTGGCACAAGGTATAAGTGCAGTGAGCTGATAAAAAAAGACAGTTGATACATGGTTTGAATCAACTTTTAAATGATAATTTTGCTGAGGGTGGTCTGAATACATATTTAATTACATTTTGTGAAACGATTGTCTTGTTTAAAAAGCAATTCTCTTGTCTCTATTGCTAACAACATGTAAGCTTTTATCTGTCCACATTTTCATAATTTGTAGTTAAGTACAGTCTGATAATGTGTTCCACAAAGTGCATTTCTGATGTTGTAATGACATATGAGAAAGATTAAGGTGTTACTTGAATGCACTTCTTGCTCTTGTTATTGCTACACATATCCAGTTATTGCATTTAATTTACTGTCAGTTTCTCTCTAATATATATATATATTTTTCTAATGCCTTTTTCATTTATTCTACTCAGCTGCATCCAAACATAGTTCACTTCCTAAGGAAAAAAAGTGAGCATTTTAGTTTAGACTGCCTTATGTAGAGCAAATATGCCTAGCATTGGTTCATGGCCCTCAACACCATGGATAGCAATTACTGCAAAGAATGTACCTGGCAGATGTCCAAATCTGTAACACAAGGTATAAATGAAATGAAGTGAGTGAAATAAGGCATACATTTTTTTTCATTTAAATTTGCATTTCTTCTCCTCTTAGCAGCTCACAGATATGGTTCATTATCACTGTGCTCATTGCTAGAGAAACATTGTAATTCATTTCATGCGTCTTCAAGTTGTTATTCCAAAAAGTTGTTTGAATTCTTACAATAAATACTGCCTTCTGCATTTATGCACCATTCGGTAGTGCAAAATGAACTTTCATAACTTAAGGAAAAAAGTGAAAAGAATTTAGTTTAGTCTGTCTTATGTAGCACAAACCAGCCTTGCAATTGTGTCCTTTACGCATCACTCCGGACAGTTTTGAGTGGAGAGATTACACTTATCACATAATGTCTGTGGCACAAGATATTACTGATGTGAACTGGGGAAAGTAAAGCGCATGAAGCATTGTTCAGTTTCTGTTAAGAGATCACATTGCAGTTTATTCACAATATCGTTTTTTTCTCAAAACTTGCATATTTTCTGTCTTTGACCTAGCACCCTTGTGTGGGGTCATTTACTGCACTGTTATAACTTGATATTACTTGTGAACCTCTGCTATCTCTGAAAAAAACAAAACAAAAAAAATCTTGCTTTTTTCCCACTTTTCTGAGATTTAAAAAAGTTCAAGTTACAGGCTTGCTGTTCTTGAACTGTTTTGTAAGTTTCTGTGAGGCCATTTTTGCTTGGGCTAGAGGAAAGTCTCTCTGTTGATCAGTGGCAGTGTAAAACATTGAGCTGCTTCCCTGCCCCCGTGGGAGTGGTTACTGACTTGAAACTGTAGTTTTATTGGCCAAAAGGGGTCATTTCCAAAACTCCTTCATCTTCCTCTCTTAAAACCTAGTTGCCTCATGGTTTTGGAGTCTTTTCAGGCTTGTTGGCTGTTGGTGAAGCACCCACCAAGAGGAGAAAACGCTGAGAGAAGAAATGAGCCACTTTTGAGATTTTAAGTATTTTTCCTCTGTTTATTTGATAAGTTTTTCTGCATAGCTGCCTAGTTTGAGCATTGTCTGGCTTGTTAAACTTGATTTCTGCATTAGTAACTGTATTTAGAGCACAACCAAAAGCTGTTTACTGAATTTCCTGTTTGCACTTAATTTAAAATTTTTTTTTTCTCAAAACTTGCATATTTTCTGTCTTTGACCTAGCACTCTTGTGTGGGGTCATTTACTGCACTGTTATAACTTGATATTACTTGTGAACCTCTGCTATCTCTGAAAAAACAAAAAAAAATCTTGCTTTTTTCCCACTTTTCTGAGATTTAAAAAAGTTCAAGTTACAGGCTTGCTGTTCTTGAACTGTTTTGTAAGTTTCTGTGAGGCCATTTTTGCTTGGGCTAAAGGAAAGTCTCTCTGTTGATCAGTGGCAGTGAAAAACATTGAGCTGCTTCCCTGCCCCCCAAGGGAGTGGTTACTGACTTGGAACTGTAGTTTTATTGGCCGTTTTGGGTCAATTCCTGGCTCTTTCCAGCCCCTGCTATCAAGCACGCTTTAGAGTGCTTTAGCGCGATTTAGCGTGGAGTTGCCACTAGAGCAGCATCAGGCAGCGCTGGTTTAACAAGGTTAAACTTTTTCTGGCTCCATAAAGTCTGTTCTTCATTTTTTCCCTTAGAACTGCTCTACTAGTAATCTAAACAGTATATCCCTTAACTAAAAAGCACAGCACTTGTTCCTAAAAGCTTTTACTTGTCTTAAAAGCATCTTCTTTTCAGGTTTAGCACTTCTGTATTATACAAAGTCCCTCACTAGCAAACGCCACCCCCAGGAGTACCCACTTCCTTACTAAGTCCTCTCTTATTCAGTTATACCCCTAACTTCTAAATTTCTCTAGCATGTCGAAGGGCCAGATGCTGGCGTCCTCTCCTGTCCAGTTGGTGAATTTGGGAATTTTGAGGCAATGTTACAATTGCCTCATGTACACTGACAACCCTCTCCTCCTCCCACATAACACAAATACTTGCGAGAGATGAAGCTATTTAGCCAAACTGGAGGCTGAGCTCTCTCAACTCAGGACTGGCAAGACCAGACAGGAGGAGAAGGCAACTACACACACCACAAAACCAGTCTCACATAAAGCTATCACAACAAGGAATCAAACACATAAACACACAAAGTCATACTCGGAGGCTCTGAGCAAAAATTTACCCAAACAGCAGAGGCCTCCAAAGCAGACATCCAAGCAACTGCCACCTCATGACACACCACAGGCAACACATAAACCACAAAATCAGTGTGCAAAGCAGTCACAGCCCTTAAGGCCAGATACAACACCAAACATACTTGTCATAGGTGACTCCATAGTCAGACACACTGACGTCCCACTCACCAGGCTGAACAAGGAGAGGGTCACAGTAAGTTGCCTATTTGGTGCTAGAATCCACCACATAACACAAGCACTTGGGTCACTCCACAGCAAGTACAAATATGACACAGTCATTGTCCATGCTGGTGTGAACGACCTAAGACATACCTCCCTGGACTACATGAAAAGAGACATAGAGGAGCTCTCTAATTATGTAGCCCAGACAGGTATGACCCTGACCCTGAGCAGTATCCTTCCTTCACCAAGAATGACGCCACAACATAGAGACAAGATGATCAGCTTTAACAATTGGCTTAATTTCTGGTGTCATTCAAAGGGGATCCAGTGTCTGTCTGCCTGGGATGACATGCTTGACAAGCCACGCTGCTTCTCAAGGGACAGCTTGCACCTGTCACACCTGGGATTCCGGATATTGGCTAAGGCTCTTGCCACCCCCATAGTGCCTTTTTTAGGCAAGGCTCAAATTCTAAACCTACCACCCTAGAAAACAAAAATGGGAAGAAACTAAGGGTAATGCTGCTCAATGCCAGAAGTCTAAATCTCAAAATGCATGCACTCGAGGCCCTTCTCAGTATGGAGAACATCGATGTCTGTGCTGTGACTGAAACCTGGTTTAAGGCTCCTGAGAGCACCCCGGCACTATCAGGTTTTACCTCATATCATGCGTTCCGGCCCCAAAACCCAGACCACACCACAAAAGGAGGGGTGTATCCATATTCATCAAGGATACCCACACCTCCAGGTTGGTGGCAACGCACGAAGCATCGGAAACCATCCAGGTGCAATTAACCATAGGCAAAACTGCTCTACAATTTGTAGCATGCTACAGGCCACCCTCTCAAACTCAGGAACCCCACACAGCCTTCCTGAAGACACTGGAGGGTATAAATGTATCTCCAAACACCATTATATTGGGTGACTTCAACTACCCAAATATAGACTGGGAACATTACTCAAGCCCCAACTTTCTAGCCCAAAGGTTCCTGGAGTTCATAAATTCAAATGCCATGGAACAACTAGTCACCGTTCCCACAAGAGGAGAAAATATGCTAGATCTCATCATCTCAAACATGGGGACAAAATGCTCCACACCGGAAGTATATCCCTCATTGGTGAGATCAGATCACAAACTTATCTCACTGGAAATCCACATCCCGCCCCCCCCCCAAACAAAAAAGACCACAGTGAAGAACTTCTCTAAAGCAAACTTCACACTACTCAAGACTGGTGTGGTATCCTTCAAGGCCCCCGAGCCAGTGGAAACCACAACCCAAGCTGCGGAAGCCTTTACAAATGCCTTCTACGAACATCTCCAAGACTGCATGGATCAGGCAATCCCTAATAAAACCAAGACTCTTTCCACCAAGGGCAAACATCCAGTCTGGTGGACCCCAGCCATAAACAAACTTTACAATAAGAGGAGAAAGCTGTTACATGATAGAGCAAAATCCATAAAAGAGAAGACACCCTTGATCATTATTAGTAAAAATATACGAGCACTCATAAAATCATCCAAGGCCAACTTTGAGAGAAAAATTGCAATAGATTCAAAAGACAATCATGAGGCCTTCTTCAGCTATGTTAGAAACCTGGGTGGAAACTCCAAGATATGCGCAGAATTAGTCCAAAATGATACAAAAATCACTGAACCCACAGACATTGCCAACATACTGGCAGACAGGTTCAGTGCAAACTTCACCCCCCCCCCCCCCAAAAGGAGAGATAACTATCCCAGTGGAGTGTAGCCTCCCAGACATCTCAAATGCGCAGGTGAAAGCTGCTCTCTCTAAAGCTAAAAACACAGCATCAATGGGACCGGATGGTGTCCCCGGCTGTGTGCTACACAAACTCAACGAGGAACTAAACCTGCATATAAGGCAGCTGTTTAATTTTAGCCTTACCACAGGATACGTGCCCAAGGAGTGGTGTACAGCAACTGTGGTCCCACTCCACAAAGGCGGTACCTCTACAGACCCTGGTAATTACCGCCCCATAAGCTTAACAAGCCTGGTCTGCAAAGCTATGGAGAGGATCATAATGGAACTCATAAACAAAGACATAGGGGACTTGCAGACATTGGACCCGACCCAGTTTGGCTTTGTCAAGGGCAGATCATGCCTTTTGAACTTGGTCGACTTCTTCAAAACAGTCACCAAGGCCATTGATGAGGGAAAGGCAGTCCATACCTTGCAAAAGCTTTCGACACAATACCCCACTCGGGTATTATAGAGAAACTTACTAGCTTAAATGTAAACCCATATGTCACAAGATGGGTTGCAAACTGGCTAAAGGACAGAACCCACAGGGTTAGAGTTGCTGGCGCCATGTCAGACTCCAAGCCGGTCACAAGTGGTGTCCCACAGGGCTCAGTCCTTGGCCCCCTGTTGTTCGGCATCTACTTCTCAGAAGTACAGGCAAACATAGGAGGACTATGGCTGACAAAGTTTGCAGATGACTGCAAACTGGGCGCCATAGTGGAAAGTACATCGGACACAGATATCCTTCAGAGGGGTCTCACGGAAACTGATAACTGGTGCCAGAGCCATGGCCTGAAGTTAAATGCCAAAAAATGTATAGTCATACCTTCGGGAAAAACAAGGTAACCCCAAGCTACCATATAGGTGGCAATCCATTAAGCACAGAAGAGGTTATCAGGGACCTGGGGACCCAGGTTGACAGTGGCCTTTCTTTTGACACTCACATTGCTAAAGTGGTTAGAAAGACCTTCTACATTGCCCACCTGATCATGAAGGGATTCACATCCAGATCAAGTGAGGTCATTGTTCCCCTGTACTCTTCACTTATCAGACCAATGATCGAGTACAATGCCCCATTCGGGATGTATCTCACCCAACACCTGCAGCAATTGGAGAGACCCCAAAAGTTCCTCACCAAAAGGATAAAGGGACTCCAAAATCTGTCATATGCTGCCAGACTGAAGAAACTCCATCTCTATTCAGTCGCATACCGCCTGCTCAGAGGTGACCTGTGCCTGACATACAAGGCCATGTCCAACCCGGAATTAATGGACATGCTCCACCTCAAAAAATTCAAATCTACCAGATCCACTAGAGCAAGCGACTTAAACCTTAGCACGGATATAAATAGGACATGCTGGAGGGATAGATTTGTCACCCAGAGACTCCCTATGCTGTGGAATAAAATCCCGGTCCATGTGAGGCAGAGCACCTCACTGGCTCTGTTCAAGAGAAATCTTGACCAGTGGATGGGAGATCGTAGGTTTACCCCGGGAATCATCTCTGTGTCACTGCTGGACAGAGGCACAGCAAACTAATGGGCACAGTATTTTTTAACATAAGGGGTGGTGTAAGCCACAAAACTTTGAGCTAGGCTTATAAATGCCTTAGGGCAGATAGCCTAGTATAAACCTATGAACCTATGAACCTATATGTAACTTTTTCTGTAGTTTTAATTCGCATTTGCTCTCTGCTTAGTAGCATGCAAACAGTTTTTCCTGCCTAAGGAAAAAAGTGAAAATTTTAGTTTAAACTACATTACGTATTGCAAACATGCCTGGCAATAGTGCACATTCCTCAAAATGTGAAATCAAAACAGTTAAAAAGCAGAAAAATGGCAGCAACAGAACCACAGCAACACTGTTTTTATTGTAGATAAAGTAAGCGCTTTCGTTGATGTACTCCACCAACTTCATCAGACAAATGACATAACATGTAGCTGCAGTTTAAATACTTTCAAAGTGTCATATCAATTACACAGTTAAAACAATTTTTTTTTTAAATTAAAGAGATATTCCCAGAAAAAACATTTTGCAACACAGAACGCCAAAGTGGGAATAAAAAACTACATTACTAGTACTGTAACATAGTTAAGTATAAATGAGTTCTTTACATTAGCAGAACATTGCAAAGTCTTTATCATAAATAGAAACAGAAAAATATATGGTTAAAAACAGAAAAATATATGGTTAAAACCAGTCGACCAGTGTGACAACAGTATTACCAAGTCAAAGTTTTGTCCCTTCTCTGTATACTTATTTGTGTCCTAAAATTCTTCATCCAAAAACTTTGATGCAAACCAACACCAAAAACCATATATCTGGTGCTAATCCACTGTGCTTATGTTTAAATGAATGAAGTTGGAAGTTTATAGGCGTTGTTAGAGGCCCAAACCCAATCGTTTAAGAAGACTTACACCATCTATTGTGATTCTAATAATGCACTAGAAAATACACTACAAAATACGAAGTGTATAATATAAATTGTGCTATAAATGTAGTTGTATTAATAATGTCATTAAATTAAACAAGCCATAGTTAGAACAGCCTTATCTATTTAGAGCCTTAAGTTTGAGAAGGCATTTAATAGAAATGTAATCATTAAGCCCTGGGGGCACATGAGCCGAGGTACGTACCTGCCATCTCAATTCACATTCCTCCATTCTGAGTTCCCAAGGCCCACCCCTAATATTGTGTTCTACCTGTTGTAGTACCAGAAACTGAAATTGATGGTTGGGGTGTTCTATGATGTGTCTCGCCAAGGCGTTGGTAGTGTTGTTCTTCCCAATAAAGTAGGTATGTTCATACACCCTTAGTTTGATTTTTCTCTCCATTTTTCACAATACAGTAGGTATGTTCATATACCCTTTGTTTTTTCTCTCCGTTTTCACAATACAGTCGGTATGTTCATTACCCCTTTGTTTGATTTTTCTCTCCGTTTTCACAATACAGTAGGTATGTTCATATACCCTTTGTTTGATTTTTCTCTCCGTTTTCCCAGTACAGTAGGTATGTTCATATACCCTTTGTTTGAGTTTTCTCTCCGTTTTCACAATACAGTAGGTATGTTCATACACCCTTTGTTTGATTTTTCTCTCCATTTTCACAATACAGTAGGTATGTTCATATACCCTTTGTTTGATTTTTCTCTCCGTTTTCACAATACAGTAGGTATGTTCATTACCCCTTTGTTTGATTTTTCTCTCCGTTTTCACAATACAGTAGGTGTGTTCATATACCCTTTGTTTGATTTTTCTCTCCGTTTTCCCAGTACAGTAGGTATGTTCATACACCCTTTGTTTGATTTTTCTCTCCGTTTTCACAATACAGTACGTATGTTCATATACCCTTTGTTTGATTTTTCTCTCCGTTTTCACAGTACAGTAGGTATGTTCATATGCCCTTTGTTTGATTTTTCTCTCTGTTTTCACAATACAGTAGGTATGTTCATACACCCTTAGTTTGAGTCTTCTCTCCATTTTCACAATACAGTAGGTATGTTCACACACCCTTTGTTTGATTTTTCTCTCCGTTTTCACAATACAGTCGGTATGTTCATATACCCTTTGTTTGATTTTTCTCTCCGTTTTCCCAATATAGTATGCATCACAGGAGACAAGTTGCTGTATATACCACACTTTGGGATTCACAATTAAACCTATCACTTGTATGATATTCTTTATCCCTTAGTCTAACCTTATTTGTGGTTCTAATGAATCTGCATTGTGGGCATCTGCTGTATTTCGCCATACCCGTACCTCTTTTATTTACCTTATTTCTCTCCACTAGGGTTGTTAAGTTAGGGCCCCTTTGAAAGGTCATGAGAGGTAGTTGTCCTAGTTTGGTAAGACTGGTATCCTCGTTGATAAGGGACCAGTTTTTGTTAAGTATGTCCCTAATATATGTGGCATCTGGGGAAAATGTTGTAATGAACCTGCTAGTTGTGCTGTCATTAGTGTGATCCCTAATCACTACATCATTAACTGTCCATTCAGTGTGCTCCTGCTCATAACCTTTACAAACAATCGGGTGGAAGTGACCTACCACTCTTTTCCTGTCAACTTCCTCAAAGATGTTGTTGAGGAATCCCAATGGGTAACATCTTTTCCAAAACATAGACTTCACTAATGAAGATTTATCTATAAATTCACCATAGTAGGAGATCATTCTAGCAGCCCTAACCACCTGTCCTTTCAAAATTGCCTTTTTCTGATGTAATGGGTGGCTGCTGGTAAAATGTAGAAAGGCATTAGAATAAGTGGGCTTGCAGAAGATAGTTATTCTATATCTTTGGTTCAAACTATCCTTACTTAGAAGTACATCCAAGTAGTTGATATCCTTATGTCCTATCTGATGAGTGAAATCCATTGCAAAATGTTTTTTTCTGGTAATATCTCTTTAATTTAAAAAAAATGGTTTTAATCGTGTAATTGATATGGCAGTTTGAAAGTATTTAAACTGCAGCTACATGTTATGTCATTTGTCTGATGAAGTTGGTGGAGTACACCAACGAAAGTGCTTACTTTATCTACAATAAAAACAGTGTTGCTGTGGTTCTGCTGCTGCCGTTTTTCTGCTTTTTAATAGTGCACTTTCATCAAAATCCTGCACAGTACTGAATGGAGAAATTCTACCTTTCACGTACATATTTCTGTGGCACAAGGTATGATACTGCCAGCTCAGCTATCTAGAATTTTGTAAATAATCATGTCATTTGTGAATATTAATATGATTCATATGCTTGTCTTACAAATTTAAGAGAACTATATGTTATGTGTATGTTAAACTACTGGTGCAGAAGTGTGTTGAACAGGGTTTGTACAGTACTGAGGTTCAAAGATGTGTCCACATTGTACCCTACTGGAAAAGAACAGAAATGTATATAAACTATATACCTGTGCAAATGTCTGTTTTAATAGTACAAGCTGGAACATATAGAGTTAACTTGCAAAACATCAAATAAATAAGTTGAAACTAAGGTGTTTTATGATTGTGTTAAGCAGACACAATGACTAGAGCTAGAGGTTTTTCTATTGTCTTGAAACAGAAATAATTACTAGGTATCAAATATAGAAATATTTAATTGCTTTATGACTTTCAAGTTCTCAAAACATCTGAGAGATATGTACTTCTCACGCAGAGATGTTACATTTATGTTAGTTTCTGTTAGTCTGGGAACTGAAGGCAGGTGACAAAGAGTGATGCCATCCAAGCTAACCCAGTAGTAATGAGTATTATTAATTTAAGAACTCTTTCAGAGTGAGACTGGGCATTTTGTATGTTGTCTTTGACCTGGAAACATCCATCATCAGCACTTCTGCCTGCATGCTTTCTTTGAGTGAGACTTAGGGAAAAACAATTTCTTTTAGATATAGATAAGAATATAGTAAAGCTTAGTATAGATGTTTTCTGCATTTATTTGAGACTGTCCTCCAATGTTGTTTTAAAATATTTCCTGTAATTCTGAACTCTGATGTCACTAATTAATTATTTAGTATTTTCTTATTCTTTTATTATTTATTATTAAATATATTTAAACATTTTAGTTGTGGTTGGTTTGTTTATACATATTTAAGCTCTTAGAGTACTTGCATATGTATTTGGTGACACTGTATGGACCACTCCAGTAGCCTTGCTTTGTGACACTTACCATTTGGATAATAGTAACATTGCACAGTAGGATTGGGCACTGTTTGTAAGAGCCTTGGAGTAGCTGCTAAGTAGGGGTTGGTGGCAGAGATAACTACCTTATAGTCTGGGCAGAATGGAGCATAGCTGTTAAACCTGTACCAGTCTTCCCAAGGAGTTTCTGTGTGTTTGTATATAAATCAAATCTCAAGGTGTGTGTGTGTGTGTGTGTGTGTGTGTGTGTGTGTGTGCGTGTGTGTGTGTGTGTGTGTGTGTGTGTGTGTGTGCGTGTGTGCGTGTGTGCGTGTGTGCGTGTGTGTGTGTGTGAGTGTGTGCCAGCTACTTGGCAGGGGCACAAAGCACTCAGAGAGGGTGCTGGAGGACTTGGGCTGACCCCTTAGCTGAGGTCTTAACCCTGTAGCTGTGCCAGTGGGAAGTTTTATTGGGGATCTTGAGAAAGGAGAAACCAGCCCCAGACTGACTCTGATCTCTGTGTGCTCTTAAGGGAAATTGTACTTCACTGTGTGTGTACTTGTCATTCTCCTGTAGTATACATCCTTCACTGTTGCCAGTGGTGAGGATTGAGGCTCCTTGATTACTGAGCCATTGCAGTGGTGTCACACAAGGTGTAAGTGCAATGAAATTAGATAACAAACACAGCTGATTAAGGATTTGAATCCAGCTAAATAATACTTCTACAAAGGGTGTAAGTATCCCGTTTCTCAAAACATTTTTCTTAGGGCTACAAAAATAAAACAATTATAATGTTAAACATGTTTATTGCAAGCAATGTATCGATGATGCTTGTGTAAGTAGACTTTTCTATTTATCATGTATCACTAGTGCTTCACATACAGTATAATCACAAGCTAATGTGTGTCCAAGTTCTGAAACGTGATAATTATGATATTAGATTTAAAACTGACTTGCATCTGTATGATGGGCAAAATATGTATGTTATAACTATTATGATTCATCACATATCCCTAACTATGTGTTTATGACAGGTATTTATTGTGAACTCTGTATTTAACATACCCCAGCCTGTATCACTCAGTTCACACAAATGCATCCATCCGAAATCTATTTACAAACATAGATACTGACTTTTACATAAGAATGTACTTCCCAGGATTAATATCACATGCATACAAGCTTCTTTCAGAAATTGCTATATCTCCAGTCTCTATGCTTAGAAAGTAGTTTATCCTATGTCAATGTCAATTAACAAGCTAACTTTGAATTTTTGCATACCTTACCCCATGAGTTTGATTCCCATCTGGTACAACAACATTTTAATTTTGTGCAAACCCCAACACCATAATATGTCTCGGTTCATCTTCTATTGCTTTCCAATCTGCAATGATTAGAAGTCATGCTATTAACATTCTATTGTTGAACACTGGCACCTGTGTCAATAGGCTGAACATTAAGCATGAGAAATGAGAAATCTTAATGCCATGTTTCCCATGAAATCTGAAATGAGTGCCAATTGATACATATTTTGTTAGCTTGATTTTTGCAGACATGGCTGGTGAGGGATACAAGGGTGTGACATTTAGAGCACAAAAGGTGGGGTGTCTGGGTGTCTAGGATGTTTGAGGCACTCTTTGTGAAGTGATACAGCTGTGACTTCTGCAAGGGGATTATACCCGGTCTCAGTACAAGGCTGAGGCTTGGAATAGCTTAGCTAAGGCTGTCTCCAGTGCAACTGGCATTCCAGGCAATGATAAATAATGGTGTCACCACTATAGTAACCTTACAAACTCAAGAAGGACATCCTAAGTTTATGAGAGGCTGAATTTAGGAGTGCAAGCATGCTTCAGTTGTGTAATTATCCAGACCCATAACCTATCAATATGGCAGTAATGATCTAGCTACCCAGTGCAGATGTATGTTCATTATGCTTTCATTTATATATATGTTTTCTTTTTGTACTGTACAGCTGCAGAAGAGATAGCTGTAAACCATGAGGCACACCAGGAGAAATTAACTTGCCTCAGAGGGGCATTGGGTAAGAATGACTCATGTCCAAATTCAAGCCAAAATGTTAATTTCATTCACTCAGTAGCATCTTGAGCCAGGGATACCTCAGCCTTGAACTTAAGCATGCGTGGCTTCTCCAATAACTCTTGCTGCCTTGAATTGGGCAATGAGATACCATATTAAATGGGTATAGGTTCAATACCTAGAAGCAGCACTTACTTTGTATCATTGGATATGTATTTATAAAATATTAACAGCAATAATATGTCAGGAACAACTCAATTATGATAACTACAGTTATTACTTTTGAACGCATATATCCTAGCCATCATAGGGAAATAAATTAGGTTCTTTGTTACATCATAGCACTGATATTTGTTTATTTTGTGACACATTGTGACAGATTAATACTTTCCCTGGATGGTACAGTGGCATAGCAGTTAGCACCGATGCCTCACAGCAAGAGGTTCTCCAGTTCAATTCTTGGCTGGGGTGCATCTGCTAAAAATTGTCTCATTCCAAGTCAGACTTTCCCAACTGACAAATGATAAATAAGATTATCATAACTGAAAAAAATAAATGATTGTGTCATGCCATATATCTAGTTATCTCTTTTTTTGTCTCCCTCCACCTTATGTTTGTCCCTGTTTTCTATTTATAATGTATCAACCTTCCACCATTTGCATATCTTGTTGCTAAAAAATAAATGGCCAATAGCATTAAGAGGTAGAACAACTACTGTGCGTTAGCCCCACTTCAGCTTCACAACCTGTCAGGGTTGCCCCCACAACCCCTGCCCTACCTGCTTCAACGTCATCAGGCAGCTCTGCCCCAGTGGCTGGTGCAATGGTACCCTTTGGCACCAGTACAAGTAGAGGTTGTGATTTTGTCAACTGACAGGAGTTGACGGCATTGGTTGCAGATACTGGGGCCCTGGTGCAGATATTGGCAGGGTTAAAAAGGTTCTGTGTTAGATTATAAAGACAATTCCATGTCCAGAACTGACACAGGGACCTGCTTCAGGAGACAGTAATGACATTTATGAGGATGGGGACTAGATTATCACTGTTATCAAGCTGGATATGAGTGCGATTGTGATGTCCCCTCCCTATCCCTAATGATGGTGTCCCTCAACCTTTACCATCCCTGTTTGACTGTATCTCCTGTATTTCTACTCAAGATTTCCAACCTACCCTACTAACCTGACCCTCTCATTCCTAAGTGCCTTTCCCCACATTCTTCTCTCACACAAAAAATAATAAAAATAGCCACCTATCCCACCAAAAAACTGTGTCTCATACATAGCTCTCCACTTCACTTATGCATCCTGTCGTGGCACTGGACTTGGTCCAATTGGCCATACAGCATTATTCTGTTTTTGTCATTCATCAATAGTGTGATAACTCTCCAAAGTCAGAAAATTGTATAGAGAGTTGTACATTTATCTTGTGAATGCTCTCCAATGACCCTCCTGCAAACTTCTGTATTCTTTTCACTGTCTTCTACCCTCTGTTTGCCAACCACATTTTCCCCACTATACTATCCATCCCTTTTTCACTTGTTTAATCTGGTCAAAAAATAGATTGACAGACACACATGGCCAGCAGTGGACCACGGAAAAGGCTTTGCTCTATATCCTCCACAGCTGCACTGAGGTTGGCTGTGATGGTGAACTCTGTTCTTATTTAAAAGCTGATGATTTTAATTTAATCCACAGTGCCCGAGTCACTTCCATGCAATGTGCTTAAATCTGCTGTGGTATTAAGATACTGAGTAAAGACAGACTAAAGGTACATCTGTGATGCTGCTACTGTTACAATTTTTTGGCTGTTGGATATAATAACCTAGGAGTTCCAATGTGGTGTGTGGAGATAATTACTCTGTTTATAAACTGATGTTTTTCAGTGTTAAGTGTTATGAGTTCAATTACAGCTGTAGGTCAATTTATTAATTCATGGCATTTTATATTCCTATCATATATTAAACTGCAACCATCTGTATTTCTATGTACAACATTTCATTAACTTACCATTTGAAAAGTGCAGCAAGACAACATTGCAGCCCCAGCATGGAGACTTATAAAGCCAACATTAGGCTGCTTATGTCTTCATGTTTGTTGCACTTTCCTACCCCTTATGTGTCCCTATAGTAAGCAGTTTATTGTACAGAGTATAACAGATTAAAGATGATTTAATAAGTAATAGTAACACATCATACAGATGTTCCTGCATGTCCCGCAAAAGATATTGTTGGTAGTCCTTTCTGAATCTGTATCTCTCGCTTTTTGTTCTCCCCTTCCATTTCAGTAAGTTGTCACTGTGTTTCAATTGCACAATTTAAATATTATGCAGTAGTAATTCCTTTGTGGCATGATGAAAAAATTCTCATGTCTAGAAAGAATTTTGACTCATTTCAAGGGTTCTAATCCAGCCATTAACTAAGTGTTTTGGTATACTGTTTTGTGTACCTGTTGGCCACATATTGTTAAGACCTGCATTATCCTGCTTCTGTCATTAGCTACTTTGTCCCTGCCTCCATCCCACAGTTTCACTGTATGTTCTTTCTTCTATATTATGATTTGATGCACAATGTCTGGCAGCAGGCAAAAGTATAACTTAGTCTAAATGGAAGTACACAGCTTATGGCAATAACTGATGGTTTTACTGCCTTTGGCTGCATTTCTCTGTTGCACTTTGTGCCACTGTTCCTTATATTTAGACAACTCCCTCTAAGCAGTTATTTTTTTTAAGAAATGTTTTACTAATTGAACATATATATATATATATATATATATATATATATATATATATATATATATATACACAGATATACACAGAAAGGAAGAAATTTAACATCACATACTGTTACACAGTGTTAGGGATACATTGAATAATCAAGGTAAACTTACACAATTAACACAGTAAGAGTCTTGGTATTTCAATAGCAACATTTCAATGTTATCCAACCACTTAAAGTATTAGTATGATTTATAGACCTTATTCCGATCACCTCCTTTTCAGTTTTTCATAGTATTGCTTTAAATTTGAAAATTATTTGACTGTAGGAACTGAGTTTGAGTTCCAAATTTTTGTAATATCTTTTCTAGCTATTGCCAGTAAACTCCAGAAGAGTTTTTGTTGTCAGCTTTTATACTCACTAAGCAGTTATAATCACTTCTATATAAAATTCAGAAGTCTTATCATAATAAAAGAGGATGACCGCATAGTGCATTTCACCTTTGTTCCAAACAGTTGCTACATACTAAAATAATGCACAGAATCACATTAGTCCTGCAGAACTTAAATAATAAGCAAACAGCAGCAGATGCCTAGTCACTTTTTCTCCACAGAAAGTAGCCACAGTATTTTCTGTGTGTGCATACCAGCATAGGTGCCGGAAGCTGTTAAAAACTGGGGGGAGGCGGAGGGTGACAGGGGCACTTAGTAAACTAAAAATGGTAATTTTTTTATAACTATTTGCTACCACAACATAGATTCACTTGGAGGACATTTTAAGCTTAGCCAATTCCCTTTTAGTGCCTGAATTAACATTTTCTGATTGATCTTAGCTATCCCCATGGATGATAATTGTATATTAGCCATAGTGAGAACAACTGTGATCATACCATAGATAATTTGAGGGGACCATGTAAGGGATGCAGCATTTAGGAACTGCCTCTATCCATTAGTGGAATTAGGGGAAATCCTGGAGTACATTTTCTATTACCCATCCTTAGATCCAAGTTGCATTTGAATATGGATGGATGAGCTTTGCTCTATTTTTATGGATAGTCTGTTCCAGAACAGTGGTAGCCTCTGTGATATATACGCATCCCTCCACAACATTCAGTTTAGATATCTGGACTGAGTATTTCTGATGCCATTTGACTTGCTGATGTTCAGTAGGTCCATCTATATTATGTCGGAGGATGCTTTGTATGCCAGACATGTCACCTCTAAGCACTCTGTAGGATACTGAGTATAGTAATAAATCTTTGAGGTAGTCCATGCAAGAACTATTGTTTAGGACTTGTATCCTTTTAGTAAGGTGTCTCTGAAGGTATTCCAATTGCTGCATGGGGCTGGACAGATAAATGACAAAGTGGGCATTATACAAAATGATTTACATAATGAGAGTTTTGTAAAGGGGGACAACAACATCTCTAGATCTAGTCACAATCAGTTTGTTTATAAGCTGTGCAATATAGAAAGGCTTTATTATGACTCTGGGCACATGTTGGTCAAAAGTTAGGTCACTGTACACACAAGTTCCCAAATGCCAAACAATTGGATCAGTTCTCAGAGGGCATTGTCATGATTTTGACACCAGTTATTATTTGGAGCAAACCTTCCTGCATGATGGTTAAGTAATTTGGGAATTCAATAAGTTCTCCTAGCTTGCAGTCATCTCAAACTTAGCTGGCAAAAGCTCTTTGGTATTTCCTTTTACTTTTGAGATGTATATGCCAAACAGAAAAAGTCTCAACACTGAACCCTGGGGGACTCCATTGGTGACTGGTCTCTTCCCCTGTTTTGATCTCCTGCATCCTGTAAGCCAAATTAGCAATGCAGCTGGTGATCTAAGTGTTTGCTCCTACATTATTCATCAATGCAGCTGGTGATCTAAGTGTTAGCTCTGACATTATTCATCAATGCAGCTGGTGATCTAAGTGTTTACTCCATTATTCATCAATGCAGCTGGTGATCTAAGTGTTTGCTCCTACATTATTCATTAATGCAGCTGGTGATCTAAGTGTTTACTCCTACATTATTCATCAATGCAGCTGGTGATCTAAGTGTTTGCTCCTACATTATTCTTAAATGCAGCTGATGATCTAAGTGTTTGCTCCTACATTATTCATCAATGCAGCTGGTGATCTAAGTGTTTGCTCCGGCATTATTCATCAATGCAGCTGGTGATCTAAGTGTTTGCTCCTACATTATTCATCAATGCAGCTGGTGATCTAAGTGTTTGCTCCTACATTATTCATCAATGCAGCTGGTGATCAGAGTGTTAGCTCTGACATTATGCATCAATGCAGCTGGTGATCTAAGTGTTTGCTCCTACATTATTCATCAATGCAGCTGGTGATCTAAGTGTTTGCTCCTACATTATTCATCAATACAGCTGGTGATGTAAGTATT
This sequence comes from Protopterus annectens, assembly GCF_019279795.1. NCBI lineage: Eukaryota > Metazoa > Chordata > Ceratodontiformes > Protopteridae > Protopterus > Protopterus annectens. The sequence goes on along the minus strand of NC_056732.1, from coordinate 1,849,431,075 downwards.
AGCTCCTACATTATTCATCAGTGCAGCTGGTGATGTAAGTGTTTGCTCCTACATTATTCATCAGTGCAGCTGGTGATGTAAGTGTTTGCTCCTACATTATTCATCAATGCAGCTGATGATCTAAGTGTTAGCTCTGACATTATTCATCAATGCAGCTGGTGATCTAAGTGTTTGCTCCTACATTATTCATCAATGCAGCTGGTGATCTAAGTGTTTACTCCTACATTATTCATCAATGCAGCTGGTGATCTAATTGTTTGCTCCTACATTATTCATTAATGCAGCTGGTGATCTAAGTGTTTACTCCTACATTATTCATCAATGCAGCTGGTGATCTAAGTGTTTGCTCCTACATTATTCATCAATGCAGCTGGTGATCTAAGTGTTAGCTCTGACATTATTCACCAATGCAGCTGGTGATCTAAGTGTTTACTCCTACATTATTCATCAATGCAGCTGGTGATCTAAGTGTTTGCTCCTACATTATTCATCAATGCAGCTGGTGATCTAAGTGTTTACTCCTACATTATTCATCAATGCAGCTGGTGATCTAAGTGTTTGCTCCTACATTATTCATCAATGCAGCTGGTGATCTAAGTGTTTGCTCCTACATTATTCATCAATGCAGCTGGTGATCTAAGTGTTAGCTCTGACATTATTCATCAATGCAGCTGGTGATCTAAGTGTTTGCTACTACATTATTCATCAATGCAGCTGGTGATCTAAGTGTTTGCTCCTACATTATTCATCAATGCAGCTGGTGATCTAAGTGTTAGCTCTGAAATTATTCATCAATGCAGCTGGTGATCTAAGTGTTTGCTCCGACATTATTCATCAATGCAGCTGGTGATCTAAGTGTTTGCTCCGACTTTATTCATCAATGCAGCTGGTGATCTAAGTGTTTGCTCCGACGTTATTCATCAATGCAGCTGGTGATCTAAGTGTTTGCTCCTACATTATTCATCAATGCAGCTGGTGATCTAAGTGTTTGCTCCTACATTATTCATCAATGCAGCTGGTGATCTAAGTGTTTGCTCCTACATTATTCATCAATGCAGCTGGTGATCTACGTGTTTGCTCCTACATTATTCATCAATGCAGCTGGTGATCTAAGTGTTTGCTCCTACATTATTCATCAATGCAGCTGGTGATCTAAGTGTTAGCTCTGACATTATTCATCAATGCAGCTGGTGATCTAAGTGTTTACTCCTACATGATTCATCAATGCAGCTGGTGATCTAAGTGTTTACTCCTACATTATTCATCAATGCAGCTGGTGATCTATGTGTTTGCTCCTACATTATTCATAAATGCAGCTGATGATCTAAGTGTTTGCTCCAACATTATTCATCAATGCAGCTGGTGATCTAAGTGTTTGCTCCTACATTATTCATCAATGCAGCTGGTGATCTAAGTGTTTGCTCCGACATTATTCATCAATGCAGCTGGTGATCTAAGTGTTTGCTCCGACATTATTCATCAATGCAGCTGGTGATCTAAGTGTTTGCTCCGACATTATTCATCAATGCAGCTGGTGATCTAAGTGTTAACTCTGACATTATTCATCAATGCATGCAGCTGGTGATCTAAGTGTTTGCTCCTACATTATTCATTAATGCAGCTGGTGATCTAAGTGTTTACTCCTACATTATTCATCAATGCAGCTGGTGATCTAAGTGTTTGCTCCTACATTATTCATCAATGCAGCTGGTGATCTAAGTGTTTGCTCCTACATTATTCATCAATGCAGCTGGTGATCTAAGTGTTAGCTCTGACATTATTCATCAATGCAGCTGGTGATCTAAGTGTTTGCTCTGACATTATTCATCAATGCAGCTGGTGATCTAAGTATTTGCTCCTACATTATTCATCAATGCAGCTGGTGATCTAAGTGTTTGCTCCTACATTATTCATCAATGCAGCTGGTGATCTAAGTGTTTGCTCCTACATTATTCATCAATGCAGCTGGTGATCTAAGTGTTTGCTCCTACATTATTCATCAATGCAGCTGGTGATCTAAGTGTTTGCTCCTACATTATTCATCAATGCAGCTGGTGATCTAAGTGTTTGCTCCTACATTATTCATCAATGCAGCTGGTGATCTAAGTGTTAGCTCTGACATTATTCATCAATGCAGCTGGTGATCTAAGTGTTTACTCCTACATTATTCATCAATGCAGCTGGTGATCTAAGTGTTTGCTCCTACATTATTCATCAATGCAGCTGGTGATCAAAGTGTTTACTCCTACATTATTCATTAATGCAGCTGGTGATCTATGTGTTTGCTCCTACATTATTCATAAATGCAGCTGGTGATCTAAGTGTTTGCTCCTACATTATTCATCAATGCAGCTGGTGATCTAAGTGTTTACTCCTACATTATTCATCAATGCAGCTGGTGATCTAAGTGTTTTCTCCGACATTATTCATCAATGCAGCTGGTGATCTAAGTGTTTGCTCCTACATTATTCATCAATGCAGCTGGTGATCTAAGTATTAGCTCTGACATTATTCATCAATGCAGCTGGTGATCTAAGTGTTAGCTCTGACATTATTCATCAATGCAGCTGGTGATCTATATGTTTGCTCCTACATTATTCATCAGTGCAGCTGGTGATCTAAGTGTTTGCTCCTACATTATTCATCAATGCAGCTGGTGATCTAAGTGTTAGCTCTGACATTATTCATCAATGCAGCTGGTGATCTAAGTGTTGCTCCGACATTATTCATCAATGCAGCTGGTGATCTAAGTGTTTGCTCCTACATTATTCATCAATGCAGCTGGTGATCTAAGTGTTTGCTCCTACATTATTCATCAATGCAGCTGGTGATCTAAGTGTTTGCTCCTACATTATTCATCAATGCAGCTGGTGATCTAAGTGTTTGCTCCTACATTATTCATCAATGCAGCTGGTTATCTAAGTGTTTGCTCCTACATTATTCATCAATGCAGCTGGTGATCTAAGTGTTTGCTCCGACATTATTCATCAATGCAGCTGGTGATCTAAGTGTTTGCTCCTACATTATTCATCAATGCAGCTGGTGATCTAAGTGTTTGCTCCTACATTATTCATCAATGCAGCTGGTGATCTAAGTGTTTGCTCCTACATTATTCATCAATGCAGCTGGTGATCTAAGTGTTTGCTCCTACATTATTCATCAATGCAGCTGGTGATCTAAGTGTTTGCTCCTACATTATTCATCAATGCAGCTGGTGATCTAAGTGTTTGCTCCTACATTATTCATCAATGCAGCTGGTGATCTAAGTGTTTGCTCCTACATTCAATGCAGCTGGTGATCTAAGTGTTTGCTCCTACATTATTCATCAATGCAGCTGTTGATCTAAGTGTTAGCGTCTACATTATTCATCAATACAGCTGGTGATCTAAGTGTTTGCTCCTACATTATTCATCAATGCAGCTGGTGATCTAAGTGTTTACTCCTACATTATTCATCAATGCAGCTTGTGATCTAAGTGTTTGCTCCTACATTATTCATCAGTGCAGCTGGTGATCTAAGTGTTTGCTCCTACATTATTCATCAATGCAGCTGGTGATCTAAGTGTTTGCTCCTACATTATTCATCTTTTGTACTACACCTGAGTAGGGGCTTGTGTCAAAAGGCTTGGCCAGGTCAAGGTAATGTGGTGTGAACTGTTTTACCTTCATCCATTGCTTTAGTAACAAGAGTAACGCTTAACATTTGCTCATGATTTTTAGCCTTTCACACTTTCCTCTGGGCTGTTTTCAAACACATTTTTAGGGCCATGCATACATGTATGCATTCCTTGATTCATCTTCCTGATTGCATTAAATTATATTCCTTGTATAATACAGCACACATGTTAGACTTAAGTTAGAGCGCATTTTAAATTTATTGTTTAAACATTTTTCCAGTAGGCAATGAAACAAAAATGCATGCACCAATAATGACAAAACTGCCCTATTCAGAATATTTCCATCATAAAGGTCTACTTCCACACACAACTGCATTTTAAATTTGTTTGAACATTTTTCCAGTAGGCAATGAAACAAAATGCATGCACCAATAATGACAAAACTGCCCTATTCAGAACATTTCCATGATAACAGTCTACTTCTACACACAATATATAAATACAGAATCACAGTAGTGTAAACCATAGGCATGTTGCACAGCTTCTTGAACTTATTTTCACTTGGTGGGGGGGGGGACAAAAGGCCAAAAACCAGGAACACATTTTAAACATTGCTTGTATAATTTTGGAAAGTTGCTTGCATACAATGCTGTGTTACCACCATGCATTTCACTGCCAAGTCTTGAATTCAGAACACTGTGCACTACAGTCAGAGCAACACACCACTACACTAAACCAGCAGTTTCATGAAAGACAGGAAGACAAACTTAAATGGCTATCATATCATTTAGTGAATTCAGTTCTCACTTTTCACCATAGCTCTCAACCTCTTAGCACAAAAATACAGAACAAAGCCAATAATGGGAGAATACAGCCCCAAAATAGGGACACATTTCAAATACTGATGTTATAACCTTAGAAAATTGCTAGAATAAAAGGTTTTGTTTTACCACTTCTGAAAACCAGAGGAACAGAACCAAAATGTGAGACATAAATTCACAAGTGATGGTAGCTATTTTAGGCTCTTTTTACCTGTACCCAAGGCACAGGGTTTGAGCCTGAGTACCTCTAGCCACCAGATGTATCCTGCTGGGGGCATTTTCGCACACACACACACACACACACACACACACACACACACACACACACACACACACACACACACACACACACACACACACACACACACACACACACACACACACACAGATGGTGCCCCATGACGAAGAGGGAATTCTCTGATAAACTATTTCAAGATAAATTTCCATCTCATCGCATTACAGTCTATTTCAAAATCAATTTCCATCTCGTCGCATTACGGTTCTCCAGCATGGAAAGGTATCCATGCGGGGCAGGGTTAGATATAAACACTATGGAGATGTTGATTGTGTACAAAAATAATTATTTTTATTTCTAACTGTTGTATGCATGAACGGAATCTACTGACAAACTCAAAACACAACAAACTTCAAATATAACACAATTCTGTTTGCTCAAAGAAAAGGGTAGGTGCTAATACAATAAATGCACTAGCATACTGTCTGAGTTTTGAATGCTGTTCAGTGTAAGCAGGACAAAGTTGTTATCAACAAAGAAAGAATGCATACATACTAAAACATGTTATGCCCAGATATGGAAGCCAAAGTATTTAAAGAATAATATAGAAAAGCTCATTTAGACAATTAATTCCTGAACATAAAGAAGTGAAGGGAGCATGCCAGCTTCATAGCTAAAGTACTTTTTATGGTGTCCTTTTATAAAATTTATATAATGTATCATAAGACCTGATATTACTGCGAAACATACATATCTAAATTGGACTTCATTAACACAGTTTAACACAATCCATTTTTCCATCTCTCTCTGCTGTACAAAAGATATTCTTATATGCAAAAGAAAGCACCGCTTTCTTAAAAAATCTACCTTGTCATTTGCTTAATGGTCCTTTGTGTACTGCAAAGCACTTTAATTTAAACAGTATTGATAAATTATAAATAAGCATATTCCTGACAATATATAATTTAGCTGAGTGCACACACACACACACACACACACACACACACACACACACACACACACACACACACACACACACACATCAGCTTACTCACTCTGAAAATAACAGTCCAGACTCCATCCTCTGGTAGCTCCCAAACCATCCGTTCCTGCTCGCAGCAGCTTTCAAGCAGGCAGCTTCTGAAAATAAATGCCACCCAGGCAGCTTCTGAAAATAAATCCTTTAAGAAATGTCTGTTCCTACTCACAAAAATAAGCCGGAAACCTGGATGCGCCGCGAGCTCAACTCCGACAGGCTGGGACGAGCTGATGTCATCGCACATGAGATGATGTCAGCTAAAGTGCAGAAAGTGAAAATAATTCAAAAATAAAGATGTAATATGGGACAGTTGGGAGGTGTGGATGATTTGCAAAAGTGGGGGGGCTCCCCTCCCTCTTCACTCTATGGTTCCGGCACCCATGCATACCAGGTGTCCAATTAAGTACACCATGTTACTTCTCACAGATGCACACTAGTCTTGCTAAGACAGATAGTGACTGTTTAAAATAAACAAATGACATAATGGTTACTTTCATCCAGCTAACACCAAACCCATACCCTACCCAGCAGTAATAGCCACCATGTGTGATGGCTATGCAATATTATTTGACATCCACACATAGCTCTCAACTGTCAAGATTTTTGCAGAATATCCAGATCAGATTTTTGCCTCATATTTTGGGTGTGTTCCTCATCAAAAATATGTGGTTTTCTGTCAAATCATTTAAGAGTGTAGCCACTAAATAATGACACATGTTGAGTTTCAGACTTCATGCCATTCAGAAAATATACGCTATCACAACTTCTATTATTTTAGCAACTTTCTAAGTTTATAACAGCAATATTAAAAACCCTTTTCTATTTTGCACCTTTGACCCTCCCTTATATTTGTCCATATTTCTTGCTAAGATGCTAGAAATCTGGGAGAAGCTTAGGTGCTAGAATGAAGAATGGTCAGTCAGTGCAATACAGTTTAGTTTTTGGAGTCCTTAGGGTGGGTTGAGATTGTGATATAACACTGAGCTTATATTTGGGGGGTTTTGGTGAAAGGTTTACCTGGGGTATTTATGTTTTTTTTCATGTTTTGCATCATCTGAGCAAGGTTTTTGTTAACCTTTAAAGTATATTTATAAATTTAAATTTTGTCTGAGTTATGCATGCATGCTGAACTGTTGTTTCATCTCAGTTAATGTTTCTATCTCAGTGGGCAACTACTCTGAATGGAAAAAAAAGCCATATGTGTTTAGTTGGCCTACATTACTTGTTGCAATGGGCATATATTTAGTGCTCAGTAAAGGATGTAAGCACTTGTCTGACTGGGGCTTTTACTGACTTACTGCAGTGTTAGTAATGCACCTTTCCAAGAACTGGACTAAGTGACCCATTTATATAAAACACATTTTCACAATGGTGTAATAATTGTAAATCATCAGACTGTGTATCAGTTCTGTGTCTAAAAACCCACAGTCAACAGTTAATGTTGTTTTGAGACAGACATCAAATTTCATGTTGTTTATGTGTGTTGACAACATTCATGGAATGCAGCATACTTAAATATCTACAAATGTTCCCGCATGCAGTGTAGTGCTTCTGGATAACTTTATTATCTTTGTATAGATGTACAATGCAATAAATGCATACTGTCTGGTGACATTGTATTCTGTACTAGTAATGCTTTACCCTTCTACTTCAGGAAGCAACATTACAATGTTTATCACAAACCTGTGTGCTGGTGTTGGGGATAGCTGGGCTAAGATGTCCATGTCCCACTGCCTTTTGACATTAATTCACAATTAATTCACAAATGAAGTTGTAACTTATAGCTAATGTCATCCTAAGTGCATCAATCTACCACACACTGAATAATTTCTCTTTTGTTTCTGTAGTGATCATGCCATTCCTACACTGCTGTATGGCTTACCATGAATGCATACATATTTCTGCAGTGTGTTACTACTTTGTTGCAAGAACTGCTGATAAGTTTCCCTGAGTGACATGTACCAGTCACTATCTTAGAGTAAGAACATCAATACATGTTTCTGCTACCTCTGTGTTTGGTTTGATAGATGTAGCTGTATAACAATTTATTTATTTATTTTACATTTGTTGACCGGGCTAGTCTAACTGGATATATGTCTATTTTCAGTAGAGGCCTGGGGAGAAAAGTTCCAAGCATCAGCAGTGACAAAGAATGCAATATATAGTAATAGTCAAGTGAATTACAGTACATTGGCTACATTGGTCAGAACAAAATTGTACAGAGTCATTTAGTAGGTTTAAGCTAAGATCAAATACAAAGAGAAAAACATAATTTTTTTTCAGTACTATGAAGGAAATTATTAATTACAGGTAGGCGACATAGAACAGGAGAGTATAGAAGTATAGAGCGAGCAAGAAGGGGAATGAGATATCAGTCAGGGTTAGAGCAGGGACAAAGCCGGTGCGTTTTATGATGTTCTTTAAGATGTTTTTTAAAAAGAAGAGTGGAAGCAAGGGTGGAAAGTTCAGGAGGAAGCTGGTTCCAGTTTTTACCTACTGTGATGGAGAAAAGTGAGTCCCCAGCTTTGTTTTCTGATTTAATAGTGGAAACTAGGAGCTTATTAGCTGAGTGTAGTGTTGCAAGATTTTTGTAAGGGGTAATCAGATTAGTGAGGATAGCGGTATTATTAGGGTGGTAAACGATCTTTTGGGTGATAACAAGTTGTTGACAAAGTAGTTGGTTTTGCAGTTCTAACCATCCCAGTTGTTTGAGGTTGAGACAGTGGTGAGTTCTAAAGGGGGTGCCAGTGGCAAATCTGGCTATATTATTGTAACTGGTGAAAAAGTTTGGTGAGATTGTTTTAAGATAGATTGGTATATATTGCAGAAGCATAGAACAGGGTAGAGATCAGGTGGGTCTGGGCAATAGTGATTCTGGATGAAGGGGTAAGGAAGGGTTTGATTCTGTAAAGGGTGCCTAGTTTTTTGTTGACAGACTTTATTGTAGAATTAATGTGGTCATCATAGCTAAGGTTATTATCAATTGTTACTCCCAGTAGATGGGTTGTAGTGTCAGGGGCTATGTTAGTTCCATTGTTAGTGATTACTGTGAAGTGTAGTTGAGGTGACTTAAAAGTAGGAGCAAAGAGCAATAATTTTGCTTTTTTTGGGGTTCAGGAGGAGGCAGTGTTGCATGAACCAATTTTCAACACTGTTAAATACTGTTTGGGTGAGGGACTGGAGAGAGGTTATGGACTTGACTGAACAAATTAAAGTAGAGTCATCTAGTGTATGCAGGTGGCTTGAAGAATTTTGTTAATAAACAATGAAAACAATGAAAAGAGTAGGGGTCCTAAGATAGAGCTTTGGGGTACTCCAATGTTCACCGGGAGGGATGCAGAAAAATTATTATCCCAAAGTACTGCTTGCTGTCTGTTTTCCAGATAGGATTTAAACCATTGTAATACTTGTGGATCAAGTGATTTTTCTTTTAGTATGTCTGTAAGCATGTTATGGTTCACCATATCAAAGGCTTTTGAAAGGTCAATAAATAGTGCAGCGGAAAAAGTGTTATAGTTGTGATTTTTGTTTATGGAGTCAGAAAAGGATAGCAGGGCAGTGGTTGTGCTATGGAATGGCCTGAAGCCATGTTGGCAGTTTGCAAGTAGGTTATTTTGGAGAAGGTGGTCAAGTAGTTGTCTGTGGATGCATTTTTCCATTATCTTAGCTGTTGGAGAGAGTAAGGCCAAAAGTTGGGGAGCTCAGTAGATGACCCACATTTATGTAGAGAGATGATGTGGGATACTTTCCATATGGAAGGGATTTTGCTTTCTAAAATAGTTCTATTTATAAGGATGGAGATGGGATAGGCAATGGCTTTCGCTGCAGTTTGCAGGTATCCAGCTGGAATACAGGCAGCAGAAGGGGTGCATGGTTTTAGTTTTTGAAGGAGGTTGCAGATTAGGGATGTAGGTACAGGTTGTATTTGAAAGGTTGGAGATGGAGTCTTAGTGGTATTTAATGGGGAAGTGGTAATAGGTGGTAAAGTATTGGCTAGGGTTCGAATGGCTTCAGTAAAGTAGTTATTAAAGGCATCTGGAATCTGGTTAAAGTTATTTTGGTTGAATCCTGAAGGGGCAGGAGTTTTAGAGTGCCCTGACTGAAGAAGTTTGTTTATGCCTGACCAGAAGTTTTGTGGTTTTTGTTGATGGGTTTGTTGGAGGTGAAGGTAATAGTCTTTTTTGTCTCTAAGAATATCTTTCTTGGTGGCATTTCTTAACTGTTTAAAGTAAAGGTGATCTGATGGACATTTAGAGACTCTCCATTTGGCCCAAATTTTATTTCTGAGGAGGATATTTTGCCTAGTTTGTTTTGTGAGCCAGGGGGCAATTTTGGTTCTTATTCGGGAAGAGCGATAGGGGCCTGGTAATCTAGGATTTGAAGGAATTTACTGTTAAAGTAGGTCACTGCTTCATCAAGTTGAAGATGAGACATTGGTGGCCAGTCACATGCTTTCAGTTCATTTAGGAAGCTCTCTGGATTAAACATTTTTTTGGAATGGGAGGTTTTAAAATTATTAGTAGTTGGGCTATGGATTCTTTGTTTAATAATATAGATTAGCATGTGGTCACTGATATAGTCAGGAAGGGTTCCTGGTTTATAAGTATCAAGATGGCTGTTGATAAGGATCCAGTCTAGGGTGGTTTCCTTACTGCTTGGCTTATGGATTCTAGTAGGAGTGGTTATAATTTGTGAGAACCCATAAAGATTTATGTGATTGGTAGGATTAGAGGAACTACAGGTAGCCTAGTCTATATTAAAGTCACCTAATACAATGGTTTCCTGAGGTAGGTGGGTAGAGAGGTAACTTAGTAAGTTTTCAAGAGTATTGGTATTATTTCCAGGGGGGAGATATGTGCAAATTAGGTAGATAGATTTGGAGTTGTTGATCTGAAGGTTGGCAGTAAGGGTTTCTGAATTGGTATCCGATGGTAGGAGCACATTGAAGGGTGAAACTTGGAGTTCAGATTTGTACAAAATGGCTACACCTCCACCCTTTTTGGTTTTACGGTCACATCTCAGGATATTATATCCAGGAGGGGTAATCTCCTGGTCCAGAGTTGAGGGCTTTAGCCATGTCTCTGTAATACAGAGAATATCGAATGAGTGCACATCTAAGAGTGCATGTAGGTGGGCAATTTTGTTGTTTATGCTATGGATATTAAGGTGAGCTATCAGGAGGGAGTTAGTTTAGTTAAGGTAGTGATAACAGGAGATGTTAGGTTGTGTTGGGTTATTGGGATTATCAGTATTGGGGCCAGGGTTTGGATAAATATCACCATCTAATAGGGGGTGTTGTTGAGGATATTGTACAAACTTAAGGATTTTGTAGTAATTATTTGAGGTTTTTTTGATAAGGAAGTAAGTAACATGGGTAGCTCTATGATATTTTGGTAATATATAGATAGAGGTGGAGGTTATGTTACTGTGGTTGAGGGAGTTAATGCAAGAAATTGGTAGAGTTTGCTGGTAGGGGTGGTGTTGTTCAGGAAAAGAAAAATGTTCAAAGAAGGTTAGTGTGTATGGTATTGTAAGAGAAGCAAGAGTTGTAGTTAAGAGTAGTATGTTTCTGAATATAGTCTTGTGTGTTGGGGCCATTAGGAAATGTAGATAAGTGGTTAGAGTATATTGCAGGAAGGAGTGTAGTAAGTAAAACTAAAGGTGGGAGAAAGGAGAGAGTGCTATAAGAGGTTGAGTAGGGAAGAAGTGTCCAATTAAGTAAAATAAAGTTGGTTGTAAGAGAGATGCTTTAAAATATAATCAGTACAGGATGTGGTGTGGAGAGGTAAGGGAGTAGACCAAGAAAGGCAATTATTTTAGTTAAGGAATTGTAGAGGTTGGGGTATGGCTGTTAAGTAGAGGAGGTAAGAGATAGGATGAAAATGGGAGGGGGTGTGGCTACAGAAGTATATGGCTAGGAACACTGGGTGTGGGAATTGGGGGTAGGGTAGGGGAGCAGAGTGAGCCTGTAGGGTGAATGGAGCAGAGCAGACCCAAAGGATGGTAACAGCAGGGAGAAAAACAATCAGTATAGTAGAAGGTAAGACCAAGGGAAGGTAAGTAAAAAGGCAGAGATTGTGAGTGTAAGGAAGGGAAAACTGAGAGGCTAAAGGGTGAGTAAGGGCTAGTATAGGACTAGAGATGAAGAAGAAGTGGGCTAGATACTATGGTTAATAAATTATAGTAAGTGGAAAGTAGTGCAGTAAGAGTGAAATGACTAAATAGATTATAGTAAGCAGAAAGTAGTGAAGTAAGTGAAATTAGAAGTGGGTGAAGACAGCCATTTAGTGGTCGAAACCTGTAATTACAATGAGTGGAGACCACAGTAGAAGGTTGTAAGAAGAAAAAAAGAAAAAAGAATTCAGAGTGGAAAGACTTGAAGGAGTTAAAAATACTAGAAAGGCTGGGATGACTTAGGGAAGGAGGATATGAAGTACAAGAAAGCAAGCAGAGGGGAGGGTTATGGCTGCTGGCTGATATGGCTGTATAAATTAGACACCTAGCAAGTATCACAACACTAACATATACATGTAGAAGAAGCTATAACCGTATTTAACATACAATCTTAGTTTATCTTGGCTTTCAATCCAGGGGAGTACTTTGGTTACCCAGGTGAGGAGATACACAAACAGGGTAAGGTAGGTGAATAAGGTTGGTCTTTGAAGTCCAGCAAGGCACAGCCGGAAGTAGAAAAAGTAGGTAAAAGTAGTATGCACAAATTTTAAATACTAAGTTAGATGCCAGGGAACGCTCAGCAGCCACACGCAGAGTAGGAGATTTAAAGAAACAGATTCTGCAAGTGAAGTCTTGGTTTTAACAGCCTGTAAATATCACATCCCTGATTTCAGAAATAAATGTAGTTTTACAGACTGATGGCTTATTTTGTATTACCTAATTAAGTTCATAAAAGCTTAAATATCACTTCAGTTTTTTTATTATAGTAATACGTTTTTATGAAATGATATGATCAGTACAACACTGCTGTTAAACCAGTTAGTAGGTGCATAACAGTTCCTGCTACTATATCATAAATGTAAGTGAACCCTTAGCCCTTAGTATTGCTGCGCCTCACATTGATTCTCTTCCTGATTGACGCACAACATATTCCAATGATGGGCTCAATTCTCGGACCTCTGTTGTTTACTATATTCACCTTTACTCCTCTACTCTCCACTCCTCAGTCATCCGGTGCACAGATGACTCTACATTAGTCTGTGTCTCCTGCTCCCCCAAGGAACTACACCAGCAAACTCAAGCATCCTTTCTCTTTGTCGAATCATGGCTAACTGACCACCCTAATACTCAACCCAAACAAAACAAAACTTATCATCTTCCAACCTACACAACGTAACAACCCTGACCTTTCTTTTAACATCTTATCCCATAACAATACTATCATATCTCATGTTACCCACACAAAACTACTTGGTGTCATACCTCCCAAATGTACCGAATTACTCAATTTTTACCGAGTTTTGGGGTCCAAAACTGGGGTGCCACGATTTCCAAGTGGCACCCCTTCATTCCCGATTTTTTTTCTAGTTTGTTTACTTTTTTTCACATTTGCAGCTGACATCATCACGTACTCGATGACATCAGCGCTGTTGGGGCTACCAGTCTATTGGAATTGAGCTCAAGGGCTCATATGCATTTCTGGCTGGGAGCTCAGGTTTTTCAAATTCTCTGCAAGCAGGATATATTATTCTGGCAAGGCCATGCTGAATGGGACGGATATATTTTTGGTTTGTTGCTGCCCTGAGCTGAACAGATATATAATGCTGGGTTTTGCTGAATGGACATGGCAGGCAGGCTGAACATTTTCTAGTCTTTCAGTAGAACAGTTTGTTATTATGGCTGGAACAAAAGTGTGTGTGTGTGTGTGTGTGTGTGTGTGTGTGTGTGTGTGTGTGTGTGTGTGTGTGTGTGTGTGTGTGTGTGTGTGTGTGTGTGTGTGTGTGTGATCTCACCTGTCTTTTATTTTAAGGGACGTCCCACATTTTCATTCCAATTTGAACTCTTGCTCTTAATCTTTCACAAAACTGGTGAAGTATGGAGGACATGTGGTGAATTACACTTAAT
>NC_056732.1:1849374785-1849412285 GCF_019279795.1 Protopterus annectens | reverse complement strand
GTAAAGTCTACCATCTATATGTTACTACTCTGTAATGTCTCTCTTGTAAATTTTTCTTCTCTCTGTAAACTTAAGGAGGTTTTCTCCCCAGGACTCCACTGAAAATGCACACTTGTTGTCCAGTCAGACTATGCTGGTAAATCAATGTTAAATAAAATAAATAATAAAAAATAATTATCTTCCTGTTCAGTAGGGTATTTGTCAGTACTGTACTTCTGTGTGTATTCAAACCAAGTGTTTCTAGATATTGTACACTGTATGCCAAAGAATCACTACATGTCATGTAATGTGTGAATCCAAACCATATGTTTATGCTTAGTATTGTTTGTGCAAATGTTAATGTGGAGCTTTTCTCCCCGGGCCTCTGCTGAAAAATAACCTATGTCTAGTTGGACCTTCCTGGTAACCAAATGTAAAATAAAATAAAATAAATAAAATGTGTCTTTTGACAAAAAGCTGCAGAGGTTATACTTTGTGTCATTGTGATTCACTCCTGTGTCCACACTTGCTAGAGGTGATGGCTGCACCTATTTGACACTATCCCTTTCTAAGTCTATGTGCTACATCATGATTTGTGACAGGCATCACTATCTGGTCCATAATCGTATGCCCACATCCTGATTGCTCTACAAAGTAAAAATAACTGCTAGTGATACACTCTACTTTTGGTTACCTTCAGTGCCTTTGAGTAATTTCCATGGTTACAGTATGACTGACTTACACGTGATGACAGAGGGGGCAGTTCTGTCTGTTCTACTTGTCAGATGAGATAAGGTCACTTTGCTGACCTCTGCCACTTGTTATTTTATCATTGATTTAATAGTGTGTATCCCTATGAAAGACTGAGGGAAGAACACTTGCCATATGTGAATGTCTATCTAGTATTTCAATATGGTGGTTCCTTCTTTCTTGCCTTTGAGTAAATTTTATCTTCCATGGTCTTCTAAAATCTTCTCCTTGACAAAATTACCATAAAACTTTTGTGATGAGGAAAAAGTGGAGTTAGAATGTGATTATAACCAAAACTGTTACCACCCACAGCTGTACATGTCACACAGTGCACAATCATTAACAGGAGAGTAATTGAATGGCAGTGAATATAGGAATACAAACATTAACAAATCATTGTAATTAGCATTGCTGCCACTAACACATAGCAATACTAACAACATGCTGGCCATTCAGTACTAGAAGGAGTAATATTACCTTAGTAATATTTATCCATCCCAATCTCCTTTGCAGAAGTATCACTTCTGTTATTCCTTCTATTTATCCCATGGAAGGAATATGCAGTGTGCTTTGCAGTGAAATGCAGTGTAGTACTGTGAAAAACTTCCACATGTTTGGTGCAGTGGTGAAAAACAAGTTATATTTCATAACACTACATGGCTCTCCAGAACTATCATTAGGTTTTCAGTTGCTGGATGAGTTAAGTAAATAACTGAAATATATGGAAAGTGAGACTAAAACCTGCTTCATAAATAAAAAACAAATGACTACATTACTAACAGGGGAAAGCGTACGTGGTTGAAGCCATTTCCTTTTTCCTTTCACATCCTTTCAAACATCCTTGCAGACATTACAGGAATAGTGGGTTGTTATATTCAAGCAAGTTTTGCATGTCGCCAATCATTGAATGCCATTTGACCATAACAACTAGTAGCAGATTATAATAGGAGGTGAAATGGGCAGTCAGATAGAGCCCATAACTTTAGAGGGGGGTTGATGGCCGGGTTGATGGCCGCCAACAACAATATAACAAAGACTCAGTGAATTAAAAATCTCTCTTTTCCTCATATCTTCATATTCCTCCTCCTCCAATACAGGGGGTCTGCCTCCTGTCCACCTATATTAGGAGTGCTACAGGAAATAAGATGGAGAATGTTGTACTACACAGATTTAGTTTACTAGTAATGGAGCATGCTATGGGTACTGTAATCACTAGTGGAGTATATCAGTGCACTGTACTGCAGTACTGTAGACACTATTGGAGTATATCAGAGCTCTGCAGTGGATCCCGTTCTCTGTGAAATCTACTTATCTAATGTGGAGGCAGATACACAAGTTTTGAAGTTGACTAAGCATGAAGATGACTGCAATTGGTGCCTTGACTGACTTCACCTACCAACCCTCATATTCCACAAGAGGAGCTGCACACAGTCAGCCCTTGGTATTCTGACCATGGCCTAGCCTGAAAAAAAGAAGTAAAGTTGCATTTTGGAAACAAGTGCATCCCACTGATTATCACATAAATAAAACCCATTTAAGGTCAATACTGTCTGTAAAGAGTTCGGGTCATGTGCACTTAATAGGCATGTGGTTCAGAAGACCACTTTCTCACTTGTTCCAGAACAATATTTGGTCACGTGACTTGCCTAGAGTCACACATTGGGCATAATGGGTCTGGCAGAATCAATCTCTGGTCTGCAAGAAGCAGTTCATCAAAAACTCATAGCCTTAATCCTCTGCACTAACTGCCATTCATTGACAATGTGCTGTCCTTTTATCACCATCTATCAGTTATTTTAACAAAATAATTTTACACTGTCAAGTTAATTATCAAAGGTATATCCAGCAGATCCAGACATGTCATTGTCTCTGTATTCTTCCCTTATTAGGCTACAGTAGAAAGTCAATTATCCGAATGTCAATTATTCAAAATTTCAGTTAACCAAACGCAGCCTTCCAAAGTTTTCAGGCAGGAAAAATCATAAATTCTGAATATGTAAACTTTATATGTATTCACAAGTGAGTGTTTTTTTGAGCTTGTATTACAATAATATACTGTACTGTTTTGTACTTACTGTATATTTGTTTTATTTTTCTTTTATAATGTTTAATGTAAATCAAAAATATTTTTAGAAGTTTTTTATCCATTTCAGTTATATGTTTGATTATCTGAATAGTTTTATTATCCAGACTACCCTAAGTCCTAATTAGTTTATATAACTAACTCTCTACTGTATTATTGAATATAACCCACCATGTAGTATGTATCACTAAACTGGTCACTCAACCTGAAATACCGCAATGTTTATAAGCAACCAAATTAAACAGCTTGGTTTCCTAATTATGCAAATATACTAACATTTTTTTTCTTTCATACAGTGTCCCAAATGGTCTCTGTCTTGCCTTCTGGGCTATGAAAGAGTCAGTTTTCGGAGACCTTATCCACCTTAGAAACCATGGTATCATTAAAAACATTTGATTCAAAGTTCTCAATTTACATCGCAACATAAATAGTACTTCTTGGAGGAACAAGTTAGTTCACCAAAGGATTATCTGTCTGTAACAGCAAACGTCCTTTGCATGTTAAATGGTGAACCACATTGTTTTCTCTCACATTAAGTCTTGACAACTGAATGAGTTAACATCAATTTCCTCCCAGGATTAGCATTGCGGCCTACATCAAGGAAGTAGATAGATCTACTGGTTATTCTTCCTAGAATGCATGGTTAGCGTCTCTCACCAATGAATCTATAAATTGTCAACCATAACAGAAGTATTTATTTTACAAAACAAATTAACCATTTTACATCTCTTACCTTTATTAGGCAGAAAGCATACAATATCTGTAGAAAACCTCTTTGTTCATAGGTTCATAGGAATGTACTAAACTAGCTGTCCTTGAGGGCCATTTTAAGCCTAGCCAGTTACCTTTTTGTGCTCAAAATAACCTATCCCATTTGCTTATAAACTGGCCTTACCCATTCCATGGTCAGCAATTATACATTACCCCTAATGAGAATAACTGGGATCATACCATAGATAATTTGAGGTGATTCATGCATGGTATAAAGTATTTAGAACCTGCCTCTGTCCATTAGTAGTACAGAGGGTAATGCTGTGGTAAATTTTCTGTTTCCTATCCAAAGATCTAAACTGTTCTTGAATATGGACAAGGGTGAACTTTGTTTTATGTGGATGGGGAGTCTATTCCATAGCAGTGGTATCCTCTGCTAGATGTACCAGTATCTCCAGACCATTCTGTTTATGTGGCAGAAGAGGAATAGATTCCTAGACTGAGTATTTCTGATGCCATTTGAGTTACCGATGTGCAACAAATCTACAAGTAATGGATCAGAGGATGCCTTGTATGCCAGACATAGGTCACCTCTTAGCAGTCAGTACAGTGACAGGGCTTTGAATTGGTCCATGTAGGACATGTTGTTTAGGTCTTGTATCCTTTTATTAAGGTATCAGTGGCATTCCAGTTGTTGCATGTGCCTTGATAGATACATGCCAAAGGGGCCATTTTATTCAGTGATTGGCCTAATAGGTTCAAAGACTGGTACTAGGCTATCGGCCCTAGGGCCTATGCAAGCCTAGCCATAACAATTCCCTGGATATTTCTTCCCACAATATTTACTTCTCTGGACCCCTGTCTAACAGGGCGACTGACAAGATCCCCAGGGTGAATTTCCTATCTCCCATCCAATCATCAAGGTTCCTTTTGAAGAGGGCCAAGGAGGTGCTCTGCTTGACATGTATGGGCAGTCTATTCCAGAGTATGGGGAGTATCTGGGTCAGGAACCTATCCCTCCAGCATGTTTTGTTCATTGTGATGACAGGGTTTAGATCCCTGGAGCATGTGGCTCTGAGGGATTGGGATTTCTTTAAGTGGAGCATGTCCAACAGCTCAGGGTTTGTTATGGTCTTTTATGTTAAGCAGAGATCACCTCTGAGTACACGATATGCCACAGAGTATAGCTGGAGTTTTGTTAGACGGTCAGCATATGGCATCTGCTTTAGGCCTGTAATTCTTTTAGTGAGGTATTTCTGTGACCTTTTCAGCTGTTGCAGATGTCTTGTGAGGTACATACTAAATGGGGCATTATACTCTATAATGGATCTAATGAGGGATGAGTACAGTGGGACAATGACCTCCTTTTTTCTAGATGAAAAGCCCTTAGTGATGAGGTGTGCCACATAGAAGGATTTCCTGACTGTTGTGGTGATGTGGTTATCGAAAGTAAGACCACTGTCCACCTGTGTCCCTAAGTCTCTCATCACACTTTCAATGTTTAGTGTCCTGCCACCTATGTGGTAATTCATGGGTACACGTTTTTTTCCAAAGGGGATACCTATACATTTCTTGGCATTAAGCTTGAGCCCATGGCTCTGGCACCAGGCATCTGTTTCTGTAAGGCCCTTTTGTAGAATATCCACATAATTTGGGGATTCAATAATGGCTCCCAGTTTGCAGTCATCTGCAAACTTTGTTAGCCAGAGTCCCTTAGTGTTGGCCTGTACTTCAGAGAAGTAGATGCCAAACAACAGTGGTCCCAGGACTGAACCCTGAGGTACTCCACTTGTCACTTGTCTGGATCTGGATTTGGAGTCGGCTACTTTTACAGTCTGGGTTCTGTCAGTAAGCCAGTTGGCAACCCATCAAGTGACATAGGGATTTATGCCCAGCTTAGTAAGTTTATCTATGATTCCAGAGTGGGGGATGGTGTCAAAAGCCTTGGCGAGGTCCAGATAGGCTGTATGGACTGCTTTACCCTCGTCCACAGCTCTGGAGACTGATTCAAAGAAGTCAATCAGGTTCAGGAGACAAGATCGGCCCTTCACAAACCCAAACTGGGTGGGGTCCAGTGTTTGAAGGTTGCCAATGTCTTTGTTTATAAGTTCCATGATAATGCGTTCCATGCCCTTTCAAATCAGGCTTGTCAGACTGATGGGGTGGTAGTTCCCGGAATCCAAAGCAGATCCTCCCTTGTGGAGCAGGATAATTGTAGCTGTGTGCATACTGGTACCTGTGGAGTAATGACTTGAGTGCGTGTGTGATTTGGCAGATTCTGGCTCCAGATGGGCAACTAACTATTATCTTCTCTTTGTTCAGCCTGGGTAGAGGGGCATCAGTATTTCTTACACGATTCCTGGGAAATGAGTTTGCATGTTTTATGGGTTTTGTATTTGAGTCTGGCTGCATGTATGGTGTTAGGTACTGTTTTTGTTGAGTGCTTTTGAGATTGCTAAGGATAAGCTTTGCTTGTAGGTGGTCTAGGAGGTCTTTGTTGTTTAGGATATTGTATTTAGGTGCATCAGTATACATTGGCCTATGTGTGCATTGTGTGCTGTGTATGTGGTTTTAACAATCTGATGTGTGCTTGTATGCAAGAGTTTAGCCTCCAGTGACATTGTATATGTAGACCTTTGATACACTCTGTTACCTTAAGAATTAAATGGTTGTCAGTTACACTGAGTATCAGCTGGGACAAAAAAAAGGTTTTTAAACAATAGAGCTAACAACTGGTCATTAAATCCCAATCTGCTCTTCAAAACAGATGTAGTAAAAGAGATTGAGGATATATTAAAAACATCCCTTGTAAATATCTTCAATTCCCAAACATCAATGGATATAGAATGGGCATCGAGCAGCATATTATAAAAAAATCCAACTGAAAGAGGAAGAGGAACATAAAATAAAAGAGAAAATAGAACAACGTGAGAAAGAATTGATAAATAACCCAAATAATCAAATGGAAATGGACCTCCTAAAACTACAAAGCGACCTATATATGCTCGAGAACAGAAATTTATCTTTTTATGAGACAAAGCAGTTGGCTAATTACGCAGAAGAAGCCCAAATTCCTTCCAGAGCATTGGCCAGAATTATCGCTCAACAAAAATCTACCTTAGTTATAGCAGAAGTAAATTACCAAGGGAAAAACTATACAAGAAATGAGGAAATTATCAAAGTATTTGAACAACTATATACTCAAACATATGGAGAACAAACCCTACAAGCTTCGAAGGAGGATAGAGATCTTTTTCTTCAAAAACTAAAATTCCCTAAACTAGATTTAGATTAACAAAAAAAACGAATGGAGCTGATTTCTATTAACAAGATAACCACAACAATTAAACATCTAAAACCACACAAGGCCCCAGGACCGGATGGTCAAACTTCAGAATTTTATAAATTCTTCAGTCCACTAGTTGCCAAATTATTATACCACGTGCTGAACTATATAATAAATAACAACATACATGTTATTCACTGTAATGCCTCTAAAACTATTTTTATATTAAAAGACCAAGCGGACCCTAAAAATCCAGATAGCTATAGACCCATCTCTCTTCTAAATATTGATACCAAGATCCTGACCTCAATACTTGCAAACAGAGTTAAAAATCTGAGTGAGAAAATCATTTCTCCAGAACAATCTGGGTTTACACCACGCAGACAGACCAGTGACAACATGCTAACATTAGAAGCGTTAATATCGTTTGCAAATCAGAGAAATACCAACATCTTCATAATGGTAATAGATGTTTACAAGGCTTTTGATAGGGTTAATCTTGAATTCTTGCTGCAAACATTCCCTCACTTTGACATACCTAAAAATTTTATACAGATCATTCAAATTCTCTATAGTAATCCATATACATCCCTATATATATAAACAAAACATGGTCAAACAGAATTTTGATAAAAAATGGAACAAGACAAGGCTGCTCGCTATCACCCTTTCTTTTCAACCTTTACCTAGAACCCCTAGAACTGTCCACCTGTGTCCCTAAGTCTCTCATCACACTTTCAATGTTTAGTGTCCCAATTCATGTGTACATGTTTTTTTCCAAAGGGGATAACTATACATTTCTTGGCAGACAGATAATCTATATATTAAACAAAATACATATCATAATCCCCCCTCAATACATAACTTCAAAGTTTATCTCTTAGCATTTGCAGACGATTTAAACATATACTTTACTACACCAAGTTCAGACATGACCAAAATAATAAACACAATTGAACAATTCTCATACATGTCTAACTACAAATTAAATCTTAATAAAACTAATATATTCCCCTTAAGGCCACCTAGACTCATCTCCCTAATACCTCCCTTAGACAAAATAAAAATAAAAGAAGAAACCAAATACCTGGGGATTACTTTCTTTCAGAATAACAAGGAATTCTACCAACATAACGTAACTCTTAAATGGCAAAACATAACACAAGATTGTACAAGATGGAATAACCTTAAGCTACCGATGTTGTCTAAAGTATCAATAATTAAAATGAACATACTACCTAGATTAATATATCTATTTATGACATCTCAGATAACCATACATAATAAATTCTTCAAACAAATTCATACCTTTCTAGCAAAATTTGTATGGGAACCTAAAAAGACCAGAATCTCCTATCAAAAACTAACACTTCCCAAGAACAAAGGGGGTCTGAACTTGCCAGATTCCAAAACCTACTACTCTATTATCAACACTAATATAATACTGAGAATAGCAGAGTATGACCTCTCGGCAAAGACTGGTTCACCGGCCTGTGTAACAATATACTATAGATACATAAAAACACTAGACATCAATCCCAAAGCGCTTCCCTTCTTAAATAAAAAATATTTACAAGCCTATAACATAATAGAGCCACTAAAACATTCTATAAATATAACACAAAAACTTTTTCACTCCTTAAACCTTGGACAAGCTATGTTAATACTACAACCCCTCCATAAAAATCCTAACTTAAAAATAAATAACAAGATGCTAAACCTAGACTCCTTCCCTCGGTTAAAACATAAGAGAATCCAAGATATTTACCCATTCCTCAATAGCACAATTAATGAACTAAGAAGTAATCTAAACTTACCTAAAGTATATATAATAATTTTAAGACAAAGAGGTGTGTACCAGTTACCTCCAAAACCTTACCATACTCGAAAGTGACATCGAAAACTGTACCCTACTTTGGAAGACTATGTTAATGTCAAGGAAAGCAATAACAAACTCATACAAAATGACAGGGGAAATCAAATTCCAGAAAGACCTTCTCTTCTCTAATTACTGGAGAAAATTAAAACCCAATATGGATAACCAGCAAATAGAATGGCAATCAACTTAACATTGAAAAATATTCCACTTAAAAAACTCTCTTACACGCAGCTCGTGATTAATAATAATGCTTATTTCACCCCAGCAATTCTTCACAAATTCAGTGCAACTAAGTCCCCATACTGTCCACACTATAAAGACCAGATTGCAGACCTAATGCATATATTCTGGAGTTGTAAATGCGCTTTCAAGCTTTGGAATTCCCTTAAGTTACAACTGCAAAAAATGGGGTATCAAGCATCAACGCTAACATGGGAATTTACTCTTTTACACATCCTCCCGGGCAACATCTCAGGAAAACAAGCTAACCCACTTATAACGATTTTCTTATTAATGAAGCTATATATAGCTCGCAAATGGTTAGATCCTGTAAGTATCTCTTGAGAGGAATTCAAGAAATCTGCTATTAAACATCTACTAGCACATAAAATAGTATTGGACAAAAGAAACAAAGATATGAAAGCCCAAGCAATCTGGGAACAGTCCTATAACATCTTATTAGCATAAAGCACCAGGTACACCATATCATATGAACTGGAAGTATTCCCATGAGTACACAGATTAACTACTGTGGAGTTAGACATGCTCCACTTAAAGAAATCTCAATCCCTCTGAGTTACACGCTCTAGGGACCTAAACCTTGTCACCACAATAAACAGAACATGCTGGAGGGATAGATTCCTGTCCCAGAGACTTCCCATACTCTGGAATAAACTACCTATCTATATCAAACAGAGCTCCTCATTAGCACTCTTCAAGAAAAATCCTGATGATTGGATGGGAAACAGGAAATTCACCCTGGGATCACCTCTGTGGCTCTTGGGTGGCAATAGCCAGGGTACCTTTTTGACTGGGCTTGTATAGGCCCCAGGGCTGATAGCCTAGTACCTACGTATGAACCTATGAACTATGGGTGAAGTATCATTTTTGTATGTGCTGTTTTTAGATTAATGACATTAATTGGGAAAGTATCTTTGTATATATTGTAATTAGGTATGTTGTATGACCTACATGTTTCTATTTTATCCACAATGTATAACATGCAAATATGGCCATTTTGTAAATATGGAATGGATATGGTTTTTGCAAATGTAAAACAAAAATAAAAAATATTGAAAAAAAAAGATTTAAATGGTTTTCAGTAAAAATGAAACATTTGATACATTGTTTCAGGGTACCCATAGCCACCAAGCTCACTGCAGAGAAGTTAGGAAATTTCATATTATCCGCATTATCCTTTCAGCACTGTTAATCTTCTTTCTTTGTTATGCTGTTGCCATTTACATTTCTGCAAATTATTGTTTACCCTTTTTGAACTTTGGATGAAAATGGTTTGAATTTTCTTTTTCTTAATCTAACTGTATGGCCAAATGGGCACTGTATTTCCATTGTTTCGCCTTCTGACATATTTTCGTCAAATATATTTCTCATTTTTATGCTGGTTTTTTGGTCACCCTTACTTACATAAATAGTCACAATTTGTATTTCGTCTCTTCTTTTGTTCTCCTGTTCATTACTTATTCCCATCGGATGTGTTCGCTTCATATATGGGCTCATCACAGACATCACTTTTACAGCCTCTTCTTTTTTCTGTACAATGGAACCAAAATAACCTTTCTGTTTACTCCATTTGTCTTGACATTTTTTTTATAACCGGACAAATTTCACCGCATTTATTACATCTTACTATTTTATGTGCACTGATTAAATGTGTAGTCCTCCACAAAAATAAATAAATAAATAAATAAATAAATAAAAACAACATTTAGTAAATGTATTACATTGTTGTTCTGCACTTTCAGCATAACATCCACTATCTCATTGTTATTGCTCCTTTTCTTACATTCCCTACACAATCCTTTAATAAACATATTTTAATGTCAGACTCATCTACGTCATTTGACCGAAACAGTAAAAATGTTTTCTTTTTTAACACAGTTGAATATCCCGTTATAACATACTCATTCCATGGGTATATGGCTTTCTTTTTTCACATGCAGTTAGAATTTTTGTTTAAATGTTTGTTTCAAAAATTATTTTCAAGCTGTTTAAATGACCTGATATCTATAACCGTAGACCTCAGTGCCACAAGCATATTGTACCATATAAAGTACCTTGTCTTATTATGTGACATCATCTTTTACCCACTCCAATCACTTTTTCTTGACTGTCAGCTTTTTTCTTTCCCAAAACAGAAGTGAAAGTGTCCTTGTTGTGATGTTAAGAGTTGACATAATGATTACAGTGTTAATTTTATCAACAAAAGATATGGGTCAGACCTCCTCTTTAATCATTTCCTGGTTAGTGGATAGGTAGGTAATGACCTACAGAATGCCTGCCTCTTTATAACCTATAAACCTCCTGACGTAACAAAACATCAGTATACTTATTCCCTTCAACTACGGTGTCAGCCAAGTCATCCCATGACCATACTGCTTTATTTTCAGGTTCTTTATGTTATAGTAAGTCCAGCAAGTGACTATGTTCCATTCCCTGTGTTGATAGTTCAATAATATTTGTTTATTATTTATTATTTATTTTACATTTGTTGACCGGGATAGTCCAACTGGATACATGTCCATTTTCAGCAGAGCCCAAGGGAGAAAAGCTCCAAACTTGCAAACAGATAAAGATAAGCAAGTTACAGTCTCACATTTCAAGCATATGAAGAATACAGTTTAAATTTGAAATATATACATATATGTTAAAGTTTCTCTTATCAAACCTATATATGCAGCTTATATACAGAGTATCTGCACACATGTTACAGTTTCTATTTCAAACCTTTTAGTGTAGGGGGTTAGTCACTGTAAATAAAAATTGCAGAGATATGGTAGCAGATCAGGCTTTAGTCAGGGTTATAACAAGGACAATATAAACATTTGGATGCACATTTTCCTCTGGAGCTTCTAAATGCTGCTCATTTATAACATCCAAACAACCATCAAAGTGACTAAAATTACACTCTAGAAGTTGTTCTCACTCTATTGCCATATCATCTTCTTTTTCATGTCTGTTTTCAGATACTGCAGTAACAAAGCCATTTCTATGCTCATCACTTGCCTGATTGCTCAATATTCCCAGAAGCCCCTGCTCTAGGGAAGGGAAATGTGCATCACTTCTTCCTAACTCGAGATGATTAGGGGAACTTCCATGGTGTCCTGGACATGTTTCCCCTTATCAATGTAAATTCCACAAACATTTCCTTTGAAAAGAGGCTACTAGCCTACTGGTGTCCTGGACACGTGCTGTCCTGGACATATTTCCCCTTATCAGTGTAAATTCTACAAACATTTCCTTTGAAAAGAGGCTACTAGCCAAGTGGTGTCCTGGACACGTGGTGTCCTGGACACATTTCCCCTTATCAGTGTAAATTCTACAAACATTTCCTTTGAAAAGAGGCTACTAGCCTAGTAGGACTAATGCAGTTGGCAGAGAATAATTAAATAAAATTAAAAAAAGAAAAAAAAATCCTGGTTTACTAATTACAAGCACCATCACTATATATAACTGTGATTGTCTTTTCTGAAAAGATTCAAGGCCTGCAAAAACTACAAGCACTGTTGCTGATTCCCAGCTGGGTGAGGGAAGTAAGTTTATTTTTTGTCTCTGTTGATTAAATTGATAGAGCTGCTTTCTGTTTTATCTGCTCCATTTTCTTTCCTGATGATTTTAATGAGGGCTAAGTAAAGGGGGACAATGATATCCCTAGATCTAGATGTAATACCTTTGTTTACATGTTTGTTAAATGTTAGGTCACTGTCCACATGGGTTCGCAAATCCCAAACAACTGGGTCAACTCATAGGAGCATGTGGTCAATGTAGTAACTCCCTGGGGTAGATGACTTCCCAAAGAATACAGTAATACATTTCATTTTTTTTTTGGCATTTAGTTTCAGTCTAAGATTTTGGCACCAGTTATTTATTTGAAACAAACCTTCTTGTAGGATGGGTAAGTCAGATGGGGATTAAATGACTGTTCCTATCTTGTAGCCATCTGTAAACTTAGTCAGCCAGAGCCCTTAGGATTTCTTTTTTACTTCAGAAAAGTAGATGCCAAACAGGAGAGGTACCAGCACAGAGTTCTAGGGGACTCCACTGGTGACTGGTGCCTTTTGCCGAGGTACCTTTCCCTATTTTGATTTGTGCCTTATCTGTGAGCCAGTTGGTAATTCAGCGAGTAATATAAGGGT
Organism: Protopterus annectens; assembly: GCF_019279795.1. Classification (NCBI taxonomy): domain Eukaryota; kingdom Metazoa; phylum Chordata; order Ceratodontiformes; family Protopteridae; genus Protopterus; species Protopterus annectens. The sequence goes on along the minus strand of NC_056732.1, from coordinate 1,849,399,224 downwards.
TTAGTCACAGTTTATTTAGCTTTTCTCCTATGCCTGAGTGGAGAATTGTGTCAAAAGCTTTGGCCTGGTCAAGGTGTGTGATTTGTACCATTTTGCCTTTGTCTATTGTTTTTGATGACCTTTTAAAAAATCCACTAGTTTAAGTAAGCACAACCTGCCCTTGATGAATCCAAACTGAGGCAGGCCCATTGTTTTGAGGTTCCCTATGTCCTGACTGATTAATATCATTATAAGCCTTTCCTTGGCTTTCCATATGAGGCTGGTCAGACTTATGGGCCTCTAACTGCCTGGGTCTGTGGAAGGTCTACCCTGATGCAGGGGGATGACTGCAGCTGTTCGCCTTTCACTTGGTACAAAACCTGTAGGGGGGGCTGAGATTGAGCTGTGTTGTTAGGGGTGTGGCTAAATCATGCTTCATGCTGTTTAAGATGCATCCAGGGGTATTATCAGGACCTGTCAATGCAGTATTCTTATATTTTGATAGCACTTTTAGGACTTGGTCTTGTATGATAGCTGGAGGTGAGCCAGTTTCAGGTATATCTTGAGGGACAGATGGAGGAGAATGAGAGTTTTGTTAGCTATTTGCATAGAACAGACAGAAATCTAAGCCTGTGTCACTTTGCCATATTTATGCCCCCTTCATCTTTTTTGGAAATATGCTGTTTACAGAGTCATTCTTCCACATTTGTTGAGCTTCCTGTAGACCCTATCTTCCTGAATTTGACTCCAAACTCCTGAGCCAAGTGTTGTCGTCATTTGACTCAGTTTCAAAATAGTTCTATTCACAGGCTCAGCAAATCCAGAGTCACCATCAGACATTTGTGATGAATGGTACACAATGACAGCAACATTTGTATCTTCTTACAATCTGGTATCATTGGTATAAAATCATCATCTGACTTAGCATATAACAAACTCCAACTTGAATAAATCATTTATTTATGTAAGGATAGTCTGACTTATTTTCAGAGGAGGCCTGGGAAGAAAAACTCCATACAAAATATGTACATATGCAATAACAGTAATATATTAGGTGGAAAAAGCTGTATATATATATATATATATATATATAAGAAACAGTAATATATCAGTGCATAATGTCATATTACAAGAGTTAGACATTAACATACAACAACAAAAATGAAAAACACCTTGAGAGTAATTATACAAAATATACACTATATAAATGAAAAATGAGCAAATATAAGTTGACAAATAATAAAATAAAGGGATTTGTGAAGGCTGATGTATAGACAGAGAACACATATAGTCTTTGTGTTATAACGCACAAAAAGAAAATCAGGAGATAATGAAACAGCTGAGATTCTACTTTTCTTAAAAATCATAAAGATGTGATTTTTGATTTCTATCGCTAGGTTGAACAGCTGATGAAAGTTGCAGGCGGTTGACAATAGAACAAACAATAGCAAGACAGTGCATGCGTGTTGGCTTATACAATCTATGTACGTGCTATATACAGTATGACAGGCATATGAAATGATGGGAAATTAGTAAAACAATACCTTAGTCTAAATACTTGTATTATTTGAGCAAAGCTTTTGTTCATGAGTAATTATTGGCATTTACTGGCATATTGTATGCCTTATCACAATTACCTGGCATTTGTGTTAGACCCATCTAATGATTAGAGTACTGCTTAATACAGGCATTTAGAGTTAGATAGGTCAGTTAGCTGTAAAGTTATCCTGGAAAGGTGCTTCAGGGGTATAGCCAGTTTATATGCAGCTGTTGTGTCATGGTGGAATTAAATGAGCTAAAGTTGGTGACCTGTCCCAAATGGGACAAAATGATATTCCAGTATTTAGTATTTAGTTAAGAGTATAAGGAATAGCCATATGTGTTGTTTGATTTAAAAAAAATAATATATATATATATATTTTAATCAAAGTTTTTTTGGAGGAATGTACCCCGGAAGAATATATGCAATTGATGGGCATTTGTCTGTATGGCTGAGCATTTCGTAAGCTGTTTTAATTTATGAATGTAGAAGGACTTTGTGAAGTTGTAACCAATGCAGTTCTTTAATGACTATGCAATGGTAAATTCTGTTGATGACGTTTGTTATGATTTCGGGCACTTTTTGTAGCAGAGTTCCAGTTCATATAGTTGGTGAGAGTCCAGATTACTCAAGTAAATCCGGGTTTATATTAGATCATTGAAACAGCTGAATTTCGAATGATCTAATATCGAACCCAATATCTTGAACGCTGAAAACAACGGAGCTGCACAAAACCAAATTCTTTCCTAGGGAAAGAATTCGGTTGGCTGTTGTTGTGGCTTCGCTCTTTTCAGCGATGCAGTGGAAAGTTATGGGTTGTGTTAAGGTAAGTGTGTGATTGTGTGGATGTTTGGGTTAGGGAGTGGGTTGGGTGAATTAGGGTTAGGGGGCGGGTCAGGTAAGTGTGCGATTGTGACAGACGTTAGGGTTGGAGCGGGTTAAGTGAGTTAGGGTTAGGGCACGAGTGAGGTGAGTGTGTGATAGTGACAGAATTTGTGGTTAGGGGTGGGTTAAGTGAGTTAGGGTGTGGGTGAGGTGAGTGTGCGATAGTGACGGACCTTAGGGTTAGGGTCTGGGTTAAGGTAAGTGGATAGATAGTAGTGTATGTGCAGTGTAGTGTAGGGTTAGATGTGGCTTTTAAGTGTATGTGTGTGGATAGCTGCTTTTTTGTGTGCTTGTGGTGTGTGTGTGTGTTTCTCGGAACAGCAAATTTTTTCCCTGGGAAAAAATTCACTGTTTTGAGGTTTCGATATTGTTAGGGTTCGGGTTTTGCCATTCGACATTACTGCATTCGATAATGAGCTGTTTCGATGATCTGATATAGACCCATAAATCCTACTGAAATGAACAGTCCAATGACAACAGCTGCACTCTTGATTCAAAAGATCTGATGAAGTCTGCTTTGATAGACGAAAGCACTAAACAAGATTTATTAAACCGTTTATCAACAGTGAGTGGCTTTTGTTTCTGGATTTGAATCACGAGTACAGCTGTTGTCATTGGACTGTTCATCTCAATAGGATATACTTGAGCAATTTTGGTTGTTTTTATCCAGCTGGTTTGACTTGTTTGGTTGGGAATTCCAGATTAGTTACAATGTAAATGCTTAGAGGACACTATTTCCTAGGAAGAAACATGCCATGGGCGCGAATGCCTGAGATATAAGAAAGGGACTTTTGTGTGATAGTTTGTAGTTGCACGAAGTTAAGTATGTTAAGCCTATCAGAGTGGACTCATCTGCATAGTGAACTATTGTGGCATGCTTTGCAGCTGAGTGCCTGTCATTGATGAGGATATGGTAATAGTACTGGGGTAGTACTGTATTTGTTAGTTATGTTTATTCCTCTACTGTTATGTGTTGTTTCACTTTCCTTTCTAATCTCAAGAATTCAGCTGATGCACAAAATGTTGTTTAGGCTACATATGTGTAGTTCTAAATGACAATAAAGTTTACTTTGACTTTGACTTTAGTAAAGGTTCTAATATATTACCTATGATATTCTTGTGTGACAGCTGGAAAACAAAGAATATGTTTTTTCTCAATAAGCACTTTGTGATTTCATGGTGAGATAGGTAACTACTGATCTGTAATATCGAATTAGGATTTATAAGTTTATGGAGTTATCTCATTTGTGTAAAAAGATTATATAAGATGACTTCCATGTGTAGAACACAATATTCTTTTACAGAGTGGTTTTGAAATGTGAATATGGGGTATGCTGTTCCATTTGCATACATGAATATTTGGGGCCACTGTTGTTGGTTTCAGCTTTATGAGAACTATTTATTTTAGATTTAGGTACTGGTTTTAAAAAGAAAGTCACAGAATCACCTCAAAAAGCACATATTGACTGGTCCAAAAACATAACAGTGTCAAAGCCCTTTGCCCCATTAATGATGTCTGTTTCCTTCATCTGACATACTGAAGTTCAAAGTTTTGATGTGAGACCATCTGTGTCCGTACCCAGAATACTCCATCATACAAAGAGGAGGGTATTTCCACTTGCCTTTGTCAACAGTCCTTATCAATAATACTGGATCATGCAGCTTTCAGCCTATGTGTAGCACAGGGTGTGCATACTGGCTACCACAATACATTCAAGTGACTTCACTGTCACCGCTAAACCTTGTATATGTTGAAAAGTTATTTTGGCTAGGAATAATCATTACATAAATAAGATTTTTTGTAACATACAATTTAATAACAAGAGTCAGAAGATAAATGGTTCCAGATAATCATATTTGTTTAAGAGAAATTATAAAATAAACTTAAAACATTTAGTGTTTATATCATAACAATTAGCTCTACAGAATGTACTTTAAAATGTCTAACTGCACAAAATAGTTTGATCTATATTATACAGTTAGTACCTTGTTTAAATATACAGAACCTTCCTTTCAATTCCCCAAATTTCTTCTACCAGATGTCTAGACACAAGGACTGAACAGCAAATTGTGTCTGTAGAAGCTTTGCTAGTGCATTTTTTTGTCTTCATTCTAATAAATGATACACTGGTCTGTAAGATTTACTGCATTTCCATGAGTTATCAGATGATGCGTTATATCAGCTCAGTTACAGCACCTTGCAAATGACATTTCCAGTAGCACACACCCTGATAATGCATGTATTCAACTTGCCACTTTATGACCTAATGAGACACTTATAAAAGGTGATATTTTTTTATGTCAACATACTTCAGAGATGCAAGGACCACTGACAGTCAATGTAACACCTGTCATGCTCTTTCTGCAACATGCACTCTCCTGAGAGCATATGCAACTTCCAATCAGGCAACTAATATGATCTGTTTTATTGTGAAGTCAGCAGTGACACATGAGCATTGGGTAATCCACTTGAGCAAATGACAATCAGCATTAGGCGATGCAAGTAAGTGAATGTAAATTTGATATGTGTGTATATGTATATATATATATATATATATATATATATATATATATATATACACACACAAACACATATATATATATATATATATATATATATATATATATATATATATATGGGTTCCTATGAGTTCATCGAAATGTCAAATCACCGACACTCACCTCTTCGACACCAAACCATCGACTTTCATATCATCGACAATTCCGGTAAGCGATCTTCCCCCTTGCAGGACCCATGGTAGCGCTTGTTTCTCTGGTACGACATAAATAACAACACTTTCAAGGTAAATTATACAGAATCACGTAAACCCTACTTGTTGTAACACAGGAACAAGCGCTACCATGGGTCCTGCAAGGGGGAAGATCGCTTACCGGAATTGTCGATGATATGAAAGTCGATGGTTTGGTGTCGAAGAGGTGAGTGTCGGTGATTTGACATTTCGATGAACTCATAGGAACCCATATATATATATATATATATATATATATATACATATATATGGTTCTATTTCAAAACATTGAATTATCATAACATCGAAACTCAAAATGCTGAGACCATAACACTGAAAACTCAAAACACTGAAATCTCAAAACAACAAAAACACAAAACACTGAAACTTTGCATCATAGGTTCATAGGTTCATAGGTTCATACTAGGCTATCTGCCCAAGGGCATTTATAAGCCTAGCCCAGAGTTTTGTGGCTTTCGCCACCCCTTTAGTTTGAAGGAAACTATGCCCATTATTTTGCTGTGCCTCTGTCAAGCAGTGACACTGAGGTAATCCCTGGGGTATATCTGCGATCTCCCATCCATTGGTCAAGATTTCTCTTGAACAAGGCCAGCGAGGTGCTCTGCCTCACATGTACCGGGATTTTGTTCCACAGCATAGGGAGTCTCTGGGTGATGAATCTGTCCCTCCAGCACGTCCTATTAATAACCGTGTCAAGGTTTAAGTCTCCCGCCCTTGTAGTTCTGAGGGATCTAGATTTTTTGAGGTGAAGCATGTTCATCAATTCTGGGTTGGACATGGCCTTGTATGTCAGGCACAGGTCACCTCTGAGCAAGCGGTAAGTGACTGAATAGAGCTGGAGTTCTTTCAGTCGGGCAGCAAAAGACATATTTTTGAGACCCTTTATCCTTTTGGTGAGGAACTTTTGGGGCCTTTCCAGCTGCTGCAGGTGTCGGGTCAGATACATTCCGAATGGGGCATTGTACTCAATCATTGGTCTGATGAGTGATGAGTACAGGGGGACGATGACCTCCCTTGATCTAGATGTGAATCCCTTCATGATCAGGTGGGCAATGTAGAAGGTCTTCCTAACTACTTTAGCAATGTGAGTGTCAAACGAAAGGTTACTGTCAACCTGGGTCCCCAGATCCCTGATAACCTCTTCTGTGCTCAGTGGATTGCCACCAATATGGTAGCTAGGGGTAACCTTGTTTTTCCCGAAGGATATGACTATGCATTTCTTGGCATTAGGCCATGGCTCTGGCACCAGTTATCCATTTCTATGAGACCCTTCTGAAGGATATCTGTGTCAGATGTGTTCTCGACTATGGCACCCAGTTTGCAGTCATCTGCAAATTTTGTCAGCCATAACCCTCCTGTGTTTGCTTGTACTTCTGAAAAGTAGATGCCGAACAAGAGTGGGCCCAGGACTGAGCCCTGTGGGACACCACTTGTGACAGGCTTTGAGTCTGACATGGCGCCAGCAACTCTGACCCTGTGGGTTCTGTCACTTAGCCAGTTTGCAACCCATCTTGTGATGTATGGGTTTACATTTAAGCTGATGAGGTTTTTCAATGATACCTGAGTGGGGTATTGTGTCGAAAGCCTTTGCCAGGTCGAGGTAGGCTGTGTGGACTACCTTTCCCTCATCAATGGCCTTGGTGACTGTTTCTAAAAAGTCAGCCAAGTTTAAAAGGCATGATCTGCCTTTGACAAAGCCAAACTGGGTTGGATCCAAAGTCTGCAAGTTCCCTATGTCTTTATTTATGAGTTCCATTATGATCCTCTCCATAGCTTTGCAGATCAGGCTTGTCAAGCTGATGGGATGGTAATTTCCAGGGTCGGTGGAGGCACCGCCTTTGTGAAGTGGGACCACAGTTGCCGTGCGCCACTCCTTGGAGTGTATCCTGAGGTGAGGCTAAGATTAAACAGCTGTCCTAACTGCGGGTTTAATTCCTCATTGAGTTCATGGAGCACACAGCCAGGGACACCATCTGGTCCCATGGATGCTGTGTTTTTCGCCTTGGAGAGAGCAGTTCTCACCTGAGCATTAAAGATGTTTGGGGGGCTACAATCCTCTGGTATAGATATCTCTCCTTTTGGGGGGGGGATAACATTAAAAACTATAATGCACATGTAAATAACATCCCCTCCACCTATAACAACACCAAACTAACAAACACACATTTTACTATGTTTCTGCAGGGGGCTTGCACCTCCCCATGTGGGGGAGGGGTCTGCCCCCCACAGCCCCCATAAATTAAATATACGAACTCTGAGATTGTACTACAGTAGAAAAAAAGTTAATTTCTTAACCCCACTGTATCAGGGTCACCATACAGAATGTAAACATGTCTAAATCACTTTGGCCAAAAACACATACAGATTGGCAAAATAAACACATTTTCCCCTACTAACTTCTCCCGGCACTTCTCAGAACACTAACTTAACTTCCATGAAAGCAACAAATCCATCACTTAACAAGACCAATATTTATAAATTACCTGATAAACTTTCAATACACAACACTATACAAACTACAATGCTGCAAAACGTACCATCCGCCATGTTACCTCACAGCAACCTACAATGTTATAAAGTGATACCACAACATTAACACATTAAATTATAACATTGACATGTTTGATGCTACATGACTCGATGTTATACATTTTCAATGTTATGAACTTCAATGTTATGACTCTTCATTGTTCTGAGTTTTCAATGTTATGGTCTCAGTATTTTGAGTTTCGATGTTATTAGAATTCAATGTTTTGAAGTAGAAGCAGCTGTTTAATCACAGCCTTACCACAGGATACATGCCCAAGGAGTGGCGTACGGCAACTGTGGTCCCACTCCACAAAGGCGGCGCCTCTACAGACCCTGGTAATTACCGCCCCATAAGCTTAACAAGTCTAGTCTGCAAAGCTATGGAGAGGATCATAATGGAGCTCATAAACAAAGATATAGGGGAATTGCAGACATTGGACCCGACCCAGTTTGGCTTCGTCAAGGGAAGATCATGCCTTTTGAACTTGGTCGACTTCTTCGAAACAGTCACCAAGGCCATTGATGAGGAAAAGGCAGTCCATACAGCCTACCTTGACCTTGCAAAGGCTTTCGACACAATACCCCACTCGGGTATTGTAGAAAAACTTACCAGCTTAAATGTAAACCCATATGTCACAAGATGGGTTGCAAACTGGCTTAAGGACAGAACCCACAGGGTTAGAGTTGCTGGTGCTATGTCAGACTCCAAGCCGGTCACAAGTGGTGTCCCACAGGGCTCGGTCCTTGGCCCCTATTGTTTGGCATCTACTTCTCAGAAGTACAGGCCAACATGGGAGGACTTTGGCTGACAAAGTTTGCAGGTGACTGCAAACTGGGCGCCATAGTGGAAAGTGCATCGGACACGGATATCCTTCAGAAGGGACTCACGGAAACAGATAGCTGGTGCCAGAGCCATGGCCTGAAGTTAAACGCCAAAAATGTATAGTCATACCCTTCGGGAAAAACAAGGTAACCCCAAGCTACCATATAGGTGGCAATCCACTAAGCACAGAAGAGGTTATCAGGGACCTGGGGACCCAGGTTGACAGTGGCCTTTCTTTTGACACTCACATTGCTAAAGTGGTTAGAAAGACCTTCTACATTGCCCACCTGATCATGAAGGGATTCACATCCAGATCTAGTGAGGTCATTGTTCCCCTGTACTCTTCACTTATCAGACCAATGATCGAGTACAATGCCCCATTCGGGATGTATCTCACCCGACATCTGCAGCAATTGGAGAGACCCCAAAAGTTCCTCACCAAAAGGATAAAGGGACTCCAAAATCTGTCATATGCTGCCAGATTGAAAAACTCCAGCTCTATTCAGTCGCATACCGTCTGCTCAGAGGTGACATGTGCCTGACATACAAGGCCATGTCCAACCCGGAATTAATGGACATGCTCCACCTCAAAAAATCCAAATCCACCAAAACCACTAGAGCAAGTGACTTAAACCTTAGCACGAATATAAATAGGACGTGCTGGAGGGATAGATTTATCACTCAGAGACTACCTATGCTGTGGAATAAAATCCCGGTCCATGTGAGGCAGAGCACCTCGCTGACTCTGTTCAAGAGAAATCTAGACCTGTGGATGGGAGATCGTAGGTTTACCCCGGGAATCATCTCTGTGTCACTGCTGGACAGAGGCACAACAAACTAATGGGCACAGTATTTTTTCATATAAGGGGTGGCGTAAGCCACAAAAATTTGGGCTAGGCTTATAAATGCCTTAGGGCAGATAGCCTAGTATAAACCTATGAACCTATGAACCTAAGAACCGTAGATATATATATATATATATATGTGTGTGTGTGTGTGTGTGTGTGTGTATGTGTGTGTGTGTGTGTGTGTGTGTGTGTGTGTGTGTGTGTGTGTGTGTGTGTGAGTGTCTGTGTGTGTGTCTGTGTGTGTGTGTGCGTGTGTGCGTGTGTGCGTGTGTGTGTGTGTGCGTGTGTGCGTGTGTGCGTGTGTGTGTGTGTGTGTGTGTGTGTGCGCGCTCATGTGTACCTTAAATGATGATGATGTTTTTTTTTGCATAGAGTAGGCATCAGCGACCCATTATTGCCACATGTGTGTTGTAAGTAAAGCAAACTGTGGTCATATATGTTATGTAAAATGTTGTTTTATCTATAAACATACAAGTGTTATAACATTTATTTACTAAGACTGTAACTGCATGAACCCACTTCATTTCATTTTCTAATTCCCAAAGATACAGCTTGTTGCTTGGTGTATTTTGTGCACATACACATTATCTATCACACTGCCATTGCTGTAATTATGTATATTTTTGCATTTATTATTGAGAACACTGTAACCACTGTAAATGTTGTTCCTGAACAGCAGTGATACAGTTATAGTTTACTGTTGCTTGGCAACCTGATGTTTCTTTTTATTTATCTAGCAAATGAGTTTAAGATTAAGACACTAGGCTATACACTGTCAACTAGTTTACTGCCCACATTGCATAATTTTCATTATGCAGGATGGCATACTAGTACACGTCAGGAAGAAGTATTTACCAAAGTTACAAATGGATTCAGTATTCATAGACAAGGGATTCTTCTGAGCCTGCTGATAATACATTCTGTTTCGTTGTATAACTTCATGGGTTCATAGGTGATTACTAGCCTAACTACCCCCAGGGGGCACTTTAAAGCCTAGTCTTGTTTCCCAAATGTACGTGGCAGCTTGATACTCTTGGGGTTATTTTATGGGGTATATGTAGACATTGGAATGAGTGGTCAAGAATTTGCAGACTGCCTTTATCTACTAGAGATGTAGGTGTCAGTCCAGGGGTAAATTTCTGATTTCCCAGCCACTGGTCAAGTTAAACTTGAACTGGGTTAGGAAATAATTCTTCTTGACATGGATAGGAAGCCTATTCCAGAGAAAGGATAATCTCTGAGAGTCATACTAGCCACTCCAACATGTCCTATTTATGTTGCAGACAAGTTTAGGTCCCAGGATTGAGTAATTATGATCCTATTTGTTTTGCAGTTGGTGCAACAGGTCCATCAGAGTGGCATCAGAAGATGCTTTGCAGGCCAGGCATAGACTGCCTCTCAGCAGTTTGTAGGAGACTGAGTACAAGGATAGGAGTTTGAGATGGTCCATGGGGACCTTTTGTTTATACCCTGTATTCTTTCTGTGAGGAAATTCTGTGGACGCTCCAGTTGTTGCATATGCCTGGTTAGGTACGTACCAAAGGGGTGTTGTCCTCAATGATTTGTCTAATAAGGGTCAAATAGAGCAGAACAATGACATCCCTAGACATAGATGCCATACCCTTGGTTATAAATTGCTCACTAGAGAATGATTTCCTTAACATTTTTGAAACATGATGGTCAAAGGCCAGCTTACTTTTAACCTGCATTCCCAAATCCCTGACCACTGAGTCTATCTTAGGGAAATACTTTCAATGTAGTAGTTTCCAGTCGTAGCTGCCTTTCCAAAGGATACCATTATGCATTTCTTGACATTAAGTTTTAGACTGTAGCTCTGTCAGCAGTTATTCATTTCTTGGAGGGTGTTTGTGTCATTGGGAGATTCCATGACCTCACCTAATTTACAATTTTCTACAAACTTGATCAGCCAGAGGGCCCTGACATTGGCTTTGATTTCAGAGGAATAGATGTCAAAAAGGAGAGGTTCGAGCACCAAGCCTTGATGGACTCTGTTAGTGAATGGCCTCTTTGTATGGTGCATGTTTTTAATTGTGCAGTTTAGTAATGAGTTTAGTAATGAGTGCTGCTGTAACTATTTTTTAAATCCTCTGTAGATACTGTTCTGAAGAATTTAGCCCTTGCATAACTTTATAAAGCTTGGTGCTTGTAGTACAAATAGACATAAAGTCAACAGTAGTAAATTAAATTGTTAACTCATTACAGGCATTACAACCTACCTCCATGTGTTTCTGCAGTTACATCCCTCTAATGCCTCTAAGCATCAAATATTTACTCACTCATATTTGCATTAATGCTCCAAAACCATTCTATATGCAAAGTATAAGTTTTAGCTTACATGATGGCAAACATTACTGTATTGATATGTGACCTGTCTAGTACAGAGAAAGAGATACTAAATATTATTTGCATAGTATTTATATTGCAGCAGTTTTTATATTTCTCTAAAATTCTCTAAAATATTTCTCTAAATATGTCACCGATCAAGTCACAAGGAGGCTTGCACAGCTTCATATGAAAGCTCACAGACGTATGTAGAAAAAGCTGCTGCCAGTACATGTGTTGCTAAAATGGTTACTGAAATATCCCAAGCTGATTATACAGCATTACAAAATGTAATATTTACTGTGTTTATTGTGGCTGATAAAATATAGTTTAAGACCTAGAACTGAATTAATACAACCACCGTAAAGATTACTTTGTGCTGAAAAATTTACAATTTACAGTTGTAAAGTTATGAACATTTGTTTGTACAGTGAGGCAATCAGTTCATTTGTTAAAAGGCTCAGGCCACGCCCATTTGAAGTTAGAGTATAAACTGAAAAGGGATCCATTGGAGGGAATGAGTTCAATATTTTACCAATTGTCTTAAACCCCATCCCATCACACAGAATCGTAGGTTTATAAATTTATACTCACAATCCTAATATGCCTTTTGTCACACCAATGAATTCATTTTCTAGTGATATCCCTTGCTTCCATTTCCCTTAATATACCCAGTTTCCCCATTTTTGTGTTTACTGGCTATTAGGATATGTAAGCAGTGGTGGTTGTAAAAAAGTACTAGACCTAAGAACCTGCTCTGTGGACACTGCAAAGTTGCATTTTAAAAGGGAAAAATAGTTTTTTGCTATTAATTCACTTTATTAATATGACTATTTAATACCAATACACATGAAAGTATTTAAACATTGAATAAAGTGCCTGTTGTACCACATGATAACAGATACTGAACAGGCAATTGCCAGACTGGAATTATGTCACTTACTCACTGCTGTATTTTTAACTGGTAGAGAAAAATCACTGCTTGGATCCAGTGTTCATTACTAACGCCCTTTCACATAAAGTACAGAGTTGAAAAATATATTGTTTTTCAGAGGGATACATGAACAAGTTCTATGTCAGTAGGCCTAGATGTGAAGCAGTCTGAATTACAGCTATAAATGAAGCACCTTTAGTGGTTCTAGATTTCCACCACTGCTATTGCAAGGGCTGAAGAAAGCGTACAGTGTCTCAGTGAAGGTGTTAGTGAAGGTGTAGAGGTGAGACATGTCATCAGCATTATAAAATGACACCTGAGCCCCCTCATAATCCAGGTACACTCCAACCTTCTTGGGCTGCACGGAAAGGTTGAGGTTCTTGTGTGGCAAATCTTGAGCCCAGTACCCATTTCCAGGCCTCAAGACTATAGCCCAGTAGCCACACTTTGGGTTCATGTCAAATTGGCCCTTCCTTTTGCTGGACTGTCTGGTGACCCCCACATTCCAGTCACTTTTGCACCCCACTTCCACTTCCCAGTAATGTCTTCCTGATATAAAGCCCTGTGATGCCACCACACAGAGACGTGAATTGTATCTTTCAGGATTGTCAGAGAGCTGTTTTTTAACATCAGAGTACCTCACACTGGTCAGGTTGTCAGAGAGAATGAGATTGGGATGTGATGTTTTAGGGTCCAGGGTCAAGTGAGACAAGCCTGTGAAAATAAAACAGTTTATGTCACACACATTGACAGAGTAAAGTTTATAAATCCAATATAAGAAACATATTATTAACGCTCAGTTTCAATGCAAATTAACATTTCTTTGTGATCCCTAATTTGCATGCTCTACCCTTGATACATTAGAAACATTATATAAATGTGAAGCATATTATGGTCTTCAATGTTTAATGACCATAATATCTGACAATTAATGTAGAAATAAATAAAAAATGCATCCAAGTGAATTAACAGTTAACCTGAAGTCACACTGTAAACTAAGCACTGCAACATCAGTTAGTGATAAAACAGATGGCAGTCACCAGTAAACAACACATCCTAGACAAGTAACACAAAAGCAATCTTCAAACACAAATACAAATGGAATATTGACTGATGACTTCATAGATAGGCATATGGATTCTATACTCATGAGGTGGTTCAAAAACAGGGTAACAGTGAGCTAATTTTCAGAAGCCAAGAATGATGATGCAACAAGGGCCCTTAGGGCCCTTAAACCAGACAAACATGAATACAGCATGATGGTGACCCCTGCTAGAGTAAAAGACTGGCATGCAGAACCATGAAGGATATGGAGGGAGACATGACAGCGTTCTCCATGCTTGTCACAAATGCAGGAAAGTCCCTAGAACTGCATGTGGTCCTTCCATTACTAAACATGTTATTGAGGTTTAATGAAAAGATGACTGCTTTTAACAATTCAAATATATTCCTGCATGAAATGATATGCCTGACAACTGTTTTTGCTTCATAAAGGAAAGTGTGCATCTTTCATTGCAAGGCTACCACATACTGGTGAAACTTCTTAATAGCTGTCTAAACAACAGACTGATGGACCCCTTGTGGTCTTTCTGCATCTGGAGCACAACCATGTATGTACTGTTACAGAGACCTGGTTTAAGTGCACAGGGTACACTCCCTCAGTGTCAGGGCTTTATTCCTTTATTCATTTTCATACAAGTCTTTAGGAGTAAATGGTGTCTTACTTATAAGGCTATAAGGGACTCAAAAGTCCAACAACTTTTATACTTCAATAACTCAAACAGTCCAGCTAACACTAGGGTAAGAGCTCTAAATATACCCCAACAATCAAAGTGGTGGAGTAGTTTTCTCATACAGTGCCTACCATTTCTCTGGAAAAATCTTCAGCAGTGTGGCATACTGTCTGCCTGACAAAAGGAGTAACAGGATGGATATTCATATATTCATCCATGGTATACCTGGCATAGCCTTCCTTGAAAACAGATGCAAGGCCTAAGGTGGGTACTGGTAAGTGGGAAATGGCCTTTCTGTTCAGTTGCCATGCAACTCCTATGATTCTGTTAACTAAACTACTGAAATTAAAACTAAGGAAGGTTTTTCTTTTCAAAAAGCATTTTTTTCTAGGTTTAATGACTGCTAAACTAATTACCAAATCAGACTGACAAGTCAAATTCACAATGTATGAAAGCCCAGTAAGCTTTAAAATAGATACAAGGGCTGATATTGCTGTAATTCTGTTAGGTACTCATACAAGGATCAACAAACCTCCCTCTAAATCCAGCCAAAGCATAGTTACAAAAAAACAATACAAACAAAACAAAACAAAAAAAAAAAACAAATACAGGCACTTAGAACTTCAGTTTAGCAATTTCATTTTTATTTTAACTTCAGCAAAACTGAAGTATAGGTGATTTTGTTACAATAAACCAAAAAAAAAATGTGTTACTTCAAGTAAGCAAAAAAAAATGTACCATGTACTAAACAATATACTAAAAACAAATGAAACACATTTGCTCCAGAAAAAGGCATCTAATATATAAAAAAAGGAATATTCAGTATTTAGGTAAAAATTGTATTGAATACTATGTGCTTTTAGAAGGCATTTAATATTCATGTGGTCATGTAGGCCAGGTGGTTTATTAGGGTTCCTATTATTTCCATGAATGTTCGAAATGTCGTATGTTGCATTATTGACAGCCACGTGTGTCTTCTTAACACTGGCACTGTCTCTAACTGTAGCAAACACTTTGCTCCTCTTAACATTGGCACTGTCTCTAACCAAAGCAAACACTGTTTTCTTCTTAACACTGGAACTGTCTCTAACTCTAGCAAACACTGTGTTCTTCTTAACACTGGCACTGTCACTAACTGTTGCAAACACTGTGTCCTTCTTAACATTGCCACTGTGTCTAACTGTAGCAAACACTGTGTCCTTCGTAATATTTGCACTGTCTCTGACTGTAGCAAGCATTGTGTCCTTCTTAACATTGGCACAGTCCCTAACTCCAGCAAATACTGTGTCCTTCTCAACATTGGCACTCTCCCTAATTGTAGCAAACACTATGTCCTTCTTAACATTTTCACTATCTCCAACTGTAGTGACCACTGTGTCTTCTTAACATTGGCACTGTCTCTAACTGCAGCAAACACTGTGTTGTTCTTAACATTGGCACAGTCCATAACTGCAGCAAACACTGTATCATTCTTAACACTGGCACAGTCTCTAACTGTAGCAAACACTGTGCCATTCTTAACATGGGCACTGTCTCTAACTGTAGCAAACACTGTGTCCATCTTAGCATTGGCACTGCCCCTAACTGCAGCAAAAACTGTGTCTTTCTTAACTTTTTAACTGTACTGTCCCTAACTGCTAAAAATGCTGTGTCCTTCTCAACATTGGCACTGTCTCTAAATGCAGCAAACACTGTGTCCTTCTTAACATCAGCACTGTCTTTAATAATAGCAAACACTGTGTCCTTAACATTTTGGCAATGTCCCTAACTACAGCAAACACTGTGCCCTTCTTAGCACTGGCACTGTCTCTAACTGTAGCAAACACTGAGTCCTTCTAAACATTGGCACTGGCCCTAACTCCAGCAAACACTGTGTTCATTTAACATTGCCACTGTCCCTAACTATAGCAAAAACTGTCTTCTTCTTAACATTGGCACTATCTCTAACTGTAGCAAACATTGTGTCCTCTTAGCATTGGCACTGCATCTAACTGCATTGGCACTGTCTCTAACTGCAGCAAACACTGTGTCCTTAACATTGGAACTGCCCGTAACTGCAACAAACACTGTGCCCTTCTTAACTTTGGCACTGTCCTTAACTGCAGCAAACACTGTGTCCTTCTTACCTTTGGCACTGTCTCTAACTGCAGAAAACATTGTGTCCTTCTTAACACTATGACTGTCCCTAACTGCAGCAAACACTGTGTCCTTCTTATCACTGGCACTGTCCCTAAGTGCAGCACACACTGTGTTTTATTAACATTGGCACTGCCCCTAACTGTAGCAAAAATTATGTTCCACTTAACTTTGGCAGTGTCTCCAACTGTAGCAAACACTGTGTCCTTAACATTGGCACTATCCCTAACTGCAACAAACACTGTTTCTTTCTTTACATTGGCACTGTTTCTAACTGTAGCAATCACTGTGTCCTACCTATCTTTGGCACTGTCTTGTACTGTAGCAAACACTGTGTCCTTCTTAACATTGACACTGTCCCTCACTGCAGCAAACACTGTGCACTTCTTAACAATGGCACTGTCCCTAAGTGCAGCAGACCCTGTATTCTATTATTGTCACTGTCCCTAACTGTAGAAAAAACTGTGTTCTTAACATTGGAACTGTCTCTAACTGAAGCAATCACAGTGTCTTTAACAATGGCACTATCCCTAACTGCAGCAAACACTGTTTCCTTCTAAACATTTGCACTGCCTCTAACTGTAGCCGACACTGTGCCCTTCTTAACATTAGCACTGTCTCTAACTGTAGCAAACACTGTGTCCCTCAACTTTGGAACTGTCCCTGACTACAGAAATGTGTCATT
Source organism: Protopterus annectens (assembly GCF_019279795.1). Classification (NCBI taxonomy): domain Eukaryota; kingdom Metazoa; phylum Chordata; order Ceratodontiformes; family Protopteridae; genus Protopterus; species Protopterus annectens. The sequence continues at coordinate 1,849,382,018 of NC_056732.1, read as the reverse complement.
CTTAACACTGGCATTGTCCCTGACTGTAGCAAACACTGTATTCTTCTTAACATTGGCAATGTCTGTAACTGCAGCAAACACTGTGTTCTTTTAACATTGGCACTGCCCCTAGCTGTAGCAAGCAATGTGATCTTTTTAACACTGGCACTGTCTCTAAAGGAAGCAAACACTGTATTCTTCTTAACATTGGCACTGTCTCAAACTGTAGCAAACCTTGTGTCCTTCTTAACATTGGCACTGTCCCTAACTGCAGCAAACACTGTGTCCTTCATAACATTAGCACAGTCCCTGACAGAAGCAAACACTGTGTTCTTGTAACATTTGCACTGCCCCTAACTGTAGCAAACAATGTGCTCTTTTTAACATCAGCACTGTCTCCAAAGGTAGCAAACATTGTTTCCTTCTTAACAGCAACACTGTCTCAAACTGTAGCAAACCTTGTTTCCTTCTTAACTTTGGCACTAACTTTGGCACTGTACCTAACTGCAGCAAACACATTGCCCTTCTTAACACTGGCACTGTCCCTAAATGCAGCTAACACTCTGTCCTTCTTAACATTGACACTGCCCATGACTGTAGCAAGAACTGTGCCCTTCTTAACAATGGCACTGTCCCAAACTGCAGCAAACAGTGTTCTTTAACATTGGCACTGTCTCTAACTGTAGCAAACACTGTGTTCTTATTAACAATGGTACTGTCTGTAGCTGCAGCAAACACAGTGCCCTTCTTAACACTGGCACTATCCCTAACTGTAGCAAACACTGTGTCCTTCTTAACATTGGCACTGTCCCTAAGTGCAGCAAACACTGTGTCCTTCTTAACATTACCACTCTCCCTAACTGCAGTAAACACTGTGTCCTTCTTAACATTGGTACTGTCCCTGACTGAAGGAAAAAATGTGTCAGTCTCTTTCACTGTAGCAAACACGGTGTCTTTCTTAATATTGCTACAGTCCATAACTGCAGCAAACACATTTTTCATTTAACATTGGCACTATCCCTAACTGTAGTAAAAAACTGTGTTGTTCTTAACATTGGTGCTGTCTCTAACTACAGCAAACACTGTGCCCTTCCTAAAACTGGCACTGTTCCTAACTGCAGCAAATACTGTGTCCTTCTTAATGTTGCACTGTCTCTAACTGTAGCAAACACTGTGTCCTTCTTAACTTTGGCACCATCCCTAACTGCAGCAAACACTGTGTCCCTCTTAACATTGGCACTGTCCCAAACTGCAACCAGCACTGTGTCCCTCTTATCATTGGCACTGTCTCTAATTGTAGCCAACACTGTGTTCTTCTTAACTTTGACACTGTACCTAACTACAGCAAACACTGTTTCCTTCTTAACATTGGCACTGTCTCTAACTGCAGCAAACACTGTGTTGTTCTTAACATTGCAATGTCCCTAATTGCAGTGAAAACTGCATCCTTCTTAACTTTGACACTGTCTCTAACTGCAGCAAACATTGTGTCCTTCTTAACAGTGGCACTGACCCTAACTGCAGCAAACACTGTGCCCTTCTTAACCATAGCACTGTCTCTGACTATAGCAAACAATGTGTTCTTCTCAACACTGGCACTGTCTCTAGTGGTATCAAACACAGTGTCCTTCTTAACTTTGGCAATGGCCCTAACTGCAGCAAACAATGTGTCCTTTTTAACATTGAGACTGTCCCTAACTGCAGCAAAGACTGTGTCCTTCTTAACATTAGCACTGTCTCTAACTGTAGCAAACACTGTGTCCTTCTTAACATTGCCATTGTCTCTAACTGTAGCAAACACTGTGCCCTTCTAAACACTGCCACTGTCTCTAACTGTAGCAAACACTGTGACCTTCTTAACATTTACACTGTCCCTATCCCCAGCAAATACTGTGTCTTTCCCAACATTGGCACTGTCCCTAACTGTAACAAACACTGTGTCCCTCTTAACATTGGCAGTTAGGGACAGTGCCAAAGATAAGAAGGACACAAAGTTTGCTACAGTTAGAGGCAGTGCATAATACATGGGAATAATAACTTCTTATCATAATGGTAACAGTTTCCATATTAACTTTGAAACCAAATGGTCTCACAGGTATTTACAAAAAAGAAAGAGTAGTGAACAAATCAAAACCAAGAATTGGCACTGTCTCCAACTTTAGCTAACACTGTGTCCTTCTTAACATTGGCACAGTCTTTAACTGCAGAAAACGCTGTTTCCTTCTTAACATTGGCACTGTCTCTAACTGCAGCAAACATTTTGTTGTTCGTAACATTGGAAATGTCCCTAACCACTGCAAATACTGCATTCTTCTTAACACTGGCACTGTCTCTAACTGCAGTAAACAATGTGTCCTTCTCAACATTGGCACTGTCTCTTACTGTAGCAAACAATGAGTCCTTTTTTCACATTGGCACTGTCTCTAAATCGGGAAAAGCCAGAAGAAGAAGACTGTCTCTAAATGCAGCAAACACTTTCTCCTTCTTAACATCGGCATTGTCTCTAACTGTAGCAAACACTGTGTCCTTAACCTTGGCACTGTCCCTATGTGCAGTAAATGCTGCGTCCTTCTTAACACTGGTACCGTCTCTAACTGTAGCAAACACTGTGTCCTTCTTAACATTGGCACAGTCCCTAACTGCAGCATACACTGTGTTTGTTTAACATTGCTACTGACCCTAACTGTAGCAAAAACCGTGCTCTTCTTCATATTGGCAATGACTCTAACTGTAGCAAACACTGTGTCCTTCTTAGCACTGGCACAGCGTCTAACTGCATTGGCACTCTCTCTAACTGCAGCAAACACTGTGTCCTTAACATTGGCACTGCCAATAACTGCAGCAAACACTGTGCCCTTCTTAACATTGGCACTTCATCTAACTGCATTGGCATTGTCTCTAACTGTAGCAAACAATGTGTCCTGATCATTGGCACTGTCTGTAACTGCAGCAAACACTGTGCCCTTCTTAACCTTGGCACTGCATCTAACTGCATTGGCACTGTTTCTAACTTCAGCAAATACTGCATCCTTAACATTGGCACTGACTCTAACTGTAGCAAACTGTATGCCCTTCTTAACTTTGGCACTGTCCCTAACTGTAACAAAAACTTTGTACTTCTTAACACTGGCACTGTCAATAGCTGCAGCAAACACTGTATCCTTCTTAACATTGGGACTGCCCCTGACTGCAGCAAACACTATGTCCTTCTTAGCAATGGCACTGCCCCTAACTGCAGCAAACACTATCTCCTTCTTAACACTGGCACTGTCCCTAACTGTAGCTAACACTCTGTCCTTCTTAACAATGGCACTGTTCCTAACTGCAGCAAACACAGTGTCTTTTAACATTTGCACGCTCCCTAACTGCAGCAAACACTGTGTCCTTCTTAACCCTGGCACTGTGCCTATCTGTAGCAAACACTGTGCCCTTCTTAACATTGGCACTGTCCCTAACTGCAGCAAACACTGTCCTTCTTAACATTGGCACTGTCCATAACTGCAGTAAACACTGTGTCCTTCAAAATATTGGCACTATCCCCCTAGCTGAAGGAAACACTGTGTTCTTTTAAAATTGGCAGAGTCCCTAACTGTAGCAAACACTGCATTCTTCTTAACATTGGCAGTCTCTGTAACTGTAGCAAACACTGTGGCTTCCTAACATTGCCAGTCTCTTTCAATATAGAAAACACTGTGTCCTTCCTAATATTGCCAGTCTCTTTCACTGTAGCAAACACTGTCCTTCTTAACATTGGTACTGTCCATAACTGCAGCAAACACTGTGTTCATTTAACATTGGCACTGCCCCTAACTGTAGCAAAAATGGTGTTCTTCTTAACATTGGCTCTGTCGCTAACTGTAGAAGGCACTGTGTCCTTCTTAACATTGCCAGTCTGTTTCACTGTAGCAAACACTGTGTACTTCTTAACATTGGCATTGTTCCTAAATGCAGCAAACACTGTGTCCTTCTTAACGTTGGCACTGCATCTAATTGTAGCACAATCTGGCTCCTTTTTAACATTGGCACTGTCTCTAAATGTAGCAAACACTGTGTCCTTTTTAACTTTGACACCATCACCAACTGCAGCAAACACTTTATTCTTCAAAACACTGGCACTGTCCCTAACTGCAGCAAACACTATGTCCTTCTTAACATTGTCACTGTCCCTACCTGTATCAAACACTGTGTCCTTCTTAACTTTGGGACTGCCCCTAACTGCAGCAAACACTGTGCCCTTAACATTGGCATGTCCCTAACTGCAGCAAAGACTCTGTCCTTCTTAACACTAGCACTGTTACTAAGTGCAGAAAACACTTTGTTCTATTAACATTGGCACTGCTCTTAACTGTAGCAAAAACGGTGTTCTTCTTAACATTGGCTCTGTCGCTAACTGTAGCAAACACTGTGTCCTTCTAACATTGCCACTGTCTCTAACTGTAGCAAGCACTGTGTCCTTCTTAATATTGGCAATGTCCCTAACTCCAGCAAATACTGTGTCCTTCTCAACATTTGCACTGTCCCTATCTGTAGCAAACACTGTGTCCTTCTTAACACTGCCACTGTCTCTAACTGTAGAAAACACTGTGTCCTTCTCAACACTGGCACTGTCCATAACTGTAGAAAACACTGCGTCCTTCTTAACATTGGCACTGTCTCTAACTGCAGCAAACACTGTCTTGGTCTTAACATTGGCACTGTCCCTAACTGCAGCAAACACTGTATCCTTCTTAACATTGGCACTGTCTCTAACTGCAGCAAACACTGTGTCCTTCTTAACATTGTCAGTGTCTCCAACTGTAGCAAACTCTGTGTCCTTCTTAACATAGGCACTGTCTCTAACTGTAGCAAACACTGAGTCTTTTTTAACATTGGCACTGTCTCTAAATGCAGCAAACACTCTGTCCTTCTTAACATTGGCACTCTGTCTGACTCTTTGGCACTGTACTGTCCCAAACTGCACCAAACGCTGTGTCCTTCTCAACATTGGCACTGTCTCTTACTGTAACAAACACTGAGTCTTTTTTAACATTGGCACTGTCCCTAAATGCAGCAAACACTCTGTCCTTCTTAACATTGGCACCTTCTCTAACTGTAGCAAACACTGTGTCCTTAACATTGGTAATGTCCCTAACTGCAGCAAACACTGTGCCCTTCTTAACACTGGTACTGACTCTAACTGTAGCAAACACTGTGTCCTTAACCTTGGCAATGCCTAACTGCAGCAAACACTGTACCCTTCTTAACATTGGCACTGTCTCTAACTGTAGAAAACACTGTGTTCATTTAACATTACCACTGTCCCTAACTGTAGCAAAAACTATGTACTTCTTAAGATTGGCACAGTCTTTAACTGTAGCAAACATTGTGTCCTTCTTAGCATTGTTATTGTTAGCACTGTATCTAACTGCATTGGCACTGTCTCTAACTGCATCAAACACTGTGTCTTTAACACTTGAACTGCCCCATTGCAGCAAATACTGTGCCCTTCTTGATGTTGGCACTGATCCTAAATGCAGCAAACACTGTGTCCTTCTTAATGTTGGCAATGTGTCTAACTGTAGCAAACACTGGGTCCATCTTAACAATGGCTCTGTCTCCAACTGTAGCAAACACTATGTCCTTCTTAACATTGGCATTGTCCATAACTGCAGCAAACACTATCCCCCGGATTCGTGAACCTTGCGCCAGGCGCCAGCATAGCGTCGGCGTTATAACGCCAAATATGGCTGCTGAGCGATTCAGGCATGAATGAATTCCACGTGCACTACCGGCGTGCGCCGGACCGTCTCCGCCCCTGGCTTAGGTATGCAAAACACACTGTGTGCGGTATTGCACCATGCAAATGAGGGCAAATAGCGATCCACGAAGTGGCGCAGGCGTAAGCGTAAGAACGCGGCAATGTAAACCAAAAAGCGGTTTACATTTACCCAAACATGACCGAGGAGTAACGGAAGGCTGTCAAAGTCAGGTATCATATAGGTGCAATATGCCAATGTGGAAAGACACCGAGAATGTCCAAAGAAAATATGCACAAAATGTAAAAAATGACATAAATGGCACGTACGTAGAAAGAACAGCAGACCCCCGGGATATGTGCACAGAAGTTGCAAAGCAATGAAATAATATGACAATGTCCTAAAAGAGCAGTATAACACACATCAGCTGCACAGCCACCACACACCATAGTATGTATGTAAAGCTTCAACCCCAGCGCAATGGTTGTCAAGGAGTGGTGGCGGTGTTCGCCGTAACCATGTAGTACTAGTCAATCCCATGCAAATCAGGCAGATAATAGAGAATCGCAAAACGGCGCCGGTGTAAGGATGGAGCAAATGGCGTAGCGGTACTACACCGAGGAGTGGCCTACACGAGATACATGTCAACCACAGAGGAGTGTGCCACATTTGGAGGAAGGATATTGGAGGTCAGCAAATCTGGGCTGTACAATGCACATCACAGCATCAGGACTGGCGTGTTAGGAAATAGATGCGCTGAGAGTACATAATGCGCGTACAGATGCATGTGCACGAGGATGACTACGTTCCCTAAACCAGTCATGTGACGGCCTCCCCATCAACAACCACGGATATAGGAAGGTAATGCGGAGAATACGAGGAAATGCGGAAGCAGTGTAAATGGAGCAGTAATTAGCAATCAACACCAATCAATCCAGGAAGGGCAAACGGCGGCAGCTGATAACTCTGCATGCAGACTCCTGCATAACGGGAAAGGGGAGGCATATGAATGCAAAGATAGTAGGGGATGTAGCAGAAATGCAAAGAGCAAATAACCGAAATAGCACAGCCAAGTACAGAGGTAGCATAACTGCGGCTGCAGATAAAATGCATCATATGCCATGTGCCTGCAGGATGCAGTAATGTAAGATGCAAAGCCAAGGCAATGCAGGCAACTGTAATGTAACACTACAGGCAGTACCGTTGCAGTTGCAACCGTAAAACCACGGAAATAAGCCATGGATACCGCTGCACAGACACACCCAATGACATCACCGGGTATACAGCACAACAGTATTAAGTGTGAATGCACACAACACACAGCGCGATTTCCCAAATGCCGCACCGTAGGGTGTAAACAGACGGGGGACTTTTAATATGTATATGCTGGGTGCCGCCGTGGCCGTGATGCATAGGTATGTAGCAGAGACAGACGGAGTTGTGGAGGGTGGTGCCGACAACCACCGTGAGGCCTCACAGGAGAAGGAGAGTGTTCAGACCAAGGGTGACCTACCAGGGG
>NC_056732.1:1849136954-1849374285 GCF_019279795.1 Protopterus annectens | reverse complement strand
GTAATTCTATCAATTATATTTCCAGTTACACTTGCATACTGATGAACTTGTTGCAGCCATACCTGCAGACTTTCAAATCTTGCTTGCACATTATATTACTTTTAATCAATACACTGCAGTGTTCTGATACATGCTACAGTATAATATTTATTTACAAGTACTGGGTGGGGTTACTAACCTGCGGTGGCGCATCCGCACCAGCCTATGGGCATGCATCTCGCGATTCATAGAGCGGACACCTGCAGCTGTAATACAAAAGAAGTAATATTGGACTACACATCTCCATGGTATCAGCTAGTTGAAATCCTTACATACATAAGTAAAATGTAACTTACTCAGTAGTGGGCGTTGGGCATATCCGGGCCTCCTGGATCCATTCGGACAACTGGTCTTGCTTGCGTCGCTTCAAGTCCGCATGGTGGTGACGGACCTGCTCACCAGTGCGTGGAATGCCAGTAGCACTGGTCAGATCACGAGCCAACTGGTCCCATGCCTCTGCCCTATATGCTCCCCATGAGACCTGGCCCTGCATGAGTTGGGCCTCGTGATGATGGACAAGGAGCCAGACCATGTATCTGGACTCCTCAACGCCCCAACGCTGTGCTCGAAAGCAACGTCCCTCACCTACTCCACTCATTCTGACTGCAGCTCTGATCTACAATCGTTTCTGCTGTGTATTCCGCCTATGGGGCTTATATATGCCGATTTTCTCGCACATTTCTCTGATTGGCCATTTTGGAATTGTATCTACTTCACTGAAAATGCTTTATCATGCTCCATTCTGGATTTTATCCCATATATATGCTATTTCTGCATTTCTAGGTATTGCTGTCATGGCTTAGTGGTTTAGTACCTTGACTCTAGTGCATGGTATCCTGGGTTCGAATCTGGCAACTGATTTTTGATTTTCCTGACAGAAATGAGTTGAGACCTGTCAATCAAACATGCCAAAAGCACTTTTAAGCATTTAAAACCAGGTCTGCGCTCGTTTGTGCAGAGCTAACGCATGCGCACTGGCAGTTAGCTTGTGGGAGCGCCGCGCAAACGGTGTGCGCTAGGATAAACCTTAATTGGCTAGTGACACACATGTTCAGCTAAGCACAGCTAGTTGCAAACAGTTTCAGTCTGTTAAACTGATGCCTAGCAACGGGCACGCAGTTTGCAGCTTTTTAAACACTACTCAGCTATGGGCACTCCGTCTCACAGCAGCTTAGCTATCAGTACATTTCTGACTATTTTTGTTATTGTGTTACTTCAGAATATATGCTCCGTTTCATTCCATTTTACAAAAGGGAATACATTTACATTTGTACAATACTGTCAGGGGGCTTTTTAGTGCTTATTTACAAAAAAAAAAAAAAAAGGTTGTTGTGGGGGCTCGAACCCTGCCTGCCTACTCTGAGGCCGGCAACTCTACCGCTAAGCTATTACTTCGTGGCTTACTTTGCATATTTAGTTCTTATATCCTTTTCCACTGATTGCTAACTGTGATTGCGCTAGTAGCACACCAGCGCACACGGGCGCACACAGTAGCAAACATTTACGGGGTTTAAAAAAAAAAAGGTTTTAATTTAATTTTATTACATCTCTTCACTTTATACAGTGATGGTCTATCGGGGCATGTGTTGTGTAGTGTGTTTATGCACATTTCCATGGCCTCTCGTGGCTGTTTACTTTCAGCCATTCTAGTCTTCCGGGCGTGTCCGCTTGCAGGGCTTAGCCTACTGACACGCCCTACTCTCTTACGGACCGTGTAAGAGTTACTAGTGTGATTCAGCATGCCTCATGCACCTCATGCATATGCATGACATGCTGACATCACACAGTTTCACTGCAGCCTCCGTGTAAGAGTTATAACTCTTACACGGAGGCTTCCTGAATTTGGCCCAATGTTTGTCCTTTTTTTTTTTTTTTTTGAGAACAGTCGTAACAGTACTGTCATTGAGTCATTTGTGATCACAGAGAAAGATTGCAGTTTTGACATAAGGAATTATGATAGTAGAATGAAGATAGTAGATTAGTCTGGATTGGTACAAGAGCAGAGCCAGAAGTTGTTCAGATGTAAAAGAAGTTGTTTTTTAAAAAGATGAAAGGAGCCGAGAGAGGTAATGTGTGAGGGGAGGTTATTCCATATTTTGCCTACTGAGTTGGAGAAAAGGCAGTTACCTGCAGAATTTGTAATTCTAGTTGTGTTGACTTGTAGCTTTTCGGCGGAGCGCAGCTGTTTCAAGTTATTATAGGGGGTCAAGAGGTTACTAAGAGCAGGTGTTTTTGAAGGTTGATATAGAATATTATGTGTCATTAAGAGTTGTTGATAGATAGGTTTATTAGGAAGTTCCAACCAGTGTAAGTGTTTTAAGTTTATACAGTGGTGAGTTCTATACTGGGATGCTGTGGCAAAACGAGCTATATTGTGATAGGATGTAGTCAGTTTCCTAAGGTTGCTTTTAGAGAGGTTAGTGTAAATAGAGGAAGCATACAGTAGGGTAGAGATAAGATGTGATTGTGCTAAGGTAGTCCGTGCTTCAGGTGTAAGGAAGGGTTTAATTCTATACAGTGACCCAATCTTTTTATTAACTGCTTTTATAGTGTTATTGATGTGATAATCATAGCTAAGATTATTATCAATAGTAACACCAAGCAGTTTGGTAGTAGAGTCGGGGGAGATGAGGGAATTATCACTTGCATTAATAGTAAAGTTTAGTTGAGAAGATTTGTGGGTAGGTGAGAATAGTAATAGTTTTGTTTTCTTGGGGTTGAGGAGAAGACATCTTTTTGAGAACCACTGTTCGACGGTAGAAAAGGTAGATTGTGTCAGTGACTGGAGTTCAGATTGAGTGGAAGCTGTGCAAATAATGGTGGAATCATCTGCATATTGTATACAGGTAGTGTTTTGGATAGATGATTGGAGATCATTAATAAAGATAGAGAATAAGAGTGGGCCTAGTATAGATCCTTGAGGTACTCCTAAAGAGATAGGTAGTAGAGCAGATAGAGAATTTTTCCATAGTACTGCTTGTTGTCGGTTTTCAAGATAGGATGAGAACCAGGTTAAGGAAGAGAAATCCAAGGCAATGGATTTTAATATGTGTAGAAGAAGTGTATGGTTGACCATGTTGAAGGCTTTTGACAGGTCTAGGAAAAGAGAAGAGGTTAGTTTGTTGTTGTTACGGTTACAGTTGATGGTGTTGGTAAAAGAAAGTAGAGCAGTGGTAGTACTATGTGAAGGTCTAAATCCATGTTGAGTGTTAGCTAGTAGGTTGTTATGAAGGAGATGGTTAAGTAGTTGTTTATGTATACATTTTTCCATGATTTTAGCTAGTGGAGATAATAGCGCTATAGGGCGAAAGTTAGAAAGGTCAGTGGATTTACCTCCTTTGTGTAAGGGTATGATGTGTGATATCTTCCAGATTGTTGGAAAAGTACTTTCTTTTATGGATCTGTTTATTAGGATAGAAACAGGGTAGGCAATAGCTTTAGCTGCTACTTGAAGGAATTCAGCAGGAAGCTTATCTGCTGAGGGGGTAGTGGGTGTAAGTTTTTGTAAGAGAGATTGTATGTAGGAAGTGGGTATGGGTTGAAGTTGAAGGGGAAGAAGGGAGTTGTTGGTGTTACTTAAGATCAGTTGGGAAGCATCAGGAGATAAGTGGTTAGCTAGACATTGTATGGAAGTAGTAAAGAAGGTATTGAAGTTATTGGCTATTAAAGAGCGGTTATCAGGGTCTAAATTCTGTGGGTTGGGTGTAACTACTTTGCCTGGGGTAAGTAGATTATTGATAGTAGACCAGAACTTTTTTGGTTCTTTTTTGGTGGATTGCTGAAGTTCAAAGTAATAATTCTTTTTATTGGAGAGGATGGCTTTTTTGGTATTGTTTCTGAGCTCTCTAAAGGTTTGATGATCTGTTGGGTTTCTAGAGGAACGCCATTTTTTCCAAGATTTATTTCTGAGTATAATCTCTTGTTTAGTATTAGAGGTTAGCCAAGGTGCTGTTTTGGTCTTTGTTCTAATGGTACGACTTGGGGCATGTCGATTTAAGATTGCAAGGAATGCTGAGTTGAAATGTTCAACGGCATTGTTAAGTGAGAGGTGTTTTAGAGGGGTCCAGTTGTATTGTGAAAGTACTATCCTTTTTAATGACCATGTGTATGTGTTGGCCTGTAAACTCAGATGTGTGCCATGAAAATGTCCCATCCAGGTCATATGAAAAGGTGGCAACCCTACCAATGGTCAGAGCATTCGCCCAATATCTGCCCATTCACAGTCTAAGTCGTCCTTGTCAGGATGGCCCATAGATGAACGGGTATTACCCGGGTCTACCTACCATGTCATGAAAGATAAGTATTTGCAAGTACCTATGTGCGTGAAGTACACATGTGGATGATCTGAAATGTTAGTGTAGACCTCACAACTACATTGGTCCCAGAGATATGTAGTGTACGCAATGTGTTCTGTTGACTGTGCCATGGGCCATCAACTAGAGAAGGGATGAATGTTGTTTGTGTAATATGGGGTGGGGGTGATGGGTAATGTAATAATTTGCCAAGGGGAGACTGGGTTGGATGCACAATAGGTGAACTGGAGGTCTACGAGGGAGCAGTGGGTGAATCAGGAAGATAACCAAAGAACAAATATACACATCCGCAATACAATCCCACAAACATGTGAACATTAAAATGTGAAATACACATGTAGAGAAACGTTACCGGCACATACCCACATAATGGTCTGGTTTGAACTGAGCCATCCATCCCCAACACACCTGGATACATACTTGAATACCGATCATCGCCTTTACAGCACACCACCCCCCCCCCTTCCTGAACATCCACCAAAACCAGCCATACTCGGGCTGCTAGATAGGTGAGGCCATATCTGCACATAGTGACCTCTACCCATATCTAGTAGGCAGTCTCACCCTTGGCAGTCTCAGGATTGCAAACTATGTATCCCTTGCATATATAACCCTATCTTACAGCCGTAAAGCAAAGATGGTCATCGGTCCCCACAATTTTTGGATATCCCTCATGGGATATGTATCTGTTCTAAACATTAGACTTGGTGTCATGACATGATGTCCAGTCCTGTATACATCTGGACACAAGTTGTATGAGCAGTAGTTGTCCACAAGACTGCTCAGCCTCCAGCTGGTCCTGCAGAACCTACGATCCGGGATTAAACACCTGACCATGATGCACATCTCCCCACGTGCATTATCGGGAATATATACCTTACACATTCGCACAGTGGCAGTCAGATATAGGGTGCTTAAGGTGCTTTAAAGCAGATGTAAGTAGGGTTATCACCTGCTCCACCTTGCGAGGGATTAAACACCTGACCGTGATGCACGTCTCCCCACGTGCATTATCGGGAATATATACCTTACACATTTGCATAGTGGCAGTCAGATATAGGGTGCTTAAGGTGCTGTAAAGCAGACGTAAGTAGGGTTACCACCTGCCCCACCTTGTGAGGGACAGTCCCTTTTTGGGTAGTTGTGTCCAGACCAAATATAATACAATGGCAAATGTCCTGTGATTGTAGGACATATATCCCATATGTAACAGTTGCATAAAACAGTTATTTATGTAAAATACTCAAAGTTACAAGAAACAGATTAAGCAAACAAACCGCTACAAGAATAAGCTTTAATTTAGGCAAATAAGTAAAGTTCTAACCTTTGTACTGACCATGGGTATGTGTCGGCCTGTAAAATCTGATGTGTGTCCTGAAAATGCCCCGCTTTGGCCATATGAAAAGGTGGCAACCCGAGACATAAGCAGGTATGCAAGCATGTATGTGTGATGGTAGGTGGTGGTGATTCAACGGTATGGGAAATGTAAATGAGCATGTAGGTGTATATGCATGTGCATGTGTATGTATATATATATATATATATATATATATATATATATATATATATATATATATATATATATATATATAAATATATGTAGATATGAAGAATGAACATGGTCACAATATACGAAATCCCCGTAACAGTTAGTGCTGTTATATATCAGGATGGCCATAGGTGAGCACACCTCTGCATCCCCAACCACAGGTAGGATGCTAAAAGTGGAACAAACAATCACCCCTTGCTAAGTCTGACTTTCAGCTAGGTACAGGGCAGTCCTGGTCCCCAGTCAGACAAACCCAAACCCGGAAAACCATATGAACTCCCTGACAATCAAACACACATATGTGCCAGGACTATAGGCTTTAGAGGTCTGAATATCCTCGGAGTGAGTCAACATGCGGCATGAGTCCAGAGCTGTAGGGAATAGGGAATGGCGCATGTGTAGTAGTGCATTTTTCCCAACAGGTAAATGGATGCCTGCTGTGTAAGTGAAGTGATGAGGCATGTGTTCGGGTAACTATACACCATGGGTATACATATAAATGAGGCAGAACACCAATAGTGTAGTGGTTAGAGCATCCACCTAACGAAAAGGCACTCACTATTAAAGGTCGACAATAGCACATATCATTTTCCTTGTGGAATGAATGTTGCTCTGCTGTAAAGCCGACATTTAAACATGTAAAGGTGAACATGTGTATCACATGGGGCTATTAACCAGATCCTTTCAATCAAAGTGGTATTGTCATAATGTATAAGGCACAAATAAGCGACAGTAAACATAAGTAACGCACAGTAAGCATAGGTGAGTGCACCTGCGCGGGTATAAGCAGCTCCCAGCATAGGAAATGTATGTTTGTATGTACAGATGTAATGTATATACACACACACACACACATATATATATATATATATATATATCTATATATATATATATATATATATATACACACACACACCCACACACACACACACACACACACATATATGTGTGTATAGATATATATCTACATACTTGAGAAATATATATATATATATATATATATATATATATATATATATATATATATATATATATATATATATATATATATAAAGAATGGACGTTGTAACAGTAAAGCATACACAAGGGATGTGAAGGGAATCAAGAGCAATGTTGGTATTATAAAGTGCTTTCAGCGTCTGTCATAAAAAGCTGCCCAGGAGTGAGCAGAGCACCCCTACTCACACCACAGGCAGGGTTTTACCAGTGGGAGTAACATCGTTGAAATGCTAGGTCTACTTTACACACAGACAGAATGTAGTCCCATGTTGGGACCTCCAAAAATTGGAAAGCGCAAATGGCCGTATTCCATAACCCCAGGAAAGGCACGTATGTGCAAATATACATGGCGGGAGACCCTGTGAATACACGAGGTGGGACAGAATGTGTGTAGGGCCCCAAAAGCTCTGGAGAGGGAAATGTGTAAAGGTGTGTCATGGCTGCGATAACAAGTGGATAATGGATGTTAAGCGTGTAAGTTTAACACGGGTGGGGTGGAGGAACTATGGGTATGCAATTATGGATCCAGGCATGCCAGGGTTAGATGGGCTGGTTCTAATGGACCACCCTGTGGAGGTCAGCTAGGTCATAATAGGTATATATGCATACTCACATGCAGACAACAATATATGTTGAAGTACAAATTCTGTAACACATGCATTCCATTTGTTGACATAAATAATAGGAATGTGCCCATACAAACATCGACAGTACATGGAATAAAAGGCTGTGCAGAAGAGGGATGGGTCAAATCACATTATCACATTCCAATTACCATCGATAATCCATACATGAACATATAGTGACATCTGTCCAATGTATAACGTGCTACATACTGATTACAAAATAACTGGAGTGTGTCGGTGTTATAATGAATAAGGCTCTAATATGCTGGTGAAGCTTATAAACACCATTATGCATGTGTGAGTATGAGCGGGGAATGTATTGACACACTGATGTACATATATATAATCCTTGGGTTGTTTGTTTCTAATAACTTGTTGCAGTTAAACTCTTTTTTTCTAGAGGCTCCTTTAGCTGTTTAAAGCTTTCATTTAAAGGCTCACTGCTGCTTTTCAGCTGTGAGAAACATTTCTGCAGTTTGCTCTAAGTAGTGGGGATATTTGTAGCATTTCCATATTCAGGCTTGTATTTGGGCCTAGTGTTTGTGGAGGCTGTGTGTCTGAGCACATATTCAGGGACATCTTGGTTTAGCCAAAGCCATCAGGCATTTCAGTGAGAGAGAATTATTTGAGGTCATTGGCTGACTGAGGTCACATGGACTACAGCTTAGACTAAGCACCTCATTGGTTCTTTTGAGATTTCTTTCTTAAAAACTGTCTCAGGTTTCAACTTTCTGTTACCTAAGAAGTTCATTTGTGAGTGTTCTGCCATTTCACACTGAGCTTGATCGAAGGAAGGACACTGAGGAAACTCGGAGCTATAATATATAACATTAAGTATCCTGTTTTTTGTTTATTTTGTTTTTATTTCTTTGTTATTTATAGCACTTTGTGTACTGTGTATTTTTCTAGCTAGTTTCACTGTGTGTGAGGTATTAACTGGAAATTGTCCACTTTTATTAAGCATCTGTTGGATTGTTTGTTTCTAATGACTTGTTGCAGTTAAACTCTTTTTTCTAGAGGCTCCTTTAGCTGTTTAAAACTTTCATTTAAAGGCTCACTGCTGCTTTTCAGCTGTGAGAAACATTTCTGCAGTTTGTTCTAAGTAGTGGGGATATTTGTAGCATTTCCATATTCAGGCTTGTATTTGGGCCTAGTGTTTGTGGAGGCTGTGTGTCTGAGCACATATTCACGGACATCTTGGTTTAGCCAAAGCCATCAGGCATTTCAGTGAGAGAGAATTGTTTGAGGTCATTGGCTGACTGAGGTCACCTGGACTACAGCTTAGACTAAGCACCTCATTGGTTCTTTTGAGATTTCTTTCTTAAAAACTGTCTCAGGTTTCAACTTTCTGTTACCTAAGAAGTTCATTTGTGAGTGTTCTGCCATTTCACACTGAGCTTGATCGAAGGAAGGACACTGAAGAAACTTGGAGCTATAATATATAACATTAAGTATCCTGTTTTTTGTTTATTTTGTTCTTTATTTCTTTGTTATTTATAGCACTTTGTGTACTGTGTATTTTTCTAGCTAGTTTCACTGTGTGTGAGGTATTAACTGGAAATTGTCCACTTTTATTAAGCATCTGTTGGGTTGTTTGTTTCTAATAACTTGTTGCAGTTAAACTCTTTTTTCTAGAGGCTCCTTTAGCTGTTTAAAACTTTAATTTAAAGGCTCACTGCTGCTTTTCAGCTGTGATAAACATTTCTGCAGTTTGTTCTAAGTAGTGGGGATATTTGTAGCATTTCCATATTCAGACTTGTATTTGGGCCTAGTGTTTGTGGAGGCTGTGTGTCTGAGCACATATTCAGGGACATCTTGGTTTAGCCAAAGCCATCAGGCACTTAGGTTCATAGGTTCATAGGTTCATACTAGGCTATCTGCCCGAGGGCATTTATAAGCCTAGCCCATAGTTTTGTGGCTTACGCCACCCCTTTAGTTTGGAGAAACTATGCCCATTATTTTGCTGTGCCTCTGTCAAGCAGTGACACTGAGGTAACCCCTGGGGTGTGTCTGCGATCCCCCATCCATTGGTCAAGATTCCTCTTAAACAAGGCCAGCGAGGTGCTCTGCCTCACATAAACCGGGATTTTGTTCCACAGCATAGGGAGTCTTTGGGTGATGAATCTATCCCTCCAGCACGTCCTATTAATAACCGTGTCGAGGTTTAAGTCTCCCGCCCTTGTGGCTCTGAGGGATCTAGATTTTTTGAGATGAAGCATGTTCATCAAATCTGGGTTTGACATGGCCTTGTATGTCAGGCATAGGTCCCCTCTGAGCAAGCGGTAAGCAACTGAATATAACTGGAGTTCTTTCAGTCGGGCAGCATAAGACAGATTTTTGAGACCCTTTATCCTTTTGGTGAGGAACTTTTGTGGCCTCTCCAGCTGCTGCAAGTGTCGGGTCAGATACATTCCGAATGGGGCATTGTACTCGATCATTGGTCTGATGAGTGATGAGTATAGGGAGACTATGACTTCCCTTGATTTAGATGTGAATCCCTTCATGATAAGGTGGGCAATGTAGAAGGTCTTCCTAACTACTTTAGCAATATGGGTGTCGAATGAAAGGCTACTGTCCACCTGGGTTCCCAGGTCCCTGATAACTTCTTCTGTGATCAGGGGATTGCCTCCTATATGGTAGCTAGGGGTAACCTTATTTTTCCCGAAGGGTATGACTATGCATTTCTTGGCATTTAACTTTAGGCCATGGCTCTGGCACCAGTTATCCGTTTCTGTGAGACCCTTCTGAAGGATATCGGTGTCGGATGTGTTTTCAACTACGGCACCCAGTTTGCCGAAATCTGCAAACTTCATCAGCCATAACCCTCCTGTGTTTGCTTGTGCTTCAGAAAAGTAGATGCCAAACAAGAGTGGGCCCAGGACTGAGCCCTGTGGTACACCACTTGTGACAGGTTTTGAGTCTGACATGGCGCCAGCAACTCTGACCCTGTGGGTTCTGTCACTCAGCCAGTTTGCAACCCATCTTGTAATGTATGGGTTTACATTTAAGTTGATGAGTTTATCAATGATGCCCGAGTGGGGTATTGTATCGAAAGCCTTCGCCAGGTCTAGGTAGGCTGTATGGACTGCCTTTCCTTCGTCAATGGCCTTGGTGACTGTTTCGAAAAAGTCAACCAAGTTTAAGAGGCATGATCTGCCTTTGACAAAGCCAAACTGGGTTGGATCCAAAGTCTGCAAATTCCCTATGTCTTTATTTATGAGATCCAATATGATCCTCTCCATGGCTTTGCAGATAAGGCTTGTCAAGCAAATGGGACGGTAATTTCCAGGGTCGGTGGAGGCACCGCCTTTGTGGAGTGGGACCACAGTCGCTGTGCGCCACTCCCTGGGTACGTATCCGGAGGTGAGACTAAGATTAAACAGCTGTCCTAACTGTGGGTTTAATTCCTCATTGAGTTCATGGAGCACACAGCCGGGGACACCATCAGGTCCCATGGATGCTGTGTTCTTTGCCTTGGAGAGAGCAGTTCTCAACTGGGCGTTAGAGATGTTTGGGGGGCTACAATCATTTGGTATAGATATCTCTCCTTTAGGGAGTTTGCACTGAACCTGTCAGCCAGTATGTTGGCAATGTCTGTAGGATCAGTAATCTTCACATCATTTTGAACTAATTCTGAGCATATCTGGGAGTTTCCTCCTAGGTTTCTGACATAGCTGAAGAATGCCTTATGGTTGTCTTTAGAGTCCTTAGCTATTTTTTTCTCAAAATTAGCTTTGGATGATTTTATGAGAGCTCTTAGCTTTTTACTTATACTGATCAGCGGTGTCTTACCTTTTAAGGATTTTGCTCTATCTTGTAGTAGCTTTCTCCTTTTGTTGTAGAGTTTGTTTATGGCTGGGGTCCACCAGACTGGACGCTTGCCTTTGGTACAAAGAGTCTTTGTTTTGCTTGGGATTGCCTGATCCATGCAGCCCTGCAGGTGCTGGTAGAAGGCATTTGTAAGTGATTCAGTGGTTTGAGTAATGTTTACCGCCGGCTCAGGGGCCTTAAAGGAGACCACACTAGTCTTTAGAAGTGTGAAGTCGGCTTTCGAGAAGTTCTTTACTGTGGTCTTTTTTATTTCAGGTGGGGGCGGGATGAGGACCTCCAGCGAGATTAGTTTGTGATCTGATCTCACCAGTGAGGGGTATACTTCCGGCGTTGAACATTGTGCTCCCATGTTCGTGATGATGAGATCAAGTATGTTTTCTCCTCTTGTGGAGATGGTGACTAGTTGTTCCATGGCATTTGAGTTTATGAATTCCAGGAACTTTTGGGCTAGAGTGTTTGGGCTTGAGTAGTGTTCCCAGTCTATATTAGGGTAGTTGAAGTCACCTAGTATGATGGTGTTCGGAGATACATTTATCCCCTCCAGTGTTTTCAGGAAGGCCATATGAGGTTCCTGAGTTTGCGAGGGTGGCCTGTAACATGCTACAAATTGCAGAGCAGTCTTGCCTATGGTTAATTGCACCTGGATGGTTTCCGATGCATCGTGCATTGCCACCAATCTAGTGGTATGGGTGTCCTTGATGAATATGGATACCCCTCCTCCTTTCTTGGTATTGTCCGGGTTTTGGGGCTGGAACGCATGATATGAGGTAAAACCTGATAGTGCTGGGGTGCTCTCAGGAGCACTTCAGTGAGAGAGAATTATTTGAGGTCATTGGCTGACTGAGGTCACATGGATTACAGCTTAGACTAAGCACCTCATTGGTTCTTTTGAGATTTCTTTCTTAAAAACTGTCTCAGGTTTCAACTTTCTGTTACCTAAGAAGTTCATAGGTTCATAGGTTCATACTAGGCTATCTGCCCTAGGGCATTTATAAGCCTAGCCAGAATGTGTTTGGCTTTCGCCACCCATTTTAAATAAATTTTGCTATGCATTTTTTTGAGGTTAGTATACTGTGCCTTTGTCTAACAGTGACACAGAAGTGATACCCGGGTTAAACCTACTATCTCCCATCCACTCATCAAGATTCCTTTTGAAGAGAGTCAATGAGGGACTCTGCCTAACCTGGACTGGGATTTTATTCCAGAGTGAAGGGAGCTTCTGGGTTATGAATCTGTCCCTCCAGCATGTCCTATTTATTTCAGTGCTAAGGCTCAAGTCTCTCAAGCGTGTAGATCGATGGGATTTGGATTTTCTGAGGTGCAGCATGTCCATTAATTCCAGGTTGGACTTGGCTTTATACATCAGGCACAGATCGCCCCTGAACAGGCGGTATGCCACTGAGTAGAGCTGGAGTTTTTTTAACCGGGCAGCATATGGCATCTGTTTGAGCCCTTTGATCCTCTTGGTGAGGTACTTTTGGGGTCTTTCCAGTTGCTGCAGGTGTCTGGTAAGGTACATCCCAAAAGGGGCATTGTACTCAATTATGGGCCTGATGAGGGATGAGTAAAGAGGCACGATGACCTCCCCTGATCTAAATGTGAATCCCTTCATGATTAGGTGGGCTATATAAAATGTTTTTCTAACCACTTTGGCCACGTGGTTGTCAAATGAGAGACTGCTATCAACTTGGGTCCCCAGGTCCCTAATTACTTCTTCTGTACTTAATGGATTACCACCTATGTGGTAATTTGTTGGCACTTTGTTTTTGCCAAAGGGGATGACTATACACTTTTTGGTGTTTAGCTTGAGGCCATGGCTCTGGCACCAGTTGTCTGTTTCTATGAGGCCCTTTTGGAGGATGCTTGTGTCGGCTGGAGAGTCGATTATGGCGCCCAGTTTGCAGTCATCTGCGAACTTGGTCAGCCACAGTCCTTCTGTGTTGGCCTGTAGCTCCGAGAAATATATACCGAACAAGAGAGGTCCCAGGACTGAGCCTTGCGGGACGCCACTTGTAACTGGTTTGGAGTCTGACATGGCTCCAGCAATTCTAACCATGTGGGTTCTGTCCTTGAACCAGTTTGCAACCCATCTAGTGACAAAGGGGTTTATATTTAAGCTGGTGAGCTTATCTATCATGCCTGAGTGGGGTATTGTATTGAAGGCTTTTGCGAGGTCCAGGTAGGCTGTGTGGACCACCTTCCCCTCATCAATGGCCTTGGTGACTGTTTCAAAGAAATCAACCAGGTTTAAGAGGCAGGATCTGCCCTTAACAAAGCCGAACTGGGTAGGATCCAGTGTCTGTAGGTCCCCAATATCTTTATTTATGAGGTCCATGATGATCCTTTCCATAGCTTTGCAGACCAAGCTAGTCAGGCTTATGGGGCGATAGACACCAGACTGGACGCCTGCCTTTGTTACAAAGAGTCTTTGTTTTGTTTGGGATTGCCTGATCCATGCAGTCCTGGAGGTGCTGGTAGAAGGCATTTGTAAGTGATTCAGTGGCTTTAGTGATGGCTTCCGCTGGCTCTGGGGCCTTGAAAGAGACCACACCAGTCCTAAGAAGTGTGAAGTCAGCTTTAGAGAAATTCTTCACTGTGGTCTTTTTTATCTGGGGTGGGGGCGGGATGTGGACTTCCAGTGAGATTAGTTTATGATCTGATCTCACCAATGAAGGGTATACCTCTGGTGTTGAACATTGTGACCCCATGTTTGTGATAATGAGATCCAGTATGTTTTCACCTCTTGTGGACATGGTGACTAGTTGTTCCATGGCATTAGAGTTTATGAACTCTAGGAACCTTTGGGCTAAAGTGTTGGGGCTTGAGTAGTGATCCCAGTCTATGTTTGGATAGTTGAAATCACCTAGAATGATGGTGTTTGGGGTTACATTTATCCCCTCCAGAGTTTTCAGGAATGCTATGTGAGGATCCGGAGTTTGAGAGGGTGGCCTGTAACATGCTACAAATTGTAGAGCAGTCTTGCCTATGGTTAATTGCACCTGGATGGTCTCTGATGCATCGTGCGTTGCCACCAACCTGGAGGTGAGGGTATCTTTGATGAATATGGACACCCCTCCTCCTTTCTTGGTGTTATCCGGATTTTGTGGCCGGAACGCATGATATGAGGTAAAACCTGATAGTGCCGGGGTGCTCTCAGGAGCCTTGAACCAGGTTTCAGTCACAGCACAGACATCGATGTTCTCCATACTGAGAAGGGCCACGAGTGCGTGCATCTTGAGGTTGAGACTTCTGGCATTGAGCAGCATTACCCTTAGTTTTTTTCCTTTATTTTGTTCTAGGGTGGTAGGTTTAGAATTTGAGCCTGGCCTAAAAAAGGCACTATGGGGGTGGCAAGAGCCTTTGCCAATATCCAGAAGCCCAGGGGTGACAGGTGCAAGCCGTCCCTTGCGAAGCAATGTGGCTTGTCCAGCATGTCATCCCAGGCAGACAGACATTGGATCCCCTTTGAATGACACCAGTGATTTAGCCAATTATTAAAGCTGATCATCTTTTCTCTGTACTGTGGCATCATTCTTGGTGAAGGTAGGATACTGCTCAAGGTCAGGATAATACCTGCCTGGGCTACATAATCAGAGAGCTCCTCTATGTCCCTTTTCATGTAGTCCAGGGAGGTGCATCTCAGGTCGTTCACACCAGCATGGACAATGACTGAGTCATACTTGTACCTGCTGTCAAGTGACCTGAGTGATTGCGTTATGTGGCGGATTCTAGCGCCCGACAGGCAGCTTACTGTGACCTTCTCCTTGCTCAATCTGGTGAGTGGGACGTCAGTGTGTCTGACTATGGAGTCACCTATGACAAGAGTATCTGGCATTGTGTTTGGCCTTAAGGGCTGTGACTGTTTGGCACACTGACTTTGTGGTCTATGTGTTGCATGTGTCTTGGTCTGTGGTGGTAGTTGTTTGGGTGTCTGCTTCGGTGGCCTCTGCTGTTTTGGTAGATTTTTGGTCACAGCCTCTGAGTATGTTTTTATGTGTTTGTGTGTGTGATATGAGGTTGTGCTAGTGCTATGTGAGACTGGGTTTGAGGTGTGTGTGGTTACCTTCTCCTCCTGTCTGGTCTTGCCAGTCCTATGATGAGAGAGCTCAGCCTCCAGTTTGGCTATATATTTGCATCTCTCGCATGTGTTTGTGTTTTGTGGGAGAAGGAGAGGGTTGTCTGTGTACATGAGGCAATTGTAACATTGCCTTAATGTTCCCAGATTCATCAGCTGAGCAGGAGATGACACTAGCAAGTGACCCCGAGACATGCTAGAAGGTAAAGTTAAGAACTTTGTGTAGATGGGTTTGAGAAGAGTTAAAGGGGTGTGGATGATCGAAAAAGGGGTATTAGGCTGGTAGGGTGCTATGTATAATAAAAAGTGCTATATCAGAGTATAGAGTACTTTGGGTGCAAGTGCTAGGCTATTCGGATAGAGAATAGTCACTTATGAATCAAGTAGATCAAGACTTTATAGGTATAGGATAGGGTAGTTAGATTATCAGTACAGCTTAGGAAGAGATGTTCTAAGGGAAAATTTGAAGAGTGGACTTTAGGTAGCCCGAATAGATTAAACCTGGTTAACCGCCGCTGCTCTAGTGTGCAACAGTGGCAACTCTGCGCTAAATTGCGCTAAATCGCGCTAATGCACGTTTAGCGTGTTTTATAGCAGGGGGCTGAAAGGAGCTAGGAATTGGCCCAAAACGACCAATGGACTACTAGTTTCTGGCTGAAACTTCACCAAATCAGACAAAAAGGCTGCTCAGTGCTTCCCACTCCCATTGGTAAACAAAGAAACTTCCCTCCTTCCAAATAAGGCAATGGATCAGTAACAGGAACTAAAAACAAAGCCCAGGGATCAGCAACTCTGAAACTGGACTACTCTAGTTCAGCACTCACTGTGTCCTGCTGAACATTGGCACTGTCCCTAACCGCAGAAAACACTGTGCCCTTCTTAACAATGGCCCTGTCCCTAAATGCAACAGACACATTGTTCTATTACCATTGTCACTGTCCCTAACTGTAGCAAAATATGTTATTCTTAACTTTGGCACTGTCTCTAACTGTAGCAAACACGATGTCCTTCTTATCTTTGGCACAGTCTCTATCTGTAGCAAACACTGTGTCCTTCTTAGCATTGGCACTCTCCGTAACTGCAGCAAACACTGTGTTCTTCTTTTCTTTGGCACTGTCCCTAACTGCAGCAAACACTGTGTCCTTCTTTACATTTCCACTGTCTCTAACTGTAGCAAGCACTGTGTCCTTCTTAACATTGGCACTGTCCCTAACTCCAGCAAATACTGTGTCCTTCTCAAAATTGGGACTGCCCCTAACTGTAGTAAGCACTGTGTCCTTAATATTGTCACTGTCTCTAACTGTAGCAAACACTGTGTCCTGCTTAACATTGACACTGTCTCTAACTGCAGATAACACTCTGTCCTTCTTAACATTGGCACTGTCTCTAACTGCAGCAAAAACGGTGTTGTTCTTAACATTGGCACTGTCCCTAACTGCAGCAAACATTGTTTCCTTCTTAACATGGGCACTGTCTCTAACTGTAGCAAACACTGTATCCTTCTTAACATTGGCACAGCCTCTAACTACAGCAAACACTATGTCTTTCTTAACTTTGGCCCTCTACTGTCCCTAACTGCTAAAAACATTGTGTTCTTCTCAACATTGGCACTGTCTCTAACTGTAGCAAACACTTAGTCCTTTTTAACACTGACACTGTCTCTAAATGCAGCAAACACCCTGTCCTTCTTAACATTGGCACCGTCTCTGACTGTAGCAAACACTGTGTCCTTAGCATTGGCACTGTCCCTAACTGCAGCAAACACTGTGTCCTTCTTAACACTGGCACTGTCTTTAACTGTAGCAAACACTGTGTCCTTCTTAACACTGGCACTGTCTTTAACTGTAGCAAACACTGTGTCCTTCTTAACACTGGCAGTGTCCCTAACTGCAGCAAACACTGTGTTTATTTAACCTTGCCACTGTCCCTAACTGTAGCAAAAACTGTGTTCTTCTTAACATTGGCACTGTCTCTAAACTGTAGCAAACACAGTGTCCTTCTTAGCATTGGCACTGTCCCTGACTGTAGCAAACACTGTGTTCTTCCTAACATTGACACTGTCTCTAACTGTAGAAAACACTGTATGAGACCGAGTTGAGGGACAGGGCTTTTAGCCTATCTGTATAGGATAGGTGATTGAGACTGTGGTCTCTTCAACTGCTGTATGTGCTTAGCAAGGTACATGCTGAAGGGGGCATTGTACTCAATAATGGGTCTGATAAGAGATGAGTACAGGGATGTTATCACCTCCTTGTTCCTGGATGAAATACCCTTACTTATTAGGTGGGCCATGTAGAAAGCCTTCCATACAACGGAGGCAACATGGTGGTCAAAAGTCAGGTTGCTATCAACCTGGGTGCCCAAGTCCCTCACGATTGATTGTGCGCTTATTTCATTGTTATTAATGTGATAATTTGTGGCGACACTATTTTCCCCAATGGGAATAATGATGCATTTCTTGGCATTCAGTTTGAGGCTATGCTTCTGATACCAATAATTAGTTTGGTTAAGCCCTTCTTGGGGGCTGTTCACATCACTACATAAATTTATGACAATTCCCAGCTAGCAGTCATCTGCAAACTTGGCCAGCCACAGACCACTTTTGGCTTGCACCTCAGAAAAGTATACCTCAAACAGTAGAGGCCCCAAGACTGATCCTTGGGATACGCCACTTGTTATGGGTCTACTACTAGATCTCTGTAGATCAAGTGTTACAGGCCCTATCCAAGGCAAAGAACACAGCTTCCATAGGACCTGATAGTATCCCAGATGCATTCTGCAACATCTCCAGCAAGAACTGGCTTCACCAATGAGAAACCTATTCAACCACAGTCTAAGTACAGGCTTCATTCCAGCAGAGTGGAGAGCTGCCATTGTCATCCCTTTGCACAAAGGAGATGACACTGCTGACCATGGAAACTATTGCTCCATTAGCTTGACAAGTCTGATCTGTAAAGCCATGGAGTGTATTATTATGGATCTCATAAACAAGGACATAGGCAATTTCCAAGCATGTGACCCCCCACCCAGTTTGGACTCGTCAAGGGCAAATCTTGCCTGTTGAACCTGGTTGACTTCTTTGAGACTCTCATCAAGGCCCTGGATGAGGGAAAGTCAATACATACAGCTTACCTTGACTTGGTCAAGGCCTTTGACACAATCCCCCACTCGGGCATTATCAAAAAGCTAGCACAACTTGGCATAAATCGCTATCTCATCAGGTGGGTGACCAGCTAGATCACTGATAGAACCCACAATGTCAAAATAGGCATCTCCACCTCTGACAGCAGACCTGTCACTAGTAGGGTTCCCCAGGGATCTGTCCTTGGCATCTATTTCTCAGAGATCCAGGCAAAAACAAAAGGCCTGTGGCTAACCAAATTTGCAGATAACTGTAATTCGGGTGCTGTCATTGACTCCTCAAATGATGTTAACATACTGCAAGAGGTCTCACAGCAACTAATGATGGTGCCAAAGTCATGGCCTCAAGCTAAATGCAAAAAAAGTATCATCATGCTATTTGGCAAAAACATGACCCCCTGTTGATTACCACATCAACGGCAACCACCTAAGCAGACAACTTATGGTCAGAGACCTGGGCACTCAGGTTGATAACAACCTCACATTCGTCCATCATGTAGCAGCAGTGGTCAGAAAAGCCTTTTACTTGGTTCATCTCATAAGTAAAGGAATTGCATCCGGAAAAAAGGAGCTGATTACCTCTACATACTCCTCCCTCATTAGACCAATAATTGAGTATAATGCCCTGTTAGGGGTGTACCTCTCCAAACATCTGCACCAAGTGGAAAGGTCAAATACCTCAAAAAGAGACACAATGGCCTCCAACACCTGTCCTATGCAGACAGGCTCAAATCACTATCACTCTACTCGATATCATACAGATTGCTCAGGGGTGATCTGTGTCTCGCCTACAAGGCAATCTTGGACCCTCCCCAACTAGAGATGCTCCATATCCATTAGTCTAACTCTTCATGCACTACCTGCTCAAAAGGCCTGAATTTAATATGTGACATCAACAAATCCAGTTGGAGAGACAGGTTTGTCTCCCAGAGGCTGCCCCATCTCTGGAATAGACTTCCAGTACATGTCAAACAGAGCACCTCTCTGACCCTTTTCAAGTGCAACTTTGATGAGTGGATGGGAAACCACAGATTTCTCCCAGGGGTTCCACCTGTGTCCCTCACTGACAGGGGTGACAGGTGTTGACTGAGGTTTCTTTTTGGGGATATACTTTTGGATAGACTTGTAAGGGCTCCAGAGCCATTAGCCTAGTAATCTCCTATGATCCTATGATCCTGTGTCCTCCATTCAGCTGGGATGAAGCCAGTGCTCAGGCTTTGGTTAAGTAGGGTGCCTAATGGAGCTCAGAGCTCATGCTTGAGTTCATGTAGGATGCAGTCAGGGATGTTATCGGGTCCCATGCAGAATGTATTTTTTACCTTTGAGAGGGCATTGAAGACCTGCTCCCTGGTGATGAGGGGAGGGGGACAGGTGCTGGGGATGCCCTGACTTACTGATGGACGGGCAGGGGGGTGAAATTTTCACTGAACCTGGCTGCCAGCAGGTTGTCTATATCTATGGCATTTGTGTATGTGGTGTTATTGACCACCACTTCAGAGCTAATTTGGGTGTTACCTTTGAGATTGCAGACATATGCGAAGAAGGCCTTGTAATCCTTAATGGATGCTGCCAATTTGGTCTTGAAGTTAGCCTTACAGGACTTTACCAGTGACTTTATTTGCTTGTTCAGACAAAGGCGAGATCGCTTCCAACTTGGCACCTGCTCCTTCTTGGTCCTGCACAGGATTTTTTCCTTTTATTAGAGCATTTGTTTATTGCTGCTGTCCACCAGATAGGTTAACTCTTCCTTGAGGAAGATGATTTGGTCCTGTCAGGTATTGCTGGGTCCATACAGCTATGTAGGTGCTCATACAGTTTTTTGGTGTAAGGTTGGACATTAGTGCTAGCTCCAACTGAAGGGACGGTGGCTGTGAAGCTGCTTATACTGTACCTGCTCTGAGGAGATTGTAGTCAGCTTTGGAAAAGTTTTTTTGTTTGACTCTGACAGGGGGGGGGGGGGTCAGGGGAGATAGTGACTTCAAAAGTGATCGCTTTATGGTCGGATCTTAACAAGGAGGATGACACTGTAGGGGTGCTACAGTGGCTACTCATGTTGGTTAGGACCAGATCCAGGATATTTTCACTTCTCGTAGGGGTGTTCACCAGCTGATCCAATGCACTGGCATTCACAAAGATGAGGAATCTCTGGGCATTTGTGTTTGCGCTACAATAGGTCTTCCACTCTACGGTTAGGTAGTTAAAGTCACCCAGGATCAGAGTAGAAGGTTGAATGTTGATGGATTCAAGTAAGTCCAGAGAGGTGGAGTGGGCACCCTGAGTCATGGTCGGGCGTCTGTAGCTAGCTATGATTTGAACAGTTGTTTTCTCAACAGTTAACTGCACTTGGAGTGTTTCCTGTGCATGATACCAGCCTGGAGGTGTATATGTCTTTGATAAATATTGAAACTCCATCTCCTTTGGCTTTGCAGCCCTCCATTTGGGGTCTGAAAGTATGGTAGGATGAGTAACCTGGTATGGCTGGGGTGCTTTCCGCAGCTTTGAACCAGGTTTCAATGACTGCGCAAATGTGAGCATCCTCCAAGGCAAGGAATGCTTGCAATGAGTGTAGCTTCATGCTAAGACTCCTAGTGTTTACCTACATGAACTCAGGCAAGAGCTCTCAACACCACTAGGCACCCTATTCAACCAACGTCTGTGCACCGGCTTCATCCCAGCAGAATGGAGGGCAGTGACTGTCATTCCTCTGCACAAAGGTGAAGTGTCCACTGACCCAGGCAGTTATAGGCCAATCAGCCTAACTAGCCTGATCTGCAAGGCCATGGAACACATTATTATGGCCCTTATAAACAAGAACATTGGCAACTTCCAAACACTTGATACCACACAGTCTGGTTTTGTCAATGGTAGATCATGCCTGTTAACATTGGTCACCTTCTTTGAAACAGTCACCAAAGCCATGGATGAGGGGAAGACAGTGCACACTGCCTACCTTGATCTAGCAAAAGCTTTGGACACTATTCCCCACTCGGGCATAATAGAAAAACTCTCTCAGCTAGGCAGCAACCTGCATGTTACCAGATGGGCAGCTAACCTGCTCACTGATAGAACCCACTCAGTCAAAATAGGGGAAGCCACCTCTAGTAGTAGGCCTGTAATGAGCAGTGTATCCAAAGGATCAGTGTTGGGAACTCTACTGTTTGGGATATATTTTTCTGAGGTGCAAATCAAAACCATTTGTCTGTGGCTGACCAAGTTTGCAGATTACTGCAAGCTGGGTGCTGTCTTAAATTCCCCTAGTGATGTGAACATC
Organism: Protopterus annectens; assembly: GCF_019279795.1. Lineage (NCBI taxonomy): Eukaryota > Metazoa > Chordata > Ceratodontiformes > Protopteridae > Protopterus > Protopterus annectens. The sequence continues at coordinate 1,849,352,441 of NC_056732.1, read as the reverse complement.
CTCTAATAGAGCCTTACCCAAACTAATGACTGGTGCCAGAAGCAGGGCCTTAAATTGAATGCCAAGAAATGCATCATTATCCCCTTTGGGGAAAATGGCATCCTACTAATTATCACATTAATAACAATGTACTAAGCATCCAATCACTCATGATGGACTTGGGCACCCAGGCTGATAGCAACCTGATGACCACCATGTTGCCTCCATTGTATGGACAGCTTTCTACATGACCCACCTCATAAATAAGGGTACTTTATCCAGGAACAAGGAGGTCATAACATCCCTGTATGCCACAGCTGGAGAGACCACAGAGGTTCCTGACCAGGAAAATCCAGGGTCTCAAACACCTATTCTATACTGACAGGCTAAAAGCCCTGTCCCTCTATTCAGCCTCATACAGACTGCTCAGAGGTGAACTGTGTCTGGCATACAAGGCCATCTCAGACCCAGCCTTGATGGAGTTACTGCATATCCGTAATTCAAACTCCACTCACGCAACCCACATGGAAGGCCTCACCCTGGTCTGTGACATTAATAGAACTTGTTGGTTGGATAGATTTGTGTCCCAAAGACTCCCCCATCTGTGGAATAGACTCCATCTCCATGTCAGGCAGAGTACCTCTCTAGCCCTCTTTAAGAGGGACCTGGAAGACTGGATGGGAAACAGAAAATACACCCCTGTGATTCCACCTGTGTCCCTGATGGACAGGGAACACAGGTGCTGACTTTGTGGGAACATGGACCAAATTCTTGGCTAGGCTTAATAGGGCTTCCAGGCCAATAGCCTAGTATCATTCTAGCAACCTATGAACCTATGAAACATTGACTCTGTGCATTACAATCAACATTGAATAGGGTATTTGTTTGAATGATAAGTACCTTTAGAAGATCTAGGTAATAGTTGTGAGCTCTTGGGTCATAAAGGGTGGCCTGTAGTCAGCCAGGACATTGTAGCATACCTTGTCTGTGGAGACTTGCATATGGATGAACTGCAGGGCATCATCATGTTTAACCAGCCTGGAGTTGTATCTGGTGCTAACTTAGATCGAGAGAACTCAAACATTAACCCCTGCCAGTGCTGCTGTTGGTCAAAATGTGTGGAAAACACTGTAGCTTCTACTGCCTTTGTACTTTCTGTGGCTTTAAGCCAAATCTGGGTAACAATACAGATGTCTATATTCTTCAGAGTGATGGGAGCAGAATGTGCTACAATTTATAAAGGAACACCTCATTCCTACACTGATAGTTATATGTCGTGTGCTACAACCTAAAGAATAACACCTAGTTCATAGACTGAAATAGTTGTCTGTCATGTCCTATACCCTACACAACCGATACCTCATTCATATGCTTATTCAATTATCTGTCATACACTATACCACACACAGGAAAACACATTCATACAGTGATACAGTTTTCTGTCATGTGCTACAACCTAAACAGGGAACATGGCATTCATACACTGAAACAGTGTTCTGTACATGTGCTACAACTTACACAGCAGACACCTCATTCCCACACTGTTACAATTATTGGTCATGTGTTGCAACCTAGTCAAGGGATACTTTATTCTTACACTAACATAATTATCTGTCAGATGTTGCAAACTACCTGGGGGCACCTCATTCCTGCCTGTCACAGTCATCTGTACATGTGTTACAACCTTCACAGGGGACACTTCATTTTTATCCTGATACAGGTACCTGTGCATTTGTTGCAACCTACATAGGTGATTCCTAATTTTCACACTGATACAATTATTTGTCATGTGCTACAACCTTCACAGGGACACCTCACTGATACAGCTACCTGCACATGCAATATACCAACACAGGGGACACCTCATTCTTACACTGATACAGTTATCTGTACATGTGCAACAACTTAGACAGTGGACACCTATTTCTTACACTGATACAATTATCCATCCTGTGCTACAACCTATGCAAGGGACACCTTATTCTTATACTGATACAGTTATCTGTCATGTTACAGCCTACACAAGGGACACTGCATTCTTATACTTTAGTTTTTTGAAAAAAAAAATCATTGCTTAACATATTTGTCCTTGTGTTATAATAACTTTAGAAGAATGTTAATAGAACTTATGTTTCCTTCATGAGTTTCTAACATCACCTTTCCAGTTTCTTGTTCAGCCATATCCATTTATTTAACAACAGGACTTCATATACCTCCAGATGTAAGTGGATGGGTGCAATGCAAGTGAATGGTTACAGACTTTTTTATTAGTTTAGGCATAGGACTTCTCATTGTACACACTGTGTATTAAAAAGACAGGATACTTACACAGGCCAGCAACAGATAACATTTCCTTCCAAACTCTGCACTGTAGAGGGCTTTTATATACCCCAAGAGTCAGATTATCAGAAACCAGAGCAGTGTTAGATGCATTTTCTTCGTCCTTTGTTTTTAAAATCCTGAAGATAAATACGGGCAATAATATGAGTTCCAGCACTTGCATAAGGCAATGATTTAAACAATAACAATAATAAAATAAATAATTTTACAACCATACCATTTACACTCCTCCAAGATTTCCTGTGTAGAAAAGAAAAAAAAATAATTATAATGTCATCATGGATATTTTCATGGTTTGACTACATGCGTAAAATATTCACTAGGTTGTTTGACATATTATGTTTACAAAAGGATATGGCTGCCTTGGCAGAGAAAAATGGCCATGAAAGTAAACAGTTCTTTGAATAAGAATCAATGTGTGTGACAGACACAGTCACTCATATGTACAAACTTAGTTTCAAAAACAATTCCTTTAGCATTCCTTAAATCAATGACTACATTTGGCTGTGAAAAACACTAAAACAAAATATTATACAAATCTACGTTGAACCTCTATTTTTTTCATTCTCTATCATTTAGGTTCATAAATTAGTACTAGACTAACTAACCTTGCAAGCTATTTTTAAGCCTAGCCAATTATCCCTTGTAAGACTCAAACTCTGCATGTTGTGTTTGTATAGTAAACACTTTAACCAGTAGGCCACCCTCCCAACCTTTGCTTACTGACCTTTGATATTTGGTAATATCATAAGCCACAGGTGAGAGTACCAAAAACTGCCACAGACTGAAGAATAAGTTATGTTATAAAACACAAACAGTCTCATTAATTAGATCAAATATATGATTTGAAATGACTTGGCGCGAACATGCCAGCTTAATGGTACCAGAAAGCAATTCATTTGGGAAGGGGTAACCCTGAAATGATTAGTAGCAGTATTAAAAGATAAACGGGACTGAGGGTAGTTATATCAGAAGGCCTAAATGTATGCTGGGTAATAGAAGTACTAAGGAAGACTGGTGAACACTAGGATGTGGGGGAACAATCCCAGAAAAGACTGATATATGCTGGGATGTTTCAACACTCATTATAGACAGCTGGCAGAGAAAGGACCTCATGATTTTCTGACAATTTACTGCAGAAGATTGAGGCTATTGCTGATAACAAGTTTCATCCAGTAGTCTACTGGGTCTGAGTCCCTTAAACTCAGTTTGTCTGCTGTATGAAATTATGCAAGTCACTGAACCAGACAATGCTCCCTAAGCCCCAGTGAAAAAAGACATAATCCCGGTTGGACAACTCATTTAACAAAACATATAAAGTCAGACTAGAGTAATAGGTACAGAACTATAACAGAGATACTTAAGAAGAGAATGAACCCCTATAGTACTACACTAAAAAAAAAAATTGTATTTTTTTTATTTTTCGGATATTGTACTGTTTTCAATCTTATAATATACTGCATATAATCCTCACAACAAGAAATTGTTAAACTCTACCTATTACATGCTGAAATGTAATCTTGTAATGTACTGTATATATTCCTTTCAACAACAGATTGTTAATATCTGCATATTGCATGCAGAAATGTATTCTTAGATGTAAGCTCAAATCCTCACTTATGTACTGTACTGTATTTGAAGCTTTTCTCCCTGGGCCTCTGCTGAAAATGGACCTGGGTCCAGTCAGACTTTCCTGGTTATCAAATGTAAAATAAATAAAAATAAAAAAGGAGCACTAAAACAGTGCATAATTTACATATTAAAAGCCATATAAACTGAGAACTGAACAGCTTGACATGTATAATGTTGAAGAAACAACTAGTAAGAGGGGTACATGATAGAAAGCTTTCACTCCCAAAGAAAATCCCCAGAGTATAAGTAGGCAGTACAGTTAAAACAAGATGTAAGAAAAGAATGGGGCACCTTTTGAGGATATAAGATTGATGGCTCAGGGGAGACATGGAGAAGTGTTATTACTCAGAGAGCAGTGTAGAACACCTCTCCTATAGAGTTAGTGTGTGAAGTTTTGGAGGAGTTGACGCTAGGGAAGTGTGAATAGAGTAACTGAAGTAAACTTGCACACCTTAGGAGGAGGGTCATCATCAGAATGTGAGAGAACATTGTCACAGGCACACTGTTTAAATAAACGCATTAGCCCTTTAGCTGGAGTCAGCATGGATCAACCATACAATGAAAGCATTATGTGTAAGTCAGTGGTACTCCTGATGCCCAACTGTTATCCAGAAGGGCAATAGTTAGTGTGTTCTGTCCCCTTAAGAGAATCAATGGCCTGTAGAGGCTGACTGTTTGATGCTTCATAGATAGCATGGGAGTTGTGGATTCAGGAATTCATGGCACAAGTATGAGGCCATCCTTATGAGGCCTGATTTAGAAGGACAAGCAGTAAGACAACTAGGGACTGTGGTTCATCCTGTAAGTAATGGATGGGTGTATAATCCATCATGTCTGGATATACAGTTTAAATATATGCTCCCATCTTTCTATATGTAGTTTTCATCCAAGTTTTTAGAATCTTTATCTTAGAACATCACCTCATAAGCTGCTTAACATCACTGAGAATTTCAAATACAAGGGGTGGTTTTTGTAGTTACTGTACAGAATAGTCATTGTTCTGTTAGGATCAAAAACAGTTGTTTCTTGCATCAGTTGAGTGACTGATCTTTCAGTCAACAGATCATCAAAATTCATAGTTAACGTGTCAATAACAGGAAAAATATTCTGCACTAGTCATGTTAAGAGTGAATGACCCCAAAATGTAATACTGACACAAAACCTAGCAACTGTCAATAGTTCAACAGTACATTTTCAAATATCTTTTGTGGGGTCCTTTCTCACAACTTACCACAGTGTTCTTTAGCAATTCCATCCCAAATGATAATGCTGTTGGAAATTACAAAAGAAACATAGGTTCATACGTTCATAGGCTGGTACTAGGCTATTGGCCCTAGGGCCTATAGACGCCTAGCCATAATAATTCCCTGGCTATTTCTTCCCACAATATTTACTTCCCTGGACCCCTGTCTAGCAGGGTGACTGATGTGATCTCTGGGGTGAATTTCCTTATTCCCATCCAATCATCAAGGTTCCTTTTGAAGAGGGCCAAAGAGGTGCTCTGCTTGACATGTATGGGCAGTCTATTCCAGAGTCTGGGGAGTCTCTGGGTCAGGAACTTATCCCTCCAGCATGTTTTGTTTATTGTGATGACAAGGTTTAGATCCCTGGAGCATGTGGCTCTGAGGGATTGGGATTTCTTTAAGTGTAGCATGTCCAACAGCTCTGGCTTTGACATGGTCTTGTATGTTAAGCAGAGATCGCCTTGGAGTAGATGATATGCGACAGAGTATAGCTGGAGTTTTTTAAGGCGGTCAGCATAGGGCATCTACTTTAGGCCTGTGATTCTTTTAGTGAGGTATTTCTGTGGCCTTTCCAGTTGTTGCAGATGTCTTGAGAGGTACATACCAAATGGGGCATTGTATTCTATAATGTGTCTAATGAGGGATGAGTACAGTGGGATAATGATCTTCTTTTTTCTGGATGAAAAGCCCTTAGTGATGAGGTGTGCCACATAGAAGGATTTCCTGACTGTTACGGTGATGTGGTTATTGAAGGTGAGACCGCTGTCCATCTGTGTCCCTAATTCTCTTACCTATGTGGTAATTCACGGGTACATGTTTTTTCCCAAAGGGGATAACTATACATTTCTTGGCATTGAGCTTGAGCCCATGGCTCTGGCACCAAGCATCTGTTTCTGTAACGCCCTTTTGTAGAGTACTGACATCATTTGGGGATTCAATAATGGCTCCCAGTTTGCAGTGATCTGTGAACTTTGTTAGCCAGAATCCCTTAGTGTTGGCCTGTACTTCAGAGAAGTAGATGCCAAACAAGAGAGGTCCCAGGACTGAACCCTGAGGTACTCCACTTGTCACTTGTCTAGAGCTGGATTTGGAGTCAGCTACTTTTACAGTGTGGGTTCTGTCAGTAAGCCGTTGGCAACCCATCGAGTGACATAGGGATTAATGCCCAGCTAGTAAGTTCATCTATGACTCCAGAGTGGGGGATGGTGTCAAAGGCCTTGGCAAGGTCCAGATAGGCTGTGTGGACTGCCTTACCCTCGTCCACAGCTCTGGAGACTTATTCAAAGAAGTCAATCAGGTTCAGGAGACAAGATCGGCCCTTCACGAACCCAAACTGGGTGGGGTCCAGTGTTTTAAGGTTGCTAATGTCTTTGTTTATAAGTTCCATGATAATACGTTCCATGGCCTTGCAGATCAGGCTCATCAGACTGATGGGGCTGTAGTTCCCGGGATCCAAGGTGGATCCCCCCTTGTGTAGTGGGATAACTGTAGCCATGCGCCACTCAGTGGGCATGAAGCCTGAGCTGAGGGTATGATTAAACATGACACTTAGATGAGGTGCCAGTTCGTTTTGTAGTCCATGTAGTACACAGCCGGAGATGTCATCTGGTCCCATGGATGCTGTAGTCTTAGCTTTGGAGAGTGCGTTTTTTACCTGTGTGGCTATTATTACCGGAATTTGGCAATCTTCCTGTATTGAGATAGGCCATTTAGGGGGGTGAGAGGGGGGGTGAAGTTGGCACTGAATCGATCTGCTGGGATATTGGCAATATCCTTGGGATCAATATATTTAGTGCCATTCTGTTGAAGCTCAGAGCAGATCTGAGCATTGCCATTTATATTCTTGACATAGTTATAGAATGCCTTGTGGTTGTCTTTGTAATCTTTGGCAATTTTATTTTCATAACTAGCTTTGGAGGATTTTATGAGGGATCTCAGCTTCTTACTGAGGCTGGTAAGGGAGTTTTTTGCATCCTTTGCATTGCAGATAAAATTGCACATTGTCACTGCTGCAGTATGCAAGGGATGGCTACACAATAGCAAATAGAAAATGTGATGTAAAATGTTAAGAAATAGTATACTTGCACAACTTTCCATTAAAAAAGCACTGAACTGAGAATCAGCATAGGCAGTAAAGTATTTATCTCACTTAACAACTAGCCACCAAAATGGAAGTCATGTCTCAAGTCAGAAAGATGGTAGTTGAGTAGTTTCAGATCTTCAGTAAGGGAATACATGCAGTTCATATAAATCATAGGATCATAGGAGGTTACTAGGCTAATAACTTTGGGGCCCTTACAAGCCTATCCAAGAATTTATCCCCAAAAAGAAACCTCAGTCAGCACCTGTTTCCCCTGTCAATGAGAGACACAGGTGGACCCCTGAGATGAATTTGTGGTTTCCCATCCATTCACCAAGTTTGCACTTGAAGAGGGTCAGCAAGGTACTCTATTTAACATGTATGGGAAGTCTATTCCAGAGACAGGGCAGCCACTGGGAGACAAACCTGTCTCTCCAACAAGTTTTGTTGATGTTGCATATTAGATTCAGGCCTTTTGAGTGAGTAGTGCATGAGGAGTTAGACTTACGAAAATGGACCATCTCTAGTAGGGCAGGGTCTGAGATTGCCTTGTAGGTGAGACACAGATTACTTCTGAGCAATCTGAGTGTACTGAGTAGAGTGATAGTGATTTGAGCCTGTCTGCATAGGACAGGTGTTGGAGGCCATGGATTCTCTTTGTGAGGTATTTCAGTGGCCTTTCCAGTTGGTACAGATGTTTGGAGAGGTAGATCCCAAACAGGGCATTATACTCAATTATTGGTCTAATGATGGAGGAGTATAAAGAGGTAATAACCTCCTTTTTTCTGGATACAATCCCTTTACTTATGAGATGAACCAAGCAAAAGGCTTTTCTGACCACTGCTGCTACATGATGGTCAAATGTGAGGTTGTTATCAACCTGAGTGCCCAGGTCTCTGACCACAGGTTGTGTGCTTAGGGGGTTGCCGTTGATGTGGTAATCAACAGGGAGTCATGTTTTTGCCAAATGGCATGATGATACATTTTTTGCATTTAGCTTGAGGCCATGACTTTGGCAACAGTCATTAGTTGCTGTGAGTCCCTCTTGCAGTATGTTAACATTATCTGGGGAGTCAGTAACAGCACCCAACTTACAGTCATCACAAACTTGGTCAGCCACATGCCTTTTGTCTATGCCTGGATCTCTGAGAAATAAATGACAAACAGTAGGGGGCCCCAGGACAGATCCCTGGGGAACTCCACTAGTGACAGGTCTGCTATCAGTGGTAGAGGAGCCTATTTTGACTTTGAGGGTCCTGTTGGTGAGCCAGTTGGCCACCCACCTGATGAGATAGGGATTCACGCCAAGTTGTGTTAGCTTTTTGATGATGCCTGAGTGGGGAATTGTGTCAAAGATCTTGGCCAAGTCAAGGTAGGCTGTATGCAGTCACTTTCCCTCATCCAGGGCCTTGTTGACAGTCCCAAAGATGTCAACCAGGTTCAGCAGGCAAGATCGGCCCTTGATGAATCCGAAGTGGGTGGGGTCAAGTGCTTGGAGATTGCCTATGTCCTTGTTTATGAGATCCATAATAATATGCTCCACAGCTTTACATATCAGACTTGTCAAGTTAATGGGGTGATAGTTTCCAGGGTCAGTAGTAGCACCACCATTGTGCAAGGGGATGACAATGGCAGTTCTCCACTCTGCTGGAATGAAGCCAGTACTTTGGCTGTGGTTGAATAGGGATCAATGACAGACAGTGATACACTGCTCTGTATATTAGTAAATAAAAATTAATTAAGCCTGTTTTTTACATTTCTGGTGTGGGCCTTAACAGATATGATATGTGCCTGTGTACTAATGGTTGAGGTCTCAGTGTCATAAAAATAAAATATGAATGAGGTTGATTTAAAATTAATCTGGCTTTAATAAACACAGAATGATTACATGTATTGTTTTGTCTTAACTCATTACATCCGAGGGACACCTCCAGGTGAATCTGCAGTTAACTCCTACTGACACTTCTGGGCGTCAAATATTGCTTGTTCATACTTGCATTAATACTTCCAAATCCATGCTACATACAAGGTGTCTGAATATTTTATCTTGAAGCATATATGATGGCAAACACAGTTGTATTGATATTTGACCTATGTCAATGAGTATCTGTTAAAATTGTAAGGTAATAAGTTCATTTTTTAAAGGCTCAAGCCATGCCCACTAGAAGTTAAAGGTACACATGCAAAAGAGCTATACTGGAGGGAATGAGTTAAATGATATTGGGGGTTAGCATCCACTGGTGAGTCTGACATGGAAAATAGCACTGTGGCATTTGTTTTCCTATAGTTTCCTAAATCATGGGCTTGACTGGAGCAAACTAACCACTCATTGGGTGGACATTTATTTTTATGATTAAACAATACATTTTCAGTCTGGCAGTTGGTATAGAGGATTGTCTGGCAGCTAATGCAGAGGATTAAGGATGTGAGCTGTGAATGTTCTACTTCCTGTGGCACAGGGTTTGATACCCTCAGCCTTTGTCTACTGTGTGAAACTGAGCAAGTCTTTATGGGTTTGAAAGCATTGTGATGCACTCATTAGGTATATAAGATGTCATCATAGTGACCTAGATGTGATATACATTACCTAGGGGCATGCACGTTGTCACTATATGGATTTAGCCAGATATTGTATGCACATACATATACATATGTATAAGTTGCTACTGTATAGTTTGGATAGAAATGTGATATACACAATTGGAGTATGGTTTGTAAAATATGACCCGGGATGGGGGAGTTATACAGTTGGTATACTGGTTTTCACTGTATTGTTTTTTATAAAACTGTGATGGCAGCATAAGGTGTATGAGCTGTAATTTTGTCAGTTTCTAGGGTCTGTACACAGTGGGTACACCGTTTTTCACTGAGCTTTGCACAAAAATGGAATATGCATGGTGAGTGCATAGGTTGTAATTGTATGGCTCTGGATGTGGGGTGCACAAACTTGGTATGCAAATTTTCTCTGCAGGGATTTGTATAGAAGTGAGATTCACACAGAGGATTATGAACTGTAACTAGATAGATTTGGATTACTGTGATGCAGAGATGAGGTATAAAGATTTTCACTTTATGGGTTATTATAGGAGTGGGATACACAATGAGTGTCTGGTTGTAATTTTATGGGTTCGGATGGAATAAGCATAAGTAGGCTTTTAGATTTTCATTGCCTGGTTTTCCACAGAAGTGGAATACATGCACAGGGGACATAGGCTGTAATTTAATGGAGTTTAATGAGATTAGTGAACACAATTGGTGCGCACGTTTTCAGAATATGAGTACAAGTAGGAGTAGGGAACACAGAGTAGGCATATGTGTTGTAATGTAATGGGTGTGAAGAGTGAATGCATGTAGTGTGTGTCCAGGTTCTTACTATGTGTATTTGTATACAAGTGTGAAACATTCTGTGTGCCAGTGTATTGCTCATGTGGTGGAGCAAACACATTAAGTATAATGGATGTCACTGCAAGACTTGTAGGTAGGTTATTTGGTACCCTGCAGACTTGCACAAACTAGTGCCCCTTCAATTCAAAAAATGTCTGAACACCTCCAAAAACAGCTCTTCTGTAGTCCTGTGCCTGTGGAAAGCTGCTTGCCTCAACTGCAGAAAGCATCTTCCTTTAGTTATTACCACATGCTCATGCATTGCATGTATCAGTGCTTCATCTGCAGCTGCAGAAAATAATATCGGTATTCATTTATGAAGCCACATTATCCTTGCTTCTTCTTAGGCTAACAGTACTGCACTGTAATACCAGCAGAAAGTATTGTTGTGTAAGAACTTACCATAACCTTAGGTATCCTTCTCTTCTATATGCTGTTGTAGGGAGTTTGCCTCTGGTGAACTCTCGACTGTCCAGCTGTTATACAAAAGTTAAACGCTACTGCTAGGGTGCACACAATGTCTTGCACCTCTTTTCTGACATCGGTTGTAAATGGACGTCAGGTATGAAATGAACATTAGCACACATCCACCTCAGAACTGAATGCCAGCAGAGTTGGCGACTCAGGAGTAGGCACTCCAGGAATCAGGCAAGTGTGAGGAGGAAGGCTGGATGGGAAACTATACAGCAGCATATAGAAGAAAAGGACATCTAAGGTTATGGTAAGTTCTTACACAACAATACCATGTCCTTCTATTCATATGCTGCTGGATTCATGACATCAGGGAGAGTGCAAAAGCTCCTGTTCTATGGAAGAGGAGGCAGACCAGAAGCACTTTCCACAAACGCATATGGAGGATGGCTCTGGCAATCCTGCCCTAGCTCTAGAGACCATGTTCAGCTTGTATTGCATAGTGAAAGTGTGAACTGAGGACCATGTAGCTGCTTTGAGGAAAGCAGCCATGTCCAATCCTTTAAGGAATGCCCCACAGGAGGACATTGCCCTGGTAGAGTGCATCCTTAGAGGGGCTGGGAGAGATTTACCATGACTAGTGTAACAGAATTAAATGGTTTTAGATATCCAAGAGGATATTATTTGCTTAGAAACAGGTTGACTCAGGGCTCTTGCATGGTAAGAGATAAGCAGTGTGTCAGATTTGTATAGGGATTTGGTTTTGGACAAGTAATACCTGAGCTGTCTGTGGACATCCAGGGAATGAAGTATCCTCTCAGCCTTGTTCTGTGGACGGGGGAAAAAGGTTGGCAGATTTATTGTGTGATTTAAAGACAGCTCATTGACCACTTCAAGCATGAAAGTGAGATTAGTGCACAAGCATAGCCTGTCCTTGTGGAAGACAGTAAAGGGAGGATCTGCCATAAGGGCCTGGAGCACTGAAACTCTTCTGGCTGATGTGATGGCCACCAGCAGTATAGTCTTCCAGGTGCAGTGTTGGCAGGAGCGGTCTTTAGTTGGTTTGAAGGGTGGGAGTGTCAATTTCCCCAGGACAAAGTTAGGATCCCAAGGGGAGATGCGCTTCTTTGGGGGTCTGAGGTGAAGTGCTCCTCTCAGAAAGAGTTTGACTTCTAACCTAGATGCTAGAGGAGGTACTAAGGGCAGACATGCAGAGATGGCAGACAGGTGTATTTCAATGGAGGAATAAGATAATCCAGACTTCATAAGGACACACAGATAAGACAAGACCACTGGAGGCTCTGCTCCCTGTGGTTGCAGGTTAATTGTAAGACACCACAATGCAAATTTCTTTCATTTTGACAGGTAAGATTTTCTAGTAGTCAGTTTTCTAGCTTCCTGCAGAACCTGGATCATGTCCTCTGAGTATAGGTGTTGTGATGCCCCTGCATTGGCCCAGTAATAAAGGATCCTCAGTCCTCACTACTAACACCAGTAAGGGGCATGCTCATTGGGAAGATGACAAGTACACACGGTAAAGTAGAATTTCACTTAAGAGCACACAGAGATCACAGTCAGGCTGGGGCTGATTTCTCCCTCTTTCTCCAGATCCTCAATAAGACTCCCCACTGACACAGCTATAGGGTTAAGATCTCAGTCGAGTGGTCAAGCCAAAACCTCCAGCACCCTCTCTGTCCAACCACTGCTTTGTTTCCCTGCCCAAGTAGCTGACACACACACACACACACACACACACACACACACACACACACTTTCAGATTTGATTTAAATACAAACACACAGACACCTCTGCGGAAGGCTGGCACAGGTTTACTAGCTATTCCCCTTCTGCCCAGACTATAAGGTAGTAATCACTGCCACCAACCACCATTTATCAGCTACTTTAAGGCACTTACCAAAGGGTGACCAATTCCACCGTGTAATGTTGCTGTTATCGAAATGGTAAGTGTGTAAAAGGCTAAGGTTATTTAAGAGTGGCTTGTACAATGTCACAAAATATATATGCAAGTACTCTAAGAGTTGAAATATCTATAGACAAAACCAGCCATAGTTAAAAGGTTACATATATTTAATACTAGATGAAACGTACAACCAAACTGATGAACAAAAAAAAAATACCGGTTCCTCCTGTGTCTTGGGATCCAAAAACTAACCAGCCAAATATAAGTTCTGAAAAGAACTGAACCAACCACAAATGGTGAAAATGATTTAATAAGAAGAAGTTCCGTTAAGTGCTTTCACTTACAACAACAATAAGCTTCTTCAGAACTACCAAATAACCAGTAAAAAGCATTTAAATAACTTTTTTGGCACCAACAATGTAGCAAACTTCGTAAAGAAACACACAGAAAAAAAATACACAACGTATCATACTCCATCCTAAATCATTACCAAAAATACATAATAAAAAATCAAAAAAGCACAAAATACACTACAATAATCCATACTATCTGAAATATTTAAAATAAGAATAAAAACAAGAATAAAAACATATATATCCTCATGTTAACATTAATAGAGGCTTAATTGTAATAAACATTAATAGAGGCTTAATTGTAATAAAATCATTTAGACCAGGTTCAGTGGAAGCATCTGTATAGATTTGCCACCATAGCTCCTTGTAAGACAAATATGCCTTAAAATTACCTCCTTTGGAGTCTATAACTACACTATCCAGAATTGCAAATTTAAAATAATGCTTATCACCACATTTATTTATATGCCTATATAACGCATTATTCACATCCTTAGTTTTGATGCTATACAGGTGTGAATAAATGCGTTTATTAAAATTTTTCTCCATTTTACCTATATAATAACCTGAACAAACCATACATAAAGCGATGTAAATAACCATTTTGGTTTGACAATTCCCTTGTTTAAGCCTAATTTTAGTATGAGTAACATTATTCAGGATAACATTTTCCCCTTCAAAAATGGAACTACATTGCTTACAACCACCACATTTACTCGTATACTTTTTTATTGTTATTCCCTTCTCTACACCAATACCCTCTATCCAAATAATATTTCAAGTTTTTTCCTACTTTGTTAACAAATTGGGGAACTTTACCCAATATTAATGAAATTTCCTGATCAGCTAGTATAATATTCCAATTATTTTAAATATATTCATAATTCTAGTTATATACGGACCGTATTCTAAAACACAAACTCTATTGAAGTTGCTATCCTCTTTATACTTTTCATCACAACAAGTACCGCTCATATTATTATGGGTCTTATTAACATATTTATAATTGTATCCTAATAACGGTATATACTTAGTACACCATTCTTTGATAACATATTCACTAATATTTAGCATCATATGGTTGTCATATCCTTTTTCCTTAAAAAGATACATGATAAATGTGACCTCTTCTAAGATATCTTGATAGTCTGAGGTCATTCTCACTGCTCATATAATTTGCCCCTTATATATATTAGAAAATTGTTTATTGGGGTGATGACTGCTATATTCGAGATAGCTATTTGAGAAGGTATTTTTGCGATAAATTTTAGATTGAAATTCTTTCTCAGATTTGAAAACCAAGGTGTCAAGGTATGGAACCCCTTGTTGACTTTTAAAACTAGTAAATTTGGGGTAACTGCTACTTAGATTGATATATTCGAAAAACTCTTCAAAGGCTTCTACTTTTCCTGCCCATAAAATGTATATATCATCCAGATATCTAACATAGTACCTCACTTTTTTCATATATTCACTAGTAAATAACATGGTCTCTTCCCAATCTAACATTACTAAATTGGCGTAGATGGGAGCACAAGCTGCTCCCATCGCTACACCCTTACTTTGTCGAAAATATTCTCCTTCAAAGAAAATATAGTTGTAATCAAGTACCAAAGACATCATATCTACTAGTAAGCAGTTGGTGTCCCAATCAATGTCTGCATATTTTCTAATACTACTAGCAAAGGCTTCCAGTCCCTCTGATTTCGGTATACAAGAAAAGAGGTCAATGACATCTATAGTGACAAAAAGTAGCTCTTCATCATATAAGTTTATGGAATAATTTTTAAAAAAATCCCAAGAATCTTTTGCAAGATGAGATACTTTTCCATAAATATGTTTTAAGAAAGTATCAATAACAGAACCAAGGGGGAAGGTCTTAGACCTACTTCCTGAGATAATGGGTCTAAACGGAGGATCTTCGATGTCCTTGTGTATTTTCGGAATCCCCACTATCGAAGCCAGAGTGGGATACTCTACCTTAATAAACTTGTATGTACTTTCAGTGATTCTATGATCTATAAGGAATTGGGAGGGTGGCTTAATGGCTAAGGTGTTTGCCTTATAAACCCAAAGTGCAGGGTTTGAGTCTCACAAGGGATAATTGGCTAGGCTTAAAATGGCTCGCAAGGGCAGTTAGCTTAGTAATAACCTATGAACCTCTATACACATATCGATCCTTCTATACCCAATGTTGATCTCATTAAGTGAAACAGTCTGATAGTTATCTGATGTGTAAAGTATATCATGTATTTTAGAAGAATATATCATATTATCATAGATGACTATGCCTCCCCCTTTGTCGGGTTTCATAACCCTAATAGATTTATTTTTCTGTAAGTCCTGCAACACCTTCGATTCAAGTTGAGACAAATTGTAATAAGGTTTCATACTAGACCTATTAATCACATTATTTAACTGGTAAATCTGTTGTGTGACAATTTTGTCATATATCGAAATATAAGGATGCATAGAAGGCATAAATGTACTCTTTTTAGTCATATTTCGAGTTATCACGTTACAGTCAGGAGTGTATCTCAAAACATGATAGCTAAGTTTAGTTTCCTAATATATTTTTTAGCTTCAAAAATGGTGTCTACTACATTAAATTTCCTGACTGGGATATATTTCATCCCTTTTGACAAAAGATCAAAATGTGTAATGCTCAATTCTAAGTCCGTATAATTTTAGATGTTAAAATTTTTATAAGTATTTATAACTCCATCTACTACGATTTGATCTGCATTGGTATATTCTATACTCATATTAGAGTGGTTTACCTCTTTCCTTCTCTCCACGACATTTCCCTTGTGTCCCTGTGATGTTGATAATACCCATTGGGTGGTACCTCTGTCTGTTGACAAACACGGGGATTGTTGGTGGGTACAAATTTCCTCCAATTCTTCCCCTGATTGTAATACTTCATATTTCCCCTGTGATCCCTTTCTAAAAAACTTGAGTTGTTTTCCCTATATGACTCCCCACCTTGAGTATAATTATAAGGCGTCTCTTTATTCCTATGCCATAAATAGGCCCTACCCTTATTGTATTGCTCCAAATCTCTTAAACGTTTCTTACTTTTACGAGCATATACTTTTTTAATGGAACTTCCAGCATCTCTAAACTGTTTAGTATACAGATTTTCCCATTGAGAGAACATCAAATCATTTCTTATTATTTCATTTATTTTTTCCACTTCATGTATCAATTTTGCTAACTTTTCGTCATTAAATTTAATTAATAACTGCATGAACTTAATACCACATTCATCAAAAAAACATTAAGTTCTTGAATAATGTCATCATTGAAAATAGTTCCCATAGGGTATTTCTGAAACCTCAGACCCATAGGTACTATTTTAGAGTCTATACATTTCACTAAATATGCATTATCAAGTTTGGTATTATTAATGGAATATAATATCTTACCCAAAGAATAAATGGTGTCCTTAAGAGTACCTTTGGGAAAAGAAGTACTGTTGTTTTCAAAATTTGTGTTCTTATGATCAAAAACACAATTATTATCCAAAAATATTTTCAATAAATTATGAGACTGTACACAATCACTAGCTCTAGGAGCCTGTATATCCATTTTTTTAGTTGTCCCTTTGTTAACAAAATCTCCACTATGGCCATTGGTGTAGGTCAGTTTGGGTTTCATCCTTTTGGGTTTAGCACCCATGCGTATGGCTTCCTCCTCGATGTCTCCAAATGAAAAATCAAAAGTGAAATCTGAGATGCCCAACCGGCTACTGCTACACTTATCAGTTGCTGGTAGAGTCACTGGAAGATCAATCGATTTAATGCCTGTTCTCTGTCCACAAGGAATGGCAGTAGAATGAATGGTGTAATTGGGTAAACCCTGAGTATCTTCCATACTGTCATTAGACTCTCTAGTAGCAAATGGAGAGTTACCATGAACACAATGGTCCAAAGTCTCTCACTGCGATGTCGGCTGATGTAACGCACCAATATTTTCTTTCAAAAAGATGTTTTTGCCGAAATTCGTCAACATTGAAGAAAGTCTACTCACTTCTCCACATAATTCAGCAAGCTCTGCCTGTACTAGAGCTATACTATCTTTTTCAGAACTGTGGAGAACGCTGGGGGATTTTTCCCGATCAGACTCCATGATGGAACCCGGATAAAAAATAGATGAAACGTACAACCAAACTGACGAACAAAAAAAAATACTGGTTCCTCCTGTGTCTTGGGATCCAAAAACTCCAACCAGCCAAATATAAGTTCTGAAAAGAACTGAACCAACCACAAATGGTGAAAATGATTTAATAAGAAGAAGTTCCATTAAGCGCTTTCACTTACAACAGTAAGCTTCTTCAGAACTACCAAATAACCAGTAAAAAGCATTTAAATAACTTTTTTGGCACCAACAATGTAGCAAACTACTTAAAGAAACACACAGCAAAAACATACACAATGTATCATACTCCATCCTAAATCATTACCAAAAATACATAATAAAAAATCAAAAAAAGCACAAAATACACTACAATAATCCATACCATCTGAAATATCTAAAATAAGAATAAAAACAAGAATAAAAATATATATATCCTCATGTTAACATTAATAGAGGCTTAATTGTAATAAAATCATTTAGACCAGGTTCAGTGGAAACATCTGTATAAATTTGCCACCATAGCTCCTTGTAAGACAAATATGCCTTAAAATTACCCCCTCTGGCGTCTATAACTACACTATCCAGAATTGCAAATTTAAAATAATGCTTATCACCACATTTATTTATATCTCTATATAACGCATTATTCACATCCTTAGTTTTGATGCTATACAGGTGTGAATAAATGCGTTTATTAAATTTTCTCTCCGTTTTACCTATATAATAACCTGAACAAACCATACATAAAGCGATGTAAATAACCATTTTGGTTTGACAATTCCCTTGTTTAAGCCTAATTTTAGTATGAGTAACATTATTCAGGATGACATTTTCCCCTTCAAAAATGGAACTACATTGCTTACAACCACCACATTTACTCGTATACTTTTTATTGTTATTCCCTTCTCTACACCAATACCCTCTATCCAAATAATATTTCAAGTTCTTTCCTACTTTGTTAACAAATTGGGGAGATTTACCCAATATTAATGAAATTTCCTGATCAGCTAGTATAATATTCCAATTATTTTAAAATAAATTCATAATTCTAGTTATATACGGACCGTATACTAAAACACAAACTCTATTGAAATTGCTATCCTCTTTATACTTTTCATCACAAGTACCACTCATATTATTATGGGTCTTATTAACATATTTATAATTGTATCCTAACAACGGTATATACTTAGTATCCCATTCTTTGATAACATATTCACTAATATTTAGCATCATATGGTTGTCATATCCTCTTTCCTTAAAAAGAGACGTGATAAATGTGACCTCTTCTAACATATCTTGATAGTCTGAGGTCATTCTCACTGCTCGTATAATTTGCCCCTTATATATATTAGAAAATTGTTTATTGGGGTGATTACTGCTATATTCGAGATAGCTATTTGAGAATGTATTTTTGCGATAAATTTTAGATTTAAATTCTTTCTCAGATTTGAAAACCAAGGTGTCATGATATGGAACTCCTTGTTGACTTTTAAAACTAGTAAATTTGAGGTAACTGCTACTTAGATTGATATATTCAAAAAACTCTTCAAAGGCTTGTACTTTTCCTGCCCATAAAATGTATATATCGTCCAGATATCTAACATAGTACCTCATTTTTTTCATATATTCACTAGTAAATAACATGGCCTCTTCCCAATCTAACATTACTAAATTGGCGTAGATGGGAGCACAAGCTGCTCCCATCGCTACACCCTTACTTTGTCGAAAATATTCTCCTTCAAAGAAAATATAGTTGTAATCAAGTACCAAAGACATCATATCTACTAGTAAGCAGTTGGTGTCCCAATCAATGTCTGCATATTTTCTAATACTACTAACAAAGGCTTCCAGTCCCTCTGATTTCGGTATACAAGAAAAGAGGTCAATGACATCTATAGTGACAAAATGTAGCTCTTCATCATATAATTTTATGGGATAATTTTTCAAAAAATCCCAAGAATCTTTTGCAAGGTGAGATACTTTTCCATATATATGTTTTAAGGAGGTATCAATAACAGAACCAAGGGGAAGGTCTTAGACCTACTTCCTGAGATAATGGGTCTAAATGGAGGATCTTCGATGTCCTTGTGTATTTTCGGAATCCCCACTATCGAAGCCAGAGTGGGATGCTCTACCTTAATAAACTTGTATGTACTTTCAGTGATTCTATGATCTATAAGGAACTCCTCTATGCACATATCAATCCTTCTATACCCAATGTTGATCTCATTAAGTGAAACGGTCTGATAGTTACCTGATGTGTAAAGTATATCATGTATTTTAGACATCATTATTTCTCAGCTCTGCCTTTAGTTCCCAGGCTAACAGGAACTTAAAATATAACACCTCTATGTCAGAAATATGTTTACAAACTTTTACCTTGGAAACCTGTAATTATTTATGTTTCCAGATAATAGAAAGAATTTCTAGCTGTAGAAATTCTGTCTCATCGTTAATTAACTTTATGGCACAGTCTTAGACAATTTCAATTTATTTTCTCAGAGTTTGCAAGTTAGCTCTGTATATTCCAGCCTTTACCATCCACACATAAATTTGCATAGGCATATAGTCCATAGACATTTCTGCTCTTCTTCAGCAGGGGGCACTGTGATTACATTTTTGAAGCTCAGCACATAACATACAGTTTACTTACATTTGTACAACAAGCCTATGGATCATATTAGTATTTATAATGATATAGAATTATTTACAAAATTCTAGCTAACTGGGCTGGCAGCTTCACACCCCCACCCATGAGAACTCAAGCTAGTTTTTCAAGTGACCCTTGAGAAATGTGGCTTGAGAGGATTGAGCCTATCTGGGAATACCTTACCCCATTCCCTGTCTTGAGAGCCCATCTGAGTTGGCATTGCTAAACCCACTGAAGTGTTGCACTGTCATATGATATGCTTGCAACCCTAGGCTCCACCTTAGTAACTTGGCATTTTGCTGGCTGGCTCAATGTAGCCATGTTAGGGGATTTTGGTCTGTAACTACAGTGACTTTCCTTCCATACAGATAAGGCCGAAGTTTCTGCAGTGCCCACACTATGGCTAGGCATTCCTTTTCTACACCTGCATAGCATTCCTCCCTGGGTTGGAGCCTATGACTGAGATAAACTACTGGCTGCTCTTCTCCCTATGAAGAAGTCTGGCTAAGTACAGCCTCCCACCCCATGGCTTGAAGCATCCACCTGCACAACAAATTATTTGCTGTAATCAAGACTGGCTAACACAGGAGATCCTCCCAAAGCTCCTTTAAGCTTCTGGAATGCCTGCTCATATGCTTGGGTCCACAATAACTTATATGGCCTGTTTTTTTCTTGTCAGGTCTGTGAGCAGAGCAGCTATGGTGCTATGATTGGGGAAAAACTTTCTGTAGTACTCTGCTGTCCCTAAAAATGCCCTCACCTGCTTTTTGGTAACAAGTGCAGGCTATGCCTGAATGGCTTCCACTTTGGCAGGTTCTGCCCGATTTTACCACTCCCACTCTATGTCCTAGGTAGGAGATCTCTGCCATACCCATCTGACATTTCCTGGTTTTAAAGAATAACCCTGCCCTCTGTAGTCTGCCCAGCACCTCCCTGACATGCTGAAGGTGCTCTTGCCAGGAATGGCTGTAGATGTCAATATCAGCTAGGTAAGTAAGAACAAAATCACCTGCTCCTACTAGGATAATATGATCTACCAGCCTCTGGGAAGTTGCTGTGGAATATTTCATCCCAAAGGGCATCTTTGTGAACTCACAAAGGCCGACCTCTCTCTACCACTGGGAGTCAAGGGCACCTGCCAGTAACCCTTGGTAAGATCAATGATGGTAAGATACTTAGCCCCACCCAGCTGCTCTTGGACATCATCTGTCCTAGGTATGGGGTAAGCATCTGACACTGTGTGACTATTTAATTTCCTGTAGTCCACACAGAACCTGGTGCTGCCATCCTTCTTTGGTATCAGCACCACTGGGGAGGTCCAGGGACTGCTGGACTCCTGAATTACCCCTAGTTCCAACATTTCCTGTATCCCCTCCCTCAGAGTCTGTTTGACTTTCTCAGGTACACTATAAGGTCCTGCTTAATAGGCCTTTGGGGCCTTGTAACCACATGGTGCTGCACCAGGTGCATGATCCCTGGTTTCCCAGTGAACGTCCCCAAACTCCTGTAACACTGCTCTGATTTCTTGAACCTGGGTAGGGGATAGCTGCTGGGACATTGCTTCTCCTTTCACTGAGGTGTTAGTCCAAGCCTCACTGAGGAGATGAGTCACCAGATCTCCCACAGCCTCCTCCTGCCATCCACTGCAAATATTCAGCACAAGGGCCTCCCTATCATGGTAAGGTTTTATCATGTTAACATGGTACAATTTGTGCCCCCTGCATAGCAGTTTAACCATGTAGTTAACATCACTGACCTTCCTTACTACCTTGTAGGGTTCCTCCCAAGCTGTCTGCAGCTTGTTGTGTCTGACAGGAATGAGAACCATTACCTGCTGCACTATAACATACTCTCTAGCTTCAGCAGTCCTGTCATACCAGACCTTTTTCTACTGTTGGGCTTCTGCCAGGTTCTCCTGGGCCAAGCCAATGAGTTCCCTGAACCCTGTCCTGAGGTTTAGGACATATGCCACAACAGACTCTTTGTGGGATTCACACTCAGTTTCCCACTCATCTTGAATCAAATCTAGAGGCCCCCTCACCCTGTGCCTATACAGCAACTCAAAGGTAGAAAGACCTGTGGATTCCTGGGGAACCTCTCTGTAAGGAAACAACAGATGCATCAAATATTTGTCCCACTCTCTCTTAAACTGGTCTGCAAATGCCCATAGCATTGTCTTGAGTGTAGAGTTTAACCTCTCAACAAGACCATTAGTATGGGGATGGCAGGGCGTGGTCTTCAGGTGCTTCATCCCACAGTACTTCCACAGACAAGCCAGCAGGTCTGACATGAAATTGATACCTCTGTCAGTCAGGATTTCTTTTGGGAAAACTACCCTGCTGAAAATCTTTAATAAAGCATTTGCCACCTTTTCTGTCTCAATGGAGGACAGAGCTACTGCCTCAGGATATCTGATAGCGGGTCTACTTTACATTACCGAACTACACTTCACCGACACACAAAACACCGACCCCAAATAACCAAAACCACACAACACCGACAACTCACAAAACCGAACACAATTACACCGACACAAACAACGTAAACTACACATGACACACAATGACATATCCACTAACCCTAACCCAAACCCTAACCCTAAGGTCCGACACTACCGCACAGTTACCCTACCCGCACCCTAACCCTAACTCACTTAACCCACCCCTACACCTAAAGACTGTCACTATCGCACACTTAACCTACCTGCACCCTGACCCTAACTCACTTAACCCACCCTAAAACATAAAGCCCGTCACTATCGCACACTCACCCTACCCACACTCTAAACCTAACTCACTTAACCCGTCCCTAAACTACAGTCCATCACTATCACACACTTACCTTACCCGAACCCTAACTCTGACACTACCACACACTCACCTTTCCCACACCCTAACCCAAAATCCCACAATATCGCACACTTACCTGACCGCTCCTAACTCCGTCACTATCGCACACTTACCGAGTCGTGCTCACACGTTACCCTTGTCTGTCTTTCGGCTGTCGGCAAATCACCTTTTCGATCAACTTACCTGTCGGTCATTTCGTCTCGGTCTGCGTGTCGGTGAAGTGTCGTGTCGGTAATGTAAAGGGGACCCCTGGTAGCATAATCTATTACCACTAGGATATACTTTTCCCTGTGCAACTTGGGGTACTCAGAGGCCCCATAATATCCGTAGCTATCATCTGAAATGGCTCATCAATCACAGGCAAAGGCATCAAAGGAGCTTTTACTTTGTGTCCTGCCTTGCCTACCTTTTGGCACTGCTCACAGGTCCTGCAGTACCCTGCTACATCTCTGGAAATCCCAGGCCAATAGAAGCTCTGCATAATATGTCTCTTTGTACATTTTATGCCCATATGACCTGCAAAGGGAATATCATAGAAGTGCTAGATGGTAGGCTCGGGCACTACCAACTGCTATATTCTCTCACCTTCTAGCCCTCCCTCAGGGGTCCACTCTCTCTACAGTAACCCTTTGTCCCACTATACATATTCCCCTTTCCCTTGAGAATCAGGTGCTCCACTAGCTATCTCTCTCAGACATTGTAATTTAGGGTCTGAGAGCTTTGCCTGTCTCAACTTTCTCTGTGTAAACCTTCCCAGTTCCCCTTCCACAGGAAGTCTGGTATCCTCTGGCAGCAGTGCCTCACTGTCAGCCTGGGTACTACTACTCACGTCTGCCCTTGCAGTCACTCTGTCAAAGGGAACATCAGTACCCACAAGCAGCTGTAGCTTACCTTCAGTCTCACTGATACAGGGTAGCTCCCTCCCTGAAGTAACCACTTCACCAGTCCTGGCTGCAAGTATGTGGTCTGTCTGGGTCTCCCCAAAGCTACCAGACCCACATGCTTGTCTCCAAGCCTGACTGCATGCAACTGCATAAACACATGGTACAGCATTACCAAAATCATTACCTATCAGGACATCTGCAGGGTGGTAGCTTGGTACCCTTGTTGTCTCAAGACAACCTACTGTTGGCATATTGTCATTCCCACTTACTGGCTCTCCCAGCTTTTGTCCCCCACATTGCCTTCATGGACATCTATATGCTACATGGCCCCACTGGTTGCATTTAAAATATTTAACCCTAGGCCCTGGATGTGTACCTGGACTAGTGGCTTCCCCTGCTACTGACAGACTCTGTTGGGGCAGTCTGGGCTGCCTACCATGGGTTCCCTTAGACCCATGAGCAGCACTGGGTGTCCCTTTCCTGTGCAGTGATGCCCTGCTTGCTAGGTATAGGTCTCTCTTCTTCCCCAACTGATCTGCAGTACAGCATTGTCTATTAGCTAACCAGCTTCTCATGTCCTCAGGCAAAGTGTTAAGGGCTTGTTCCCTCACCAAAATGTCTGCCAGCCCTCCAAAAGTGGTGACCTGACATCAACTCACCCGCCTATGAAAATAAGTGCTTAGTTCAACAACATATTCACACACACTTTCATCTGCCTTGTGTCTATGCTCATGAAACCTTTTCCTATAAGCTTCAGGTGTTAACTTAAAAAATTCTAGCAAACAATTTTTTACATTATAATTTAAGCATTTGTGATCACACAGTTTGGAAAGAACAGTTACAGCTTTACCATGAAGTAAGGGAATCAGGAACCGTACCCAGAACTCTTGGTCAACATTATACTGTTTACATACCCTCTCAAACATGTGAATGAAACTATCAAAATTATCCCCCTCTGTAAATTGTGGTAGACATTTACTGTCATTTGCTGCTTCTAGGGTTCAGTTACTCCCTTTCTCATTACCTCCAAGACTCTGGCAAAGAGTCAGCATCTCCTTTTTATGTTGTCTCTGCATCTCCTTCTCCTCAGCTTCCAGGTGTCTCAGTCTCTCTGCTGCTTCTATCTCCAAACACTTGGCCTCCAACTCAAGTCTCTTTAACTCCAGATGAATTTTTAATCCTCTGTGGAAAAGTTAAGCTGTCCATTTTCTGAGAGTTGTACATCTCCATGGCCAGTCTGATGTTCCTCTTGGTTGCTATCCTCTGATGCAGCTGTGACTAAAGCTGCAGTCATGCCTGCTTTAGTCAGGTTGGCATGCACCAGTCCTTTAGCCTGGCACATCTCAGCCAACTGGCTCCTTGTCCACTTGCCATACTCCTCTGCTGACATGCTTGCCTGCTCTCCCTGACTAGGCTAACAAAAAAATAAAACAATTGTGATATGAATGCATGGCTGATTAAGAGTACAAACACCTTCAGTGATCACTGTACACAAACTACAGGAATTCAATATCAACACCACTACAAGCCAGTTAATATGTGATGTGACTAACTCAAAACTATCGACCAATTAATATGTGATGTGGCTATCCCACCCCTGCCAAACAATTAATATGTGACACTCCAGTAATCAAGGATCCTCAATCCTCACCACTAACACCAGTGAGGGACATACACATTGGGAGGATGACAAGTACACACACAGTAAAGTACAATTTCCCTTAAGAGCACACAGAGATAACAGTCAGGCTGGGCCTGTTTTTTCCCTTTTTCTCCAGATCCCCAATAAGACTCCTCACTGACACAGCTATAGGGTTAAGATCTCAGCCGAGTGGTCAAGCCAAAACCTCCAGCACCCTCTCTGTCCAACCAGTGCTTTGAGTCCTGCCCAAGTAGCTGACACACACACACACTTTGAAATTTGATTTATATACAAACACACTGACACTCCTGGGAAAGGCTGGCACAGGTTTACTAGCTATGCCCCCTTCTTCCCAGACTATAAGGTAGTAATCACTACCAGCAACCACCATTTATCAGCTACTTTAAGGCCCTTCCCAAAGGGTGACCAATTCTACAGTGTAATGTTACTGTTATCCAAATGGTAAGTGTGTTGAAGACTAAGGTTATTTAAGAGTGGCTTGTACAATGTCACCAAATACATATGCAAGAATTCTAAGAGCTTAAATATCTCTAGACAAAACCAGCCACAATTAAAAGGTTTAAATATATTTAATAATAAATAATAAAAGCACAAGACAATACTCAATAATGCAACACAACTACAGAGTTCAGAATCACAGCAAATACTTTAAAACAACATTGCAAGACAGTGTCACATAAATACAGAAAACATCTAAACTACCCTTGCTGTATTCCTATCTATCTCTAAAAGAAATTACTGTAATCTAGTACTCACTAATAACAAGATGCAGGCAGAAAGTGCTGAATAGATGTGTCTAGTTCCAAGACACGATACAAAATGCACTGACTTACTCTCTGAGATAGCTCTTAAATTACTATCAAACATTTCTGCTGGGCTATCTCAGATTACATCGGTCTTTGTTGTCTCTGCCTTTAGTTCCCAGGCTAACAGGAACTTAAAATATAACACCTATTTATCAGGAATACTTTTACACACTTTTGCCTTGGAAACCTGTAATTATTTCTGTTTCCAGGCAATAGAAATAATTTCTAGCTGCAGACTTTCTGTCTCTGCATTACCTAACTTTATGGCACAGTCATAGACAATTTCAACTTATTTTACCAGAGCCAACAAACAAAGGAGAACACTGCAGCCACTAATCCAAAGTCCGAAAGCACGATAACCACTTTAATGTTCAGAAGGTTTATTTAAAACAAACAACGTTTTTGTTGCTGAACATGAGCAACTTCATCAGAGAAATAAAAATCAAAAGTTGAAGTCATATTTAAAAAGTCCGCTGAACTCAGTAGGTTTGAATTAACAAATCCGTATGATACTGCAATAATTGGTTAATTTACTAAAAGTGAAAGTTTTAAAGCAACACAGACAAAACCATTTTCAAAGGAAGAGGTAGACAGTTGTTATACTAGTAAACCAAAAAACAGTATCAGCTACAATAATAGCTGTTCGTTACCAGTTAAAGTACAAACATGTACTAAGTGCACAAACATGTGTAAGGTTGCATAATGTAGTTGTTCCCTGATGGTAATGGTTTACAACTATCTAATATAGTATAAAATGGTCACTACTGGAACTAGTTAAATAAACAAGTGTCATTGTCTGAGATAGCTCTTTAATTTAACTCATTCATTCTGGAGCAGCTCAGGAAAAGCTGCCTGCTTAATTCCACCATAGGAACAACAGTGCAGCCTGAGCTCATTTTCAGAAAATCCATTTGTAATACCATACAGAAAACAAATGTTCATAACTCTTTAACTATAAGAGCTAGACTAAAAATGTAAACGCGAAAGTTGTTCAGCAGACACTGACCTTTCCAACAGTATAAATGTTGATAGTGTATATCAAAGTCATTATTAAATATTTGGCAAGGAATGCTGATATTGTGCATAATTGTTACCCTTTTGGAAAAACAAAGCACAATATCTTGGGCAATGTACCATGCAGACCCATACAATCTGAATGTTATTTGTTAGTATGTATGTCAGCTTTACAATGATACCTTAACCATTACTGTGTGATGCTCCTTTCTTGAGATATTCACAGAAATATGATTAATATATTCTTTTTCATAATTGATAAATAAACAAAGCATAATATCTCATCACCTGTAACAGAAAGAGCCTACATATCAGTGTAGAAGTTGTGCATCTGAATGTCAGCTTCAAAATGATGCATCATTTGTGTGATCACCATACTCCCTTGCAAAAATATGGGCATAATAATGAAAAGTATTGTAAATGTATAATTTTCATAATCGTACAAGACTAAACAAATTGTGATATCTGTACATGTGTGCAGTGCACATACATAGTTCTTTTACCATGTTGTAAGGAGTAACACTGTCTTCAAAATGAGGTATTACTTGGCACACTGACATGTTCCCTTGTTATTTACCAAAATATGAAAAAAAAAAATCATAATTTCCATAACCTAATTCCAAACAAACTTTGATATCTGCCTATGAGTACAACATACAGGCGCCATTCTTTTACCATGTTAGAACTATAAATAATCTTTTCAAATTGAGGTATTACTTAGCACATTCAGATGCTCCCTTGCAAAGTTATTTACCAAAATATGAAAATAAAAATCATAATTTCCATAACCTAAGTCCAAAACAAATTTTGATATCTGCACGTGTCAAACATACAGGCACAATTATTTTACCATGTTAGAACCAGCAATACGTTCTTCAAAATGAGATATTACTTGACACATTCAGATGCTCCCTTGCAAAGTTATTTACCAAAATATGAAAAAAATCATAATTTCCATAACCTATGTCCCAAACAAACTTTGATATCTGCCTATGAGTACAACATATAGGCCCCATTATTTTACCATGTTAGAACTATAAATAATCTTTTCAAAATGAGGTATCACTTAGCACATTCAGATGCTCCCTTGCAAAGTTATTTATCAAAATATGAAAAAAAATCATAATTTCCATAACCTAAGTCCCAAACAAACTTTGATATCTGCACATGTGTCAAACATACAGGCACAATTATTTTACCATGTTGGAACCAGCAATACTTTCCTCAAAATTAGATATTACTTGGCACATTCAGATGCTCCCTTGCAAAGTTATTTACCAAAAGATGAAAAAAATCATAATGGTGTTATTGAACCTGTAGTAATCAGTTGTCTCGTAACTATCTGTAATCACTCACAGGTGGCATAATTATCTGTAATCCCTATCATAACACCTCCACCTGATTTTTTGTTACAATGTCTGTAACAGTAAAACATTTATACCCTGACAGAACTTGTTTGCAGTCATTGTTACAAACGGTAATACCATGAATCTTGTGGGAATGTAGCTAGTTTTCCAAAAATATATATATACTATTAATAATTCTAACATTAATAACCATCAGAGATGCTTCAAATGTCAGTATCTGTAAACTGTTAAAATTTCTACCTGGCTAAAATCTTGCCTAGTGTTTGTCAAATATTACAAAATATCTGCTGGAATATTTATCTTCCCTGATCTTGAACAATGCACACCTACCTGTCTGAAAAAGCATCTAAAGATGATTACAGCTTCACTATCTTTGACAAAGACAGAAGCACCCAGGAAAAATTGCTGCAGAACCCTATTCCTTATAGCATCTGGAAGAACATCTTGGCTTGATGTCTATGTTGGGGATTCTCCCACTTCTCATACTTTGCTCAAAAAAAACTTTTTGGCTAAAATGTTCAAAATCAGATTAGGAGGTCATGCTAAATGCTGAAAGTGTGGTGAAGACAATGCCAGCTACATTTATCTACTTATAGAATGCTCTGATTCACTACCAATATGGTTAGCAGTAAATGATACAGTGAATATGCCTTACAGAAGGCACTACCCCCCTTTGATGAATCACTTGTTTAGGGCCCTTAGTATTGTGCTATCTAATCTGGGCCAGCCATTAACTGAGTAAAGATGGCTCCTGCACCTGATTTGCATGATATCAGCTAATAAAGGAAAAACATTATGAATGACTTGTGTTGCCACAGTAATAAACTGTGCTATCCCTACCGAAATAACTGCAATGGGGCGCATTTTATTGTTTATGTGGTCACTCAACCACTAATGCATTATTTTTTTAATTTCTACTCTGTTTGAGATGTCAGTGTGTTAGTTGTTGTGCTTGTTTATTGAGCAAGTCTATCCTCAATTGTTGTTCCATGACTTGACTAACAGTCTTATCTATTGACTTCATTAACACTGAATAAAGTTTTTGTTGTAAAAAAAAACTACAGAGGCATGACCGCTTGTATGGGCCACTTCTGCTTCTGACACACACACACACACACACACACACACACACACACACACACACACACACACGTAAACATTTATTTCCCAAAGACTTCAAAAACTTTGGAATAAGTTAGCTCTTGAAGTCAAGTAACCCCTTGGATCCTGTTCTGCAGAAGCATGAACTCTGAACCAGATATACTACACACAAGAACAGTAATGGCTAGATTGACTAAGCAAAGCTTCCCTGTGACCAAAATTGTTTCTTGCCACACATCTGCTAGAAATGCAGCCTCTACTGAACATACTGGGCAGGATTCATGAAGCCTCCGTGTAAGAGTTATAACTCTTACATGGAGGCTGCAGTTAAATGGAGTGAAGTTAGCATGCTTTGCATATTCATGAGAGCATGCTGAATCACACCTAAGGCTAACACGGTCCGTGTAAGACAGTAGGGGGCGTGTCCGTAGGCCTTGCCCTGTAAGCGGACACGCCCCCAGAAGAGTAAAAGTGCCCAAAGTAAATACCCACGACAGAGTCCACGGAAATGTGAATAAACACAACACAACACATGCCCCCTACAGACTATGAACAGAAAATATATAAATAAACATGTTATATATTTTTTTTAAATTGTAAAGATGTTTAACCGTGAGTGCGCTCGTTTGCACGGGCGTGCCCGTAGTGCAGCCACAGTTAGCAGTCAGTGGAAAAGCATATAAGAACTAAATATGCAAAGTAAGCCAAGAAGCAATAGCGTAGCGGTAGAGATGTTGGCTGAAGCGTAGGCATTCATGGTTCGAGCCCCCACAACACCAATTTTTTATTTTTAGCAAAATAAGCACGAAACAAGTCCCTGACAAATATGTACACATAAAATCACATTTTATGTAAAATGTAATGAAATAGCCCATTTATATTGAAGAAATGTGAGGTAACAAAACAATAAAAAATGCCAGATGTGCCCATAGCTGAGTTACAGTTTAACAGGGTGAGTGCATCTGCCCGTACCTGAGCAATGGTTTAACTGGTGCAAAATGAGTGCCCGTAGCTGAGCAGTGGTTTAACATGCTGAATCTAAGTGCCCCTAGCTGAGCTGAGCGTAATATGCGTGCTGATAGCCAAATGAGGCTTAAACCAGCATACCCCATTTGCGCGGAGCTGCGCACCGCGCAAACAAGCTAACCGACGGGCAACGTTGAGCAAGCTGTATCAAAACTGCCTTTACACAGACACACCCCTCAGCATGTCTAGACAGTCATGAAAAATAAAAAGTAGTGGCCAGGTTCGAACCCAGGATACTATACACCATAGTCAAGGTACCAAACCACTACCCCATGACAGCAGTACCTATAAATGCAATAATAGCTAATATATAGGAATGAATACAAACTGGAGCATGACAATGCAGGTTTACTGAAGTTGATACAATTCCAAAATGGCCAATCACAGATATGTGAGGGAAGTACGGACTATATAAGCCCCATAGGTGGGAATACACAGCATAAATGATTGTAGAACTGAACTGCAGGCCGAATGACAGGAGTAGGAGAGGGTAGTTGCTTTCGAGCACAGAGGTGGGGCATTGAGGAGTCCAGGTACATGGTCTGGCTTCTAGTCCACAATCATGAGGCCCAACTCATGCAGGGCCAGGTCCTCTGGGGAGCATACAGGGCTGAGGCATGGGACCGGTTGGCTCATGATCTCACCAGTGCCACAGGGATTCCAAGGACTGGTGAGCAGGTCCATCACCACCATGCGGACCTGAAGAGAAGTAAGCAGGACCAACTGAACCTTTGGATCCAGGAGGCCTGGCAAATGCCCAACGCCCCACTACCGAGTAAGTTACATTTAATTATGTATGTAAGAAATTAAACTAGCTGATATTATGGAGATGTGTATTCCAAAATTACTTCATTTATATTACAGCTGCAGGTGTCCAATCTGTGAAACGCAGAGCCTATGGCGATAGGCTTGTGCAGTTGCACCACCAGGCAGGTCAGTAATCCACTACCAGTAACTGTAAAGAAATATAAAATTATGACAGTCAGCAAAAGAGTGCAGTGTAGTCACTAAGGAATAAAATGTGCAAGTAACAGTGTGAAAGTATCTGCAAGTATTGCTTGATTACAAAAGTGTGTTGCAGCCTGTAAGCCAAACAGAAAAATGAAAATGTCTGACATAAATTCTGAAATAAAAATGCCCCACCTGTAAGAAAATAGTACACAACCTGCAGCAGGCTGAAAAGTATAGCTGCAGAAGATGATGAAATAACATGCGTGAAATATATCCCTGTTGAAATACTGAAACATGACAGAAGTGAGAGTGCTGGAAAGGATTGTAATAACTACAGGTAAAACATGTCAATAAAGCCTAGAAGTAAGTACCATCCTGAATAGTAAAATGAAAACAAGTGAGAGAGTGTGAGAAAGTGTCATGAATCCAGCACTACAGTAGTAATAACCCCTGAATAAAGTATACTGCAGTCAAGACAGAATGAAATGCATGTGAGAATCAAAACCAAACAGTGAAATCTGTTCAAAGTGTTGCTGCATCTGGAATGTGTATCCCAAAATCTGGATATGTTGCTCTCAGTCTGCAATATGCAGATAGTATGATTGTCTGATATACCAAACATCCACACTTGTCTACAGCTATATAAAGCAAATGTAGCAGGATGATGTAGCTGAACAAAGCTAGATATGAATGTGTATGAAGAACAATAAAATGTATATTGATGTTGCAGTAACAGTCCTATCACCAAGTTGAAATAGTTATCATATAGGAAACTGTAGTTAGAACAGTAGTGTGTATATATCTATAGCTATTAGAAATGTACAGCATATGTATTGGTATTTGAAGGTGTTAATATTATTTTCTTCACCCCACCCTATAACCACATATAACCCATTCCACGTGAAAATGGTATGTGCAATCACAATTAACACCCCTGGACATTTGTCCTGTTGGGTCATATATATTTGCATGTCCGTTGATGAATCTGCCCTGTTCATACATCCAAACCTGATGGCCTGTTGCCATCAATTAACCCTGCATGTTGTTGGACTGTGTATTGCTGTTCAAATTATGCATGTGTTATGCACGCTGTTCAATGGTGTGAATATCTGGGTGTTTGGTTAATGGGAATACTAATGCATGCTGTTACAACTAATTGTGAATGGTATTATATGTCACTAACCCAAACTGTCATGACATAATGCAAAACATAGGATGACAGGGAAGGCGGGTTCCAGCAGACCCACCTCTCCCACCTCAGCTGGCGAGTGCACCTGGCACTAGTGCCGAGTCTGGACCCTCCTCCAGTGGCCCTGTGCCACCTGTGGGTGGAAGCGCTGCAGGGGATGGGGCTCGCCCCCCCTCTGCAAGTGTGGCCGGAGGAGAACCACCACTCACCCTGCGTAGCGTCCGGACTGTGGTGCGTAGGGAGATTCGGGACTCTGTTCTTGAGCCCCTACGCCAGCTTGAGGCATGGGTGGCACAACTTACGGGCATGCCTGTTGCCCAGTCTACACAGCCCCCAGCACAGCCCCGTCCTGGGCAGTGAAGGAACAGTGGCAACTGCCTATGGGTGGGGATATCAGTTCCACTGTTGCCATCGTGGGCTCATGGGCTCTGGATATCCAAACCTCCACCCCCACACGTGTCATACACCGCCCCTGTTTGCGTCTTGTTTGTCTTGTCTGTTTACCTACCCAACCTACCTCCCCAGCTGTACTGACTTCCTTCACCTGACATACCACTCCCACCTGAAAAAAAAAAAAAGGGCACTCTGTACCCACAAAAAAATTACGCCCCATACATAGCTGCCCATTCCGCACATATGTCTACCAGACATGGAAACTATCAATTACAATTGGCTGTACAACAAGTATTACTGTTGTCCTTACACCTATCTCAGGGGGTGGAAGGTATCAAATGTCACACCAAATTACAAACATATGCACAGCTGTTGCTGATGAAGGAATGGGCAACTATGGGCCTTACCTATATCCCTCCTGCAAAACCCAAGCTTGTTTCCCTACTGTCTTACCCTCTTTGTGACCCCTTTTTCACCACTTTCCTGTCTCCCCATTTTCATTTCTTTCAAAGAAAATAGCTGGTGTGCGCAAGAGTAAGCACGTTTAAGCGGTTGTAAGCGGGTGTGCGCTTGTGTGCGTGGAGCTAAACACCAGTGCGCATGCGTGAGCTCCGCGCAAACCAGCGCTAACCTGGTTACAACTGCTTAAAAGTGCCTTAGTCACTTTGATTGACAAGTCCTGTAGTCAGTTCAGAAGCAAAATAAAATCCCACTGGCAGTCCCGAACCCAGGACATTGGAAACAGTAGTCTGCATGACTTACCACTAAGCCATGACTCTTATACAAGAACATTGTGCTAAAATAAATATATCATGTAATAGTAGGAATGAATGTAAAGGGAATGTAGGATGTGTAGTACACAAAGCATGTCATTTAGAATTACTGTCAAAACTAGAGGATTTCCATAATAGTAGTGTGTGAACACAAACAGCCATGCTAGGTGGTAGCTAGTAGGTAATAATGTCACTGTAGCACCTTGCAAGCCACACACATACTCACAGCAGGATAATCACTGCCCATACCCCACAACCTCTTACAGGAACACATCCGGACCAAGTAATAAAATATGTGGAGCAAAGGCCCAAAACCAGGGACACATTACAAATAATGTTACAACAAACGCAGACAGTTCAGAGAGTAACAGGGTCTGCATTTTGTGGGATGTTTGGAAGGGTATGAAGTCTGAAACTTGAATGTTTGTCACTATATTCTGACTTGAGCCCAGAGTGATTTGCCAGAAAAAGCTGTGCATGAGATATTGACCAAAATATGAGGCAGAAATGTGGACAACCTGCAAATATTTGTACACATGAGAGGTCTGACACCACCATATTTGCATAGTTAAGAGCCCAGACATAGCAACAGTGAATGACTTACAGGGATGCCCCACAGACTCCATGTGAAATGTACAAACAGTAGGCAGAAAGGTGTATCAACACATGCAATGGTAACTATGGAGTCCTGAAAGTATTCACCACTTGCATGGCAGAATAAGTGTAGTAATACATATGCTCATGCTAACCCACAGTCACAACTGCAGCATACCAGACAATTTAATGGGTGTACCCCACTGATATGTACCATTCCATGAGGCAGATAACAGATGAACCTGAGAGTCTCTGGGGCCTGCTCAGCAGCATACTCAAATATCCTAATAGATGTCAAGGCCCACACCATGGCCAGACCACACTGCATGCTGTAACACCCTAGCAGATATAGCAAGCATTCCAAGGTGTGAATGTACATGGAAAATAGGAAAGCTACAGCAGCACACTACAGTCAGGACACCTAGCAGGCATACAAGTAGTGACTGTAAAGGGCAAATATTGAAGCCTTAGCAACAAAGTGCAAGGAAAGCACACGCACACACATTAACAGTAGTAGTAGTTGTAGGTGTCAGTGTACATACACAGTTAGTACAGAAAACTGGAGAAATGAATGGGGGAATGTTAATCTACAACACAGCTGGAAATATGAGAGAGATACCAACCTTTACACTCACAGAACATTGTCCACAGCATACCAGCATGGTCCCTGCCCTTAAAATCTGAAAGGGCTACGCCTATCTCACATACCTTTTTATAGCACTGTTCTGAAGTCACGGTGAGAACTGCAATCAGTACACAACTGGCTGCATGCAATTAGCAAATGCTGGCTACCAATTGGTGCAGAGGCCATCACATGGGCATATGCAGATACCTACAAAAGTATGCTGTACTTCCAGTCCACACATGCAATACTTTCATTGCACTTGCACCCTGAGGAGGACGTGAGAGACAGACAGACAGACAGACAGAGAGAGACAGAGACAGAGACAGAGAAAATTGAAATTAAGCAGACACAAACAAAACTGTTCAGCAACAGCCACCTGAAAGCTGACAACTGGGAAGTGGAGCAGCAGGACAGAAAACCAGACAGCAACACAAGCAGCTGTGACAAACACAGGTAATGTAAAGTAATACTATAAAGGTCTACATACTGTGAACCCTCCATATGTGTCATTGGTCTGTATCCATATGTATATGAAGATGTGTAAAGGGCAGGGGACATAAAGCAACTATCAGTGAAGGCTGTACATACATTTGTATGTGAGAGCATCTATGTGCACATATCAATGTAGGTTGACTGTAGGTTGTAGTGCAATGTACAAAGTAGGTTTCACAGTTATGTATATTTAGCAGTATGTTAGTGTGTGTATACAGTATGGTAGACAAACATGTTGATATACCTGTCTATCATATGGATACGTATGTATGTCATAATATGTATGTATTTATATATTATATATATATATATATATATATATATATATATATATATATATAATATGTATATATGTATACATACATAAAGAGAGATATATGAATACATAGACAGATGTAGATAGATAGAATATGTACAAACATATATATGTAATGCACACATACAGATATAGATATATGTAGATACATATACATAGACAGACTGATCTGACTATCTACAGGTATGACTGTATATGACGACCTCAACACACCCTGTCCCACCCCCTCTGTCACTCTCACCCCCTCTGTGTCCCCCCCCTCCACATCTATAGCAATATATGTACATCAATATATATATGTGTATATGTATACAGACATATATATATATATATATATATATATATATATATATATATATATATATATATATATATATATACATATATATATATATATATATATATATATATATATATATATATATATATATATATATCTATAGGGAGAGAGAGATGTATATACATTCTGAGTGAGGCACATGTGTACAGATGTATTGCAACAGGTGCCTGGTGACAAAGGCATGGAGTGAACACCAGTGTCAAAACCGGAGTACCATACCACATTTCAAATCACCTACACCAGTAACCACCAGATATGTGATTGGCTGCCCACCACTGCATGTGTCAGGGGTGAACAGGGTCATAAATGTGTACAATAGTGGCCCCAATGATATTCACAGTGGCACACTATTCCTGGAATACCTGCACATGGTATGTGTTAGCAGACATGGTGTGTCAGCTATGGACATGTAGGTCGGTGTACCCCTCCACACCACATAATGGATGCCATGGTATGGACCTCACATGACAGCTACAGATATGGAAAAGGACACAGTGACATGTACAACACTGTGACAATGCACTCAAACACATTACCAATGCACAGTGACTGACAACACAACAGAGTACACATATACTACCCACATAGAGGTTACCACTCCCAGATTTACATATGTAAGTCACACCCATGACAGATGTCCAACAACCATAGTAACACCTCACACCATCCACAACCTAAATGACTGCTGTGTGTCTTCCATGCCACTGCAATAGAGAGCACATGTGGAGGTAAAAGTTCCTACCCACAGATAAGACATACCCTGCAATAAACCACACAGTGTTAAGAAGCAAGACTCCCCATGAGTACATGTCACACATACCCCTGCTGAATGTTAGTCATATAGGTAATATGCCATATGAGTCACCCTGTGTAACTGTATGACAGCAGCAGGTACCATCACACCACATGTGTCACAATGGTCAGGGTAGCAGAACAGTATGCTGCTGTAGTCCCAGGGGCAATAGCATATTGTATAGTATTGTATTGTAATGTAATGTATTGTGTTGTATTGTATTGGTATGTTGAGGTGCCTCCTTCGTGGAGTGGAACCACTGCTGCTGTGCGCCAGTGTACAGGTACATATCCTGTAGTCAGGCTAGTGTTACATAGCACTTCTATATGTGTGTTTAGCTCCTGTCAGAGTTTATGTAGCATGCAACTGGTGATACCATCAGGTCCCAATCATGTTGTGTATTCTGCTTTCCTGAGGGCGGATCTCACCTCGACATCTGTGATGACAGGGAGGTTACAGTCAGCTGGGATAACTATGTCTTATTTTGGGGGAAAGGGCGGGGTGACACCTGCACTGAACCTGTCTGCCACAATGTTGTCAATATCTGTGGTGTCAGTGAAATATTTGTTGTTGTGTACTAACTATGGGCATAGAGGATGGATTCTGACCAGGTTGCTAAAATAACTGAAGAAGGCCTTTTGGTTATCTGTAGTGTCCCTCTTGATTTCCCTCTCAAAGTTGCCCATGGATGTTTGTATGATGGAAAATAGATCCTTACTATTGCTGCTCAGACATGCCCTCCCTTTATGGAATTATGCTCTGTCTTGCAGTAGCTTCCATCTTCTGTAATACAATCTGTCTATGGCTGGGGTCCACCAGACAGGATGCTGTCCCTTTGTGGAGAGTGTCTTGGTCATATATGGGATTGCATGATCCATGCATTCTCAGAGATGTCTGTAGAAAGCAATTGTGTAGGGGTCAGCATTGTGGGTTGTATCTGCCACTGGCCCAGTGGGCTGAAAGGATACCATGTCACTGTTACAAAGTGTAAAGTTTGTATCTGTAATGTTATTCACTATAGTCGTTTGTGCTGGTGGTGGAGGTGGGATATGTATATCCAGGGCAATTAGTGTGTGGTCAGCTCACAGTAGTTGATGATGTAGGCCATACAGTGCCTAGATACAAACCCCCAGAGTGAGGAGGTGCTCTTGACCTGAATCAGTGTTCTGACTGCTGGGGTTTGGTAGTATGTCATATGAGTGTGCCAGGTACTGTTGCACAGTTGCTGGCTGAGCACTGATACCTGGCCATTTACATGTGTATCCACCAATAGACAGACAGATGCTATATATGTGAGATATGTTGTATCATAACAGTCGAGTAGCATGTGTAGTATGTGTGCCAAATTCTGCTGACATATATTGCTGATATCAGGTTATTTTCTTTTTCAGGTACATGGCTCACCCGCGGAATCCCACTTACTCCACAGCTGAGGATGAGGAGATACACCAGAGCCTGGTGCGGGATTATGCAATAATCTTTTCCCGCACCAGCCAGAATCAGCAGGAAAGGGCTGCACTGTGGCAAGACCTGGTCCGTCGGGTAAATGACATAGGCATGCATAATAAGACATATGAGCAGGTACAACATCACTGCAGTGATTTAATCAGAAATGTCCGTCAGCGTGCATCGGATATCCACAGGCAACTGGTCGCCACAGGTGGCGGGGTGGCTACACATCCCCCACTCACCAGACTGGAGGGACTACTCATGAGTGTAGTGGCTCCAGTCCGCCAGCAACAACAACAGCAGCAGACATGCATTATGATGGAGGCTGGAGCCACGCAGCAGCAAGACAGTGAATGTGCAGGTAATATGCCATATGTATAGTTGACTGCTGTGTACACTGGTAGTTAATGCATGTGTGAGGTGTGTCCTTGGTTTGTAATTGTCACCATAGTATTTAATGTGCAAGTGTGATATCCTCAATATTAGCAGCTGACCTGTGAAAGGCGACTGTTGTACTACTGACCTGTATCATACTCAGTAACAATGGCACAGTTGTGCCCACTGACATTAGTTTCTTCACGTCTGCAGGTCCCTCCGTTGTAACAGCAATGCAGCCTATCCATGCTGGTGAGTGTGTATTAACAATTCCTGTAATAGTCTTGATAGTAATAGTAATATTAGGCTCAGTTAGCAGTGCTCTTTGTATGCATGTAGGTGTGTCTGTGTGTTGATATCACACATACTGAGTACTGTACAATTGTGTGAAACTGTGTGCATGTGTGCATGTGTGCACCCGTGCATGTGTGCATGTGTGCACCTGTGCATGTGTGCACGTGTGCATGTGCGCACCTGTGCATGTGTGCATGCGTGCATGTGTGCATGTGTGCATGTGTGCACCTGTGCATGTGTGCATGTGTGCATGTGTGCACCTGTGCATGTGTGCACCTGTGCATGTGTGCATGTGCGCATGTGCGCATGTGTGCACCTATGCAGGTGTGCATGTGTGCACCAGTGCATGTGTGCATGTGTGCATGTGCGCATGTGTGCATGTGCGCATGTGTGCACCTGTGCATGTGTGCATGTGTGCATGTGTGCATGTGTGCATGTGTGCACCTGTGCATGTGCACATGTGTGCATGTGCGCATGTGTGCATGTGTGCATCACTGGTAATGTGTAGACATTGTAAACTGTGTTTCCTGTTTCCCTCCCACAGGTTCTGGTGCTGCTCTGTTGTCATGTAGCAGGGAACCTGAATCAGGTGCCATGGTTACTGATAATGATGACATCTGTGTAATGGCACAGGAAGGTATGCCAGGGTCCGCCATTGGTCAGCCGATTGACAGTACACAGCTGTCGACCCCATCAATGCGCACAGTTATCCTGCCAATACACCCTTTGTCACCAATGTCCCTAGGTGATGGACAGCATACAGTGGGCATTGACCAGGGTAATGTGGTATCTGTGGCACATGCCTCCCCACACAGCAGCCATGGGCATGGCCCAGAGATGGTACCACACAGACAGATGTCCAGGGGTTCTCGTGGGAGCATCCATGGGCGTACTGCCCCTGTCAGACGTGCCCACAGAGGTCTTACAACCTCAGCTATGTTTCGGGCTATCATGCAGGCACAGTCACGTATGGAATGGTACACCAGACAGGGTCTGAGGGAGCTGACAGCATGTTGCGCAGCCATGACTGACAGTATGCGTGACATTGGGGCTGCCATCCGTGATTTCACCGATGTCATAGACAGATGTTGTGGGGACATATTAGACCGATTCCACAACTACATGTCCATGAGCCAGGGCGATGGTGGACGGTTGAGGCGTCGATGTGGCCGTATGCCAGCAACAGCAGCAGCTAGCAGTCATCGTGGACGACAACAGGGCCATGGCCGCCCCCATAGTGCCAGCAGCAGCCCCAGCAATGCTGGGTCTGTGCTGTCATCAGACCGCCCCAGGAGACCACGTGCACGTGGCTCTGGCCAGGCCTGACAGGGATCTGTGTCCACTCAACAAACACCTGCTTCTGATGACAGTACCCAGTCTGAGTTGGTACTGGATACGGTCCGTAGCACCCCTGCAAGGCACAGGTACCGTGTCCGTGGCCAGAGACACTGATCTGTATGACCGGGCAGGTACAGTCTGTGGCTGTCCACAAACACCAGTATATGGCAGCCATGAGGTGGAACTGTGTGCATCTATACACACCTGCGAATTGACAACACCTAGGGCTACCGCATACACACATACACTGCATCAACATTGCCCCACCTTCTACTGCTGTCCCTCACCAACACACATACACATACATGTCAATCGGTGGTATCGGTGGCTGACTCAGGCATACCAAGTTCACACCCTGTGCATATGATGGAACTGTGCCACCTCCTGCAATCTGTAACAACTGTGCAGGTACAGGTTAACATGTTGCTGATGCACAGGGTGACCACATAGACATGTAGTAATAGTATCATGTTGTTAACAGTACTGTGTGCTGAATTAATTGTGGGTATATCACAGCATGCCTGATGCAGTAAGGGTGTGATTGTCATGTACTGTTGTCTACACCCATGGTAAGTACCATAGTGTATCATCTGCACATGTTGGCATACTGGTGGTAATGATGTCAACAGAAGGCTACATATATAGGTAGCACAGGGGATAAGGTAATGAATGTAGTAATATGCAATGATGGACATGTAAACTGCAAGTTGCATGTTGCCCACACTGGACTCTGCAATGCGGATGTTTGAGGATGTTGATATGCGTGCAGTATTACACGACTGGTACAGGACACACAGGAGCACCTAGCACTGCAAGCTCACATCTCATACCATGCTAGACAGCCCCAACACACAAAACTAACTGTCACAGGAGGGAGAGTCCCCATATATGTCAGGGATACTGTGGTGGCAGGCCAGGTAGCATACATCCTACTAAGTATGGAACCACTGAGTGAAGGCTCAGTGTCTGTTATTTGACATGTGTATTACTGCAGGTATGACCACATGGGTTTCCATCCAGTTATTGTACATCCTGACAGCACATGGTCTGTACACTTGTGTGCGCTGAGACTGGACCCTAGCCATCTGACCCGTGTATTTCCATGTACATGTGCATAGTGCCTGCATATTTGCAGTGTTACCTACTGGAAGTGGTACAGCTTGTTTGTTGTACAATGGACTACATGCAGCCCTGTTTACTGTAGCTTTGTTTGCATGCATGTTTGCTTGCAATTACCCTGGAATACTGATCCCACCTGCAATGCATAGTTATAGAGCTTCTGTGGACTCCTAGTGCCATCTGCATAGCTTACTATATGTATGTCCATGTCTCACTTGACAGAATGTCACTGTTTGCCCTGTTCACATGTACGTTGCCTGTGACACAGTGCATATGACTTACCTGGCATGTGTCCACGTGAGCAGTCATATATGCTACTGCTAACTAATCACAGGCACTACACCTTCACATATTCATCTTCTGTTGAACCACCTGCTTCGCTAGGGATGGCCTGCACCTGTCACCCCTGGGCTTTCAGATATTGGCAAAGGCTCTTGCTACCCCATAGTGCCTATGTTAGGCAAGGCTCAAATGACAAACCCACCTTCATAGGTATCACAAGGGATAAGAAACTAAGAGTAATGCTACCCAACGCCAGAAGTCTAAACCTCAAGATGCATGCACCAAACTCTCCTTGGCATGGAGAACATCGATATCTGTGCAGTAACAGATGCCTGGTTCAGGGCTACTGAGAGCACACCAGCACTACCAGGTTTAACCTCATACCATGCTTTTCAGCCCCAAAACTTGGAACGAACCACAAATGGAAGGGGAGTATTGATATTCATCAAAGATACCCACACCTCCAGGTTGGTGGCAAAGCACCAAGCATCAGAGACTATCCATGTGCAACTAACAATGGGTGAAACTGCCTTCCAGGTTATAGCCTGCTACAGACCACCCTCCCAAACCCAAGAACTGCACTCGGCCATCCTGTGAACAGTGGAAATATGAAGGTCTCTCCAAACACCATTATATTGGGCGATGTCAACTACCCAAACATGGACTGGGAGCATGACTCTAGCTCCAACACCCTAGGCCAAAGATTCCTAGAATATATGAGCTCAAATGCTATGGAACAACTTGTTACCACTCCCACAAGAAGGGGAAACATACTGGACCTGATCATCACCAACATGAGGACTCTATGCTCCAGACCAGAAGTGTATCCCTCACTGGTAAGATCAAACCATAAACTAATCTCACTGGATATTCACATCCCGACCCCACCCCCTGCCCAGAACACCACAGTGAACAACTTCTCTAAAGCAAATTCACACTCCTCAAAACTGAGGTGGAAACCTTCAAAGCCCCGGGGCCTGTGGAAACTACAGACCAGACCGCAGATTCCTCTATAAACGCATTCTATGGACACCTTCAGGAATGCATGGATCATGTGATCCCGAATAAAACCAAGACCCAATCCTCCAAAGGCAGACATCCTGTCTGGTGGACCCCAGCCATAAACAAACTACACAATAGAAGGAGGAAGCTACTAAATGATACAGCAAATTCACAAATAGGGAAGGCATCACTGATCAGTATTAGCAAATAACTACAGGCACTCATAAGATTATCTAAGGCCAGCTTCAAGAGAAATTGCACAGGACACTAAGGATAATCACAAGGCTTTCTTTAGTTATGTTAGGAACCTGGGTGGTAATTCCCAGATATGCTCAGAGGTAGTCCAAAATGTCAATAGAAACACCAAACCCACAGACATTGCCAACATTCTAGCTGACAGGTTCAGTGCAAACTTCTCTCCCCCCTCCACACTGAAAGGGCAAATATGTATCCCAGCAGAGTGCTGCCCCCCTGACATCTCAGATGCTCAGGTAAGAGCCACCCTCTCCAAAGCAATCCACACTGCATCAATGGGATGAGACAGTGTCCCAGGCTGTGTCCTACATGACCACCAAGACGTGCTACTACCAAACATAAACCTACTGTTCAATCCCAGCCTTACTACAGGATATGTGTCCAAAGTGTGGCGTACAGCAGCAGTGGTCCCTCTACAGAAAGGTGGTGCCTCAACGGATCCTGGAAACTATCACCCCATAAGCCACACTAGCTTGGTCTGCAGAGCTATGGAAAGGATCATCATGGACCACATAAATATAGATATTGCGGACCTACAGACACTGGTTCATACCCAGTTTGGCTTTGTTAATGGCAGATCCTGCCTCTCAAACCTGGTTGATTTCTTTGAAACAGTCACCAAGGCCATTGACGAGGGGAAGGTGGTTCACACAGCCTACCTGGACCTCGCAAAAGCCTTCAAAACAATACCCCACTCGGGCATTCTAGAGAAGCTCACCAGCTTAAATATAAGCCCCTATGTCACTAGATGGATTGCACACTGGCTCAAGGACAGAACCCACATGGTTAGAATTGCTGGAGCCATGCCAGACTCCAAACCAGTTACGAGTTGTGTCCCACAAGGCTCAGTCCTGGGACCTCTTGTTTGGTATATATTTATCGGAGGTACAGGCCAACATGGAAGGACTGTGGCTGACCAAATATGCAGATGACTGCAAACTGGCCACCATAATCGACTTTCCAGCCAACACAAGCATCTTCCAAAGGGGCATCATAGAAACAGACAACTTGTGCCAGAGCCATGGCCTCCAGCTGAATGCAAAAGTGTGTATAGTCATCCCCTTTGGCAAAAACAAAATGCCCACAAAGTACCACATAGGTGGTACTCCATTACGTACAGAAGAAGTAATTAGGGAACTGGGGACCCAAGTTGATAGCAATCTTTCATTTGACAACCACGTGGCCAAAGTGGTTAGAAAGACATTGTATATAGCCCACCCCATCATGAAGGGATTCACATCTACATCAGGGGAGGACATTGTGCCTCTTTACTCATCCCTCATCAGGCCCATAATTGAGTACAATCCCCCTGTCGGGATGTACCTTACCAGACACCTGCAGCAACTGGAAAGACCCCACAAGTACCTCACCAAGAGGATCAAAGGGCTCATCAGATGCCATATGGTGACCGGTTAAATAAACCCCAGCTCTACTCAGTGGCATACCGCCTGTTCAGAGGCGATCTGTGCCTAATGTATAACAC
This sequence comes from Protopterus annectens, assembly GCF_019279795.1. Lineage (NCBI taxonomy): Eukaryota > Metazoa > Chordata > Ceratodontiformes > Protopteridae > Protopterus > Protopterus annectens. Next base: position 1,849,307,530 of record NC_056732.1, on the reverse strand, counting down.
CATGTCGAACCCGGAATTAATGGGCATGCTGCACCTGAGAATATCCAAATCCCATCGGGATACACGCTTGAGAGACCTGAGCCTCAGCACTGAAATAAATAGGACATGCTGGAGGGACAGATTCATAACCCAGAGGCTCACTTCACTCTGGAATAAAATCCCAGTCCAGGTTAGGCAGAGTCCCTCATTGACTCTCTTCAAGAGGAATCTTGATGAATGAATGGGACATTGTAGGTTTACCCCGGGTATCACTTCTGTTTCACTGTTAGACAGAGGCACAGTATACTAACCTTAGAAAAGGGCATGGCAAGATATATTTACAATGGATGGCAACAGCCAAACACATTCTGGCTAGGTTCTTAAATGCCCTAGGGCAGATTGCCTAGTATGACGCTATGAACCTACGAACCTATGTACCTTGTTCCCCATTGGCCCTATGTGCTGTTAATCACCATGGCAATCACAATACTATGGTAGCATGTTCAAAGGTCAGTTATCAGTCACCTCTATGCTACAGTTGTGGAATATGTGGGTCATGTGGCAATGTCACAGCTGCCACATGTACACAGTCAACCCTCTCCCCTACACATGGACGTACAACACATGTATGAGATGGAACCACATAGCCAAACTGGGGACTAAGCACTCTGAACCCAGTACTGGCATAACCAGTCAGGTGGCATGCAATACTACAGTGACTACAATACCAGTCTGATGTAGACCTACACTGACAGCAATACAAGCACGTGAACACACTGGGCCATTCATGGAGCCTTAGAATAGCATCCTGCCTGAGCGGCATACACCTCTGCAGCTGGCACACAGGCATACGTTATGCCTGAACACATCACACATAACACATAGCACACAAATCGTGTGTGCCAGTCACAGCCTGTATGGCTAGACAACACACCTGCCACAGTTGTGTTAGCTACCTTTATTGTCCGGTACAGTATGGTCACGCTCACCACACTGGACAAGGTGAAGGTCACAGTGATATGCCTGTGGGGCACTATGGTCCACCACATAATACAAGCATACAGGTCAGTCAGAGGCATGGACACATATGACTCAGTCATTGTCCATGCCACATACCTTCTCCTGCTGTACTTGTAGGGTGCTGACATTATCAGTGTTTAGAAAAGGGAATGTGCATCCTGTAGTCTGTTCTCCTAGTTGCCAAAAGGGACATTTCTCTCACACACACTAACCCCCTTAGCCAAACACACACACTTACCATTTGCAGGATTCAAACCCCTACCTAATTATGTTATGACACAAGAGAAGGACGCATTAGCAAAGTGCGCGATTTGCATTACTGGGACCTTTCCCTTCTCCTGCTGTACTTATAGGGTGCTGACATCATCAGTGTTTAGAAAGGGGAATGTGCATCCTGTAGTCTGTTCTCCTAGTTGCCAAAAGGGACATTTTTCTCACACACACTAACCCCCCTCAGCCAAACACACACATTTGCCGGATTCAAACCCCTACCTAACTATGTTATGACACTCGAGACGGACGCATTAGCGAAGCACGCTATTTGCATTATAGGTTCATTGGTTCATAGGTTCATACTAGGCTATCTGCCCAAGGGCATTTATAAGCCTAGCCCATAGTTATTTGGCTTTCGCCACCCCTTTAGTTTGAATAAAACTATGACCATTATTTTGCTGTGCCTCTGTCAAGCAGTGACACTGAAGTAATCCCTGGGGTATATCTGCGATCCCCCATCCATTGATCAAGATTCCTCTTGAACAAGGCCAGCGAGGTGCTCTGCCTCACATGTACCGGGATTTTGTTCCACAGCATAGGGAGTCTCTGGGTGATGAATCTGTCCCTCCAGCACGTTCTATTAATAACCGTGTCAAGGTTTAAGTCTCCCGCCCTTGTGGTTCTGAGGGATCTAGATTTTTTGAGGTGAAGCATATTCATCAAATCAGGGTTTGACATGGCCTTATATGTCAGGCACAGGTCACCTGTGAGCAAGTGGTATGAGACTGAATAGAGCTGGAGTTCTTTCAGTCGGGCAGCATAAGACATATTTTTGAGACCCTTTATCCTTTTGGTGAGGAACTTTTGGGGCCTTTCCAGCTGCTGCAGATGTCGGGTCAGATACATTCCGAATGGGGCATTGTGCTCAATCATAGGTCTTATGAGTGATGAGTACAGGGGGACGATGACCTCCCTTGATCTAGATGTGAATCCCTTCATGATCAGGTGGGCAATGTAGAAGGTTTTCCTAACTACTTTAGCAACATGAGTGTCAAACGAAAGGCTACTGTCAACCTGGGTCCCCAGATCCCTGATGACTTCTTTTGTGCTCAGTGGATTGCCACCTATATGGTAGCTAGGGGTAACCTTGTTTTTCCCGAAGGGTATGACTATGCATTTCTTGGCATTTAACTTTAGGCCATGGCTCTGGCACCAGTTATCCGTTTCTGTGAGGCCCTTCTGAAGGATATCTGTGTCAGATGTGTTTTCGACTATGGCGCCCAGTTTGCAGTCATCTGCAAACTTTGTCAGCCATAACCCTCCTGTGTTTGCTTGTACTTCAGAAAAGTAGATGCCGAACAAGAGTGGACCCAGGACTGAGCCCTGTGGGACACCACTTGTGACAGGCTTTGAGTCTGACATGGCTCCAGCAACTCTGACCCTGTGGGTTCTGTCACTTAGCCAGTTTGCAACCCATCTTGTGATGTATGGGTTTACATTCAAGCTGATGAGTTTTTCGATGATACCTGAGTGGGGTATTGTGTCGAAGGCCTTTGCCAGGTCAAGGTAGGCTGTATGGACTGCCTTTCCCTCATCAATGGCCTTGGTGACTGTTTTGAAAAAGTCAACCAAGTTTAAAAGGCATGATCTGCCTTTGACAAAGCCAAACTGGGTTGGATCCAAAGTCTGCAAGTTCCCTATGTCTTTATTTATGAGTTCCATTATGATCCTCTCCATGGCTTTGCAGATAAGGCTTGTCAAGCTAATGGGATGGTAATTTCCAGGGTCGGTGGAGGCACCACCCTTGTGAAGTGGGACCACAGTCGCCGTGCACCACTCCTTGGGTACGTATCCTGAGGTGAGGCTAAGATTAAACAGCTGTCCTAACTGTGGGTTTAATTCCTCATTGAGTTCGTGGAGCACACAGTCGGGGACACCATCCGTCCCATGGATGCTGTGTTTTTGCTTTGGAGAGCAGTTCTCACCTGGGCGTTGGAGATGCTTGGGGGGCTACAATCCTCTGTTATAGATATCTCTCCTTTTGGGGGGGAGAAGTTTGCACTGAACCTGTCAGCCAGTATGTTGGCAATGTGTGTAGGTTCAGTAATCTTCACATCATTTTGAACTAATTCTGAGCATATCTGTGAGTTTCCTCCTAGGTTTCTAACATAGCTAAAGAAGGCCTTATGATTGTCTTTTGAGTCCTTGGCGATTTTTCTCTCAGAATTTGCCTTGGATGATTTTATGAGAGCTCTTAGTTTTTTACTTATAATGATCAAAGGTGTCTTACCTTTCAAGGATTTTGCTCTATCTTGTAGTAGCTTCCTCCTTTTGTTGTAGAGCTTGTTTATGGCTGGGGTCCACCAGACTGGACACTTGCCTTTGGTACAAAGAGTCTTAGTTTTGTTTGGGATTGCCTGATCCATGCAGTCCTGTAGGTGCTGGTAGAAGGCATTTGTAAGTGATTCAGTGGTTTGAGTAATGTTTACCACTGGCTCAGGGGCCTTAAAGGAGACCACACTAGTTTTAGAAGTGTGAAGTCAGCTTTTGAGAAGTTTTTCACTGTGGTCTTTTTATTTCAGGTGGGGGATGAGGACCTCCAGCGAGATTAGTTTATGATCTGATCTCACCAGTGAGGGGTATACTTCGGTGTTGAACATTGTGATCCCATGTTCGTGATGATGAGATCAAGTATGTTTTCTCCTCTTGTGGGGATGGTGACTAGTTGTTCCATGGCATTTGAGTTTATGAACTCCAGGAACCTTTGGGCTAGAGTGTTTGGGCTTGAGTAGTGTTCCCAGTCTATATTAGGGTAGTTGAAGTCACCTAGTATGATGGTGTTTGGAGATACATTTATCCCCTCCATTGTTTTCAGGAAGGCCATGTGAGGTTCCTGAGTTTGAGAGGGTGGCCTGTAACATGCTACAAATTGCAGAGCAGTCTTGCCTATGGTTAATTGCACCTGGATGGTCTCCGATGCATCGTGCGTTGCCACCAACCTTGAGGTGTGGGTGTCCTTTATGAATATGGACCCCCCCTCCTTTCTTGGTGTTGTCCGGATTTTGGGGCCGGAACAGATGATATGAGGTGAAACCTGATAGTGCTGGGGTGCTCTCAGGAGCCTTGAACCAGGTTTCTGTCACAGCACAGACATCGATGTTCTCCATACTGAGAAGGGCCTTGAGTGCATCTTGAGATTGAGACTTCTGGCATTGAGCAGCATTACCCTTAGTTTTTTTACTTTTTTGTGTTCTAGGGTGGTAGGTTTAGAATTTGAGCCTTGCCTAAAAAAGGCACTATGGGGTGGCAAGAGCCTTTGCCAATATCCGGAAGCCTAGGGGTGACAGGTGCAAGCCGTCCCTTGGCAGCGTGGCTTGTCCAGCATGTCATCCCAGGCAGACAGACATTGGATCCTTTGTATGACACCAGAATTTAAGCCAATTATTAAAGCTGATCATCTTATCACTGTATTGTGGCATCATTCTAGGTGAAGGTAGGATATTGCTCAAGGTCAGGGTCATACCTGCCTGGGCTACATAATCAGAGAGCTCTTCAATGTCTCTTTTCATGTAGTCCAAGGAGGTAACGCCTCAGGTCGTTGACACCAGTGTGGACAATGACTGAGTCGTACTTGTATCTGCTGTTGAGAGACCTGAGTGCTTGTGTTATGTGGCGGATTCTAGCGCCCAACAGGCAGCTTACTGTGACCTTCTCCTTACTCAGTCTGGTGAGCGGGACGTCAGTGTGTCTGACTATGGAGTCACCTATGACAAGTATGTTTGGTGTTGTATTTGGCCTTAAGGGCAGTGACTGCTTTGCACACTGATTTTGTTGTTTATGTGTTGTTTGTGTGGTGTATTGAGTTTGCAGTTGCTTGGGTGTCTGCTTTGGAGGCCTCTGCTGTTTAGGTAAATTTTTACTCAGAGCCTCCAGTATGTCTTAGTGTGTTTATGTGTTTGATTCAGTGGTGTGGTTGAGTTATGTGAGACTGGTATTGTGGTGTGTAGTTGCCTTCTCCTCCTGCCTGGTCTTGCCAGTCCTGAGTTGAGAGAGCTCAGCCTCCAGTCTGGCTAAATAGCTACATCTCTCACAAGTGTTAGTGTTACGGGAGGAGGAGAGGGTTGTCCGTGTACATGATGCAATTGTAACATTGTCTCAGAATTCCCAGATTCACCAACTGGGCAGGAGAGGACGCCAGCATCTGACCCTCCGACATGCTAGAAAGAATTATGAGTTGGTATGAGACAGAAAAGTAGTGGGCTTAGCAGGGGAGTGCTTGACCTGCTAAGAGAATGCTTATAAGACAAGGGATATGCTTATAAGACAAGTGCTGAGCTTTTTGAGAAGAAAAAGCTATTTGGAACAAGTGCTGCACTTTTTAGTGTAGGTGTAAACTGTTTAGGTTCCTAACAGAGCAGTTCTAAGGGAAAAATTGAAGAACAGACTTTCTGGAGCCAGAAAGAGTTTAACCTTGTTTAACCAGCGCTGCCCGATGCTGCTCTAGTGGCAACTCTGCGCTAAATCGCGCTAAAGCACGTTAAAGCGTGCTTGATAGCAGGGGCTGGAAAGAAGCAGGAATAGACCCAAAGGAAAATAAAACTACAGTTTCAAGTCAGTAACCACCTCTACAGGGGCAGGGAAGCTGCTCAATGTTAGTCACTGCCACTGATAAACAGAGACCCTCCTTCAGCCCAAGCAAAAATGGCCTCACAGAAACTTTCAAACAGTTCAGGAACAGCAAGCCTGTAACTGAACTTTTAACTCTCAGAAAAGTGGGAAAAAGCAAGATTTTTTTTTGTTTTTGTTTTTTACAGAGATAGCAGAGGTTCACAAGTAATATCAAGTTATAACAGTGCAGTAAATGACCCCACACAAGAGTGCTAGGTCAAGGACAGAAAATATGCAAGTTTTAAGAAAAAACGATTTAAAATTAAGTGCAAACAGGAAATTCAGCAAACAGCTTTTGGTTGTGCTCTAAATACAGCTACTAATACAGAAATCAAGTTTAACAAGCCAGAAAATGCTCAAGCTAGGCAGCTATGCAGAAAAACTAAGCAAATAAACAGAGAAAAAATACTTAAAATCTCAAAAGTGGCTCCCTTCTTCTCTCAGCGTTTTTTCCTCTTGGAGGGTGCTTCACCAACAGCCAACAAGCCTGAAAAGACGCCCAAACCACGAGGCAACTAGGTTTTAAGAGAGGAAGATGAAGGAGTTATGGAAATTACCCCTAGTGGCCAATAAAACTACAGTTTCAAGTCAGTAACTGGAAGGTTTTCCTTCTCCTGCTGTACTTATAGGGTGCTGACATCATGGGAAAGTGCATCCTGTAGTCTGTTCCCCTAGTTTCCAAAAGGGACATTCCCCTCACACACACTAACCCCTTAAGTCAAATACACACACTTACCATTTACAGGATTCAAATCCCTACCTAACTATGTGAGGACACTTGAAATAGATGCATTAGCGGAGCACGCTATTCGCATTACTGGGAGGTTTCACTTCTCTTGCTGTACTTATAGGGTGCTGACATCATCAGTGTTTAGAAAGGGGAATGTGCATCCTGTAGTCTGTTCTCCTAGTTGCCAAAAGGGACATCTCCCTCACACACACTAAACCCCCTCAGCCAAACACACACAGTTGCCATTTGCAGGATTCAAACCCCTACCTAATTATGTTATGACACTTGAGATGGACGCATTAGCGGAGCTCACTATTCGCATTACTGAGAGGTTTCTCTTCTCTTGCTTTATTTATAGGGTGCTGACATCATCAGTGTTTAGAAAGGGGAATGTGCATCCTGTAGTCTGTTCTCCTAGTTGCCAAAAGTGACATTCCCCCACTCAGCTAAACACACACACTTGCAGGATTCAAACCCCTATTGAATTATATTATGACACTTGAGATGGACGCATTAGCGGAGCATGCTATTCACATTACTGGGTGGTTTTTCTTCTCTTGCTGTACTTATAGGGTGCTGACATCATCAGTGTTTAGAAAGGGGAATGTGCATCCTGTAGTCTGTTCTCCTAGTTGCCAAAAGGGACATTTCCTCACACTAATCCACCTCAGCCAAGCACACAAACTTGCTATTTGCAGGATTCAAACTCCTATCGAACTACATTATGACACTTGAGATAGACACATTAACAGAGCGCGCTATTCGCATTACTGGGAGGTTTCCCTTCTCTTGCTGTACTTATAGGGTGCTGACATCATCAGTGTTTAGAAAGGGGAATGTGCATCCTGTAGTGTGTTTTCCCAGTTGCCAAAATGGACATTTCTCTCCCACACACACCAACCCCACTCACACACACTGAGCATTTATAGGATTCAAACCCCTACTTAACTATGTTATGGCACTTGAGACGGACGCATTAGCGGAGTGCGCTATTCACATTACTGGGGAGTTTTTCTTCTCCTGCTGTACTTATAGGGAGCTGACATCATCGGTGTTTAGAAAGGGGAATGTGCATCCTGTGAGGAGGCAGACACCAAGCACACTCTGGCTAAGCTGTCATTCCCTAGGGCAAACAGCCTAGTGTTGACCTCTACACCCATATGTTTAATTGTCAAATGCACATTATTTGTTGCTGATAGACTGTTTGCACGTCTTTACTGCCATAGCATTCCCTGTTTGTATGTACAACTTGTGTATCTGTGGAAGATGTTTGCATATGGGAGGGATCCACTATATCATGTATGTCTCTGTAGTCATTTAACTGTGTGCACTGGGCAGATTGCTGTGATGTGGTTGGTTCCTGGAATAACACGTAAATATACCAGATATGTGTGGCCAACTGTTAAACTGAGATTTGGCCTAGGTGTGTGAGCATGCCCAGTTCAGCCTTCCCATGGCATGTTGTTTGACATATGTCTCATTTATCAAAGTGTGTGAGCATGCCCAGTGTGAGCATTCCATATGTTGAACTCTGCAACCCACCACATTTGTGGATGAGTGTGAACTTCAACAAATATCTCCCGTTTATGGTTGTGTGTTGTGTGTCATGTTGTGTAGTTACTGTACAACTGCTTTGTGTGTGATCACAACAGGATTATACTGTGCCTGCAGGGTTTGCATGGGATACTTTGCATTCAGTTGTCAACATCCTTTCACACTGACCTAGCACTGTAGTACTGTATAGTGTACTGGTTCATTACTTTGACTGTGGTGGACAGTATCCTGGGCTTTAGTCCTATCACTGCTTTACATTTCCATAGTGAGCACAACAGGCTGGTTAGGGGCCAGTTGTGCACATCTGACCATGTTGCATTATGTTCAGATATGAACTACTTAAACCAGGCTTGTCCAACATTGGTAGTGTATTCCACAACATAGGTGTACATTTGCAGACACTAGCGATGTGCCTTTTTAATTTAATTTTTTTTTTTAAAAAATTTTAATGGGTTTTTACTTGCTTTGTTACTGTGCCCTTTTTATGGACATGCAGTTCCCAGGATAATCCCTCTCCCTCCATATCAAAATTTTAGGTCATTAAAAAGGGTAGTGTACGGGAGTTTATATTGGGGGGGGGGGGTTTGTTTATATCAGCAAAAGCTTGCCTTGGCAGTTGGGGGCAGGTTTCTGCATGTATGCCCCAATTTTCAAGGGGCAGCTTTTTTGATACCGTTGGACTGGCTTTAAATTAGGGTTCTCTGGGTCATTCAGGTTGTAGTCATTTTTTTAACAGGAAAAGGATTTGCAAGCCTTTTAACTCCTTATCTGTTGGGGACTTTTTTGTGGAGGTGTTCTGGGGAACCCACAGGGGGGGTTTGTCAATTTTAAAATTAAATGCCAGGCCCAAAACCCCATCTAGTTACAAACCCTTTATTGGTGGGATATTATTTTCGAAAACTAACACTTTTTCCCAAAAGGTTCTACATTTGCCCCAGGTTCTTTCATGTTGCTTGGGAAACCCCTTTTGGGAATTTGGGGGGATTATTATATAGGGGTTGACTTAACTTTTTGAATTCTTTTGCTGGCTATGGACCCTTTCGCAGGGCCCAGCTTGTGATGGGGTATATTGGTGGAGTTTGATTCCCCGCAAAAAAAGTTTGACCAGTCCTTCCTTTGGCCCGTTTGGGACTTTACCAAGGGGAAAAAAAGCCCGTGGGTCCATTATACTGGTTTGTAGCTCAGGTCAGCATGTTGACCATTTGTTCTGCCTTTCTGGGTTTCAATTAGCAAATATTTAAAGGGGAGATTCTTAAAGAAAACTGGGTAGTTAGAAATTTCAATACTAATGTTGGAAAATTTCCCCCCCTCTCCTTAAGCTGTTTCAATTGGGCAAAATTTTGGGGGGATTCATAAACCCGGGGCCCCCGTAGAGGCCCTTTTATGTGGTACATCTGTTTTAAGCGGTTTTGGGGTTCTTGGAGTTTTTTGTTATTTAGCAACACCTTTTTAAAAACCCCGTTGTTGTAATGCTCTTTTCAAATCCCGGGTAAAGGGCAAACAGTGTGGATTTTTATTTTATTTGGGAGTTGGGCTCACCCAGGAAATTCCCTAATTGTTTGTTTTGTGATTGGTGTTATCAGCATTCTGTACCACAGTTCTATAGTTTTTATTTAGTTTCCTGACCTGTAATTATGTTCAAAAGTTTTTTGGTATTTTTGGATTTTGGTTACAGAGTTTGTGTTCCCCCACTTCCCAATATTTGGCCTTGGGGTTTCCCTTGTGCCTGTCTTTTTTTTCCATACAAAGGGCTCACATCCACCCTGGGATTTTTAAAATGGGGGGCTTTCCCCCCCCTTTTAGTGAAAATTTGGCCATTTTTTTTGGGTTTTTTGTCTGTCCAGCACATAAACCCCCTTATTAGTCATCCTCCACTTCAAGTTTCCCGTTGGGGTTTGGGGGCCCGCCTAAAATGGGTGGGATTCTGGGCCAGGGGTTGGGAGCCTCTGGTTAGATTGTTGACTCCATTTTATTTTTGTTAGGGCACTTACCTTAATACTTTATTTTCTGGGGGGGAGTTCCTTATTTTTTTGGGCAGGTTTTCCCGGAGAACCCCTTTAAGGGGGACTGATTAGTGGGGTGACAGAGGGGCAATGACTTTTTGAGATTTATCCTTTGGTAGGTCCTTTTAGGTCTTTCTAATGCTGGGTGTCATAAGGTACTCCCTTGGGCTTGTCGATTATTTATAAAAAAGTTACACAAAGATTTTTTGACTGTTGTTTTTACTTCCCAAAGTAAAGTCTTCCAGCCCTTTGGTTGGTGTAATGGTTACTGTCCACTTTTTCCCAGGTCCCCATTATTTCCAAAATTGGTTTACCCCATGTGGGAATTTGACCGTTTGGTTTTGGGGGGAATTATACTTCCCTCTTTCCCTTGGGGGTTTCCGTTTGGGGTTTGGCTGTAGTGTAAACTGTAAGCGTTTCCCAAATTGCACAGGGTGGGCTCCCAAGCCTTGTGTTTCTTTCCCGGGGAAAGGGGTTTTGTGCTAATTGGTACCACCCCCTTTTTTTTTGTTCCTTTTGGGGCCTCCCTTATGTTTTTAATGGTGGTGGGGTTTTCAAACTTGCCAGGTTTTGATGCAAGCATCAGTTCCCAAGGGGCGGCAGCAAATTGGGGACTCTGGCTTGGGCAGCATTACCCAGCCCACTTTGTTTTTAGGGGGGTGGGTTGCTTTTCACCTTCCCCCTTGGGGGGGAAAAAGGGGGGGGGGGCGGTGAAGCCCTTCCGGCGCTCATGGCTTTCAACCTCCCCAAACGAAAACATTGGTCAAAAAAACCACTTGCTATAAATGATCATTCCTGTTTGGTGGCTCATTCTTGGTAAAGGGGGGAGCTCAAACGGTATGTACCTCTTAATCGGGCCCAGTTTTTCTTATTGGAGGGCACCTATTACACCGATGGCATGTGTCTTTTCTCTTGCTTTGGGGGACCTTTACTTGTGTTATGTGAGTGGAAGGGTTATGTTTTTCCCCCGCTCTGGTGGGGGGTTTTGTAAGGGGCCCCCAAAAAGTTCGGTTTGTTTTTTTGGGTGTGATGTTTGGAACCGTTTTTTTTGGGGGATTCTTTTTGGAATTGTTTTTGGGGCTGTTTAGAGGCCTCGTTGGTGTGTTGTTTTAATTTTTCCCCCGGGGGTGTTTTTTTTTTGTCTTTTGGGAGTTTTAAGGCTAAGGGGGGGGGTTTTTTTGTGGTTCCTTGATGTTTTGGGAATTTTAGGGGCTAGTCCCTTTTTATAGATGGTTCTCCCTTTTTTTTTGGAGTTTGGGGCTTGTTTGGGGGGGGAAATTTCCCAAATTTAAAATTAAATTTTTTGGGCCTTTGTATTGTTTGGGCTTTTATAGTTTTTTGTTTATGTTGTCTAGGGTACTGCCCTGGGGATTTTAACCACCATATTGGGGGGGGCCCCCTGAAAGGTAATTTAATAAACTGAAAACTGTCCCGCTGAATTGAAAAAGAATCCCCTTTAAAATGTTTTTTACTGTGCCCCGTTAGCTACCTGTGCCCCCGGGGGAAATTTGATTATACTCATCAAAATTCTTTGAAAAGGCTGGGGGGCGCCAAATAACTGGGATTGTTTCAAAAGGGAAGTCTGGGGAGAATTACCCTGAGCCTTTATCTTTGAGGTTTGTCTTTAGCTTTCCCATGGTTTGGATTTTATGGAGCATGTCCATCAGTCCCATGGGGGGGGCAAGGGCACCTTGACGGGATTTCCCCCGGGGGGGTTTTTTTCACAAAAAAAAAAAAAGTTGGGCCCTTTATCCTTTTTTGGGTCTTTTTTTCTCTATTTCAAAAACCGGGGGGGGCCCCCTTTATAATTGGGTCTTGGGGGAAAAAATACAAAACATTTGGATTGGTTAACCCCTTTTGGGGGGGCATAGAAGTTTTTTAAATTTGGGTGGGGAAAAGAAGGGCCTTTTTCCCTGACTTGTTATTTTCCCCCCATGGGGGGCTTCTTGGATAAGTGGGTTTTTTTTTCCAAAAAAAGGTATTCAGGCTTTAGTTTAATTTCTAGGCGTTGTCCATTTTAGTGGTTTTAGGGGGGTTTTGGGGGGTTTTAAAGCCAGTTTTGGGCATTCCCTTTTAGGCCCCCCATGTTTCTTTCATCTAAAAAAAGCTGTTTAGCTTTTTATGTAGGGGGGTTTTTTGGAAAGGGCCCCCCGTGGACTGTTGGCTGTTTTCCCTTCAAGGTCTATGACTGTTTTAAAAACAAAAGGGGTTGCCCTTTGCCAACGGGGGGGGGATTCGTAGGCCCCTATGTTTTTTGGTTTTGATTCTTTTCCTGCTTTGAGACCCGGGGTTTTTTGGGTAGTATTTCCGGGTTTTAGAGGATTTTTGGATGGGACCATGTTGACCGGGTTCAGGTAATTTGTAACAATTTAAAAACATTTTTTTTGGGGGTTTCCCCCTTTTTAAAAGCCCCCCCTTGGCCCCTTATGTGTGTTTTTTTTTAAGTTCTCACTTGGACATCTGAGATGACAGGGAGATTACATTCAGCTGGGATAAGTATTTCTCCTTTTGGGGGTGAAGGAGGGGAGAAATTTGCACTGAACCTGTCAGCCAGAATGTTAGCAATATCTGTGGGTTCAGTGTATTTTTTGTTGTTGTGAACCAACTCTGAGCATATCTGAGGGTTTCCGCCCAGGTTTCAAGCATAGCTGGAGAAGGCTTTGTGGTTATCTTTAATGTCCTTAGCGATTTTTCTCTCAAAGTTTGCCTTGGATGTTTTTATGAGAGAACCTAGTTTTCTGCTAATGTTGATCAGAGATGTCTTCCCTTCATGGGATTTTGCTCTGATGTGCAGTAGCTTCCTTCTTTTGTTATACAATTTGTTTATGGCTGAGGTCCACCAGACAGGATGCTTACATTTGGTGGAGAGGGACTTGGATTTGTTTGGGATTGCATGATCCATGCATTCTTGGAGATGTCCATAGAAAGCATTAGTGAAGGATTCGGCATTGTGGGATGTGGTATCCACTGGTACAGTGGGCTTAAAGGATACCATCTCAGTCTTAAGAAGAGTGAAGTCTGCTTTTGAGAAGTTTTCACTGTGGTCTTTTGTGCTGGGGGTGGAGGTGGGATATGTATATCCAGGGTGATTAGTTTGTGGTCAGATCTCACTAGTGAGGGGTATACTTCCAGTGTGGAGCATTTTGTCCCCATGTTTGTGATGATCAGGTCTAGTATATTATCTCCCCTAGTGGGAGGTGACTAGTTGTTCCAGTGCATTTGAATTTATGAATTCCAGGAACCTTTGGGCTAGGGTATTAGGGCTAGAATAATGTACCCAATCTATGTTTGGGTAGTTGAAGTCTCCCAGTATGATGGTATTTTGTGATACATTCATATCCTCCAATGTCTTCAGGAAGGCCGAGTGGGGTTCTTGAGATTGGAAGGGTGGTCTGTAACATGCTACCAGTTGTATAGCAGTTTTGCCTATGGTTAGTTGCACCTGTATGGTCTCTGATGCTTCATGTATTGCTACTAACCTGGAGGTGTGGGTGTCCTTTATGAATATGGACACTCCCCCTCCCTTTGTGGTTCGGCCCGGGTTTGGGGGCCGAAAAGCATAATACGAGGTATAGCCTGGTAGTGCTGGGGTTCTCTCAGGAGCCTTGAAGCAGGTTTCAATTACTGCACAGACGTCAATGTTCTCCATGCTGAGGAGTGCATCAAGTGCCTGCATCTTGAGATTTAGACTTCTGGCGTTGAGCAGCATTACCCTTAGTTTTTTTTCCATTTTTGTTTTCTAAGGAGGTGGGTTTGTCTTTTGAGCCTTGCCTAAAAAAGGCACTATGGGGGTGGCAAGAGCCTTAGCCAATATCCGGAAGCCCAGTGGTGACAGGTGTAAGCCATCCCTTGTGAAGCAGCGTGGCTTGTCCAACATATCATCCCAGGCAGACAGACATTGGATCCCCTTAGAATGACACCAGTACTTGAGTCAATTGTTAAAGCTGATCATCTTGTCTTTGTATTGTGGTATCATTCTTGGTGAGGGCAAGATGCTGCTCAGGGTCAGGGTCATACCAGCCTGGGCTACATAATTGGAGAGCTCCTCTATGTCTCTTTTCATGTAGTCCAGGGAGGTACGTCAGGTCATTCACACCAGCATGGACAATGACGGAGTCATATTTGTACTTGCTTTGGTGTGACCTGAGTGCGTGTGTTATGTGGCGGATCCTAGCTCCCGATAGACAGCTCACAGTCACCTTCTCCTTGTTCAGCCTGGTCAGTGGGACATCAGTGTGTCTGGCTATGGAGTCACCTATTACTAGTGTATCAGGCAAGGTGTTTGGCCTTAAGGGCTGCGATTGGTTGACATACTGATTTATTGAAGTATGTGTTGCATGTGTTTTGTTGTGAGGTGGTGGATTTTTGAATGTCTGCTTTGGGAGCCTCTGTTGTTTTGGTAAGTTTTTTATTAGCGCCTCCGAGTATGTCTTTGTGTTTTTATGTGTTTGGTTTGCAGTTGTGGTAGGTCAATGTGGGACTGGGATTGTTGTGTGTGTGGTTTCCATCTTCTCCTGTCTGGTCATGCCAGCCCTGACTTGAGAGAGTTCAGTCTCCAGTTTGGCTATATAGTTGCATCTCTCACATGTATTTGTGTTTGTTGGGAGGAGGAGAGGGTTGTCTGTGTACATGAGACAATTGTAGCATTGTCTCAAGATACCCAGATTGACCAGCTGAACTGGAGGCAGCCAGTAATCTACCACTCGACATGCTAGAACAGTATAAGGGAGTGGTATACCTTTAAGGGAAGTGGATATTCACAGGGGTGGTAAGTAGATGTAGTGCTTTACTTAGTACGAGAGTGCTTACTTAGTAGAGAAGTATTGAGAACAAGTGCTAGGCTTATTTGATTGCCATACTACTGATCAGTGATTACTTCATTGTTTATGTTTGCTCTATCATGTAGTAGCTTCCTCATTCTCTTGCATGGTTTGGTTATGGCTGGTGTCCACCATGCCAGATGCCTGCGTGTGTGGCATCGTGTCTTGTTTTAATTTAGGATTGCATAATCCAAGCATTCCTGGCAGTGTTCATGGAATGGCTATATTACAGGTTCTGAGGTGTGGCCCATATTTTGCACCTGCACAGGACTTTTAATGGATTCCACATCAGTTTGGAGGAATGTAAATATTGCTTTACACATGTTTTCCACTGTGGTTTTCTGGCCAGGGACTGTGGTCAGGATTTGTATATCCAGTGTGATTACTCTATGGTCTGGTTTTACCAGTGAGCAATACACTTCCGTATTGCCATCCAGTACCCATGTTGCTGATTATCACATCCAGTATGTTTACCCCTCTTGTGGGAGTGGTACGTTGTTCCTGGGCATTTTGGTTTATGGATTCTATGAACTTTTGTCCTACAGTGTTGGAGCTAGTATAATGCTTCCAGTCTATGTCTGGGTATTTTCAGTCACCCAATATAATGTGGTTTGGAGGACTTGATATATTCATGTATTCCAGCATAGGCCAGATGCAGTTCCTGGTGTTGGGACAGTAGTCTGTAGCAGGCTATAAACTGGGGGGCAGTTTTAGCCACGGTTACTTGACCATGGCTAGTCCATGCTGTTTCTTGTTGTGGTACCAACATGGGGGTGTGGTTATCCTTGACAATTATTGCTAGTCACCCTCCTTTTGTAGCTTGTTCCATGTTTTGAGGCTGTACAGCACAGTATGAGGTGTAACCTGGTAGTGTTAGAGTGCTGTTGTGAGCCTTGACCCAGTTTTCTGTTACAGCACAGATATCAACATTCTCCATACTGGGTGAGTTTAGACTGCATGCATCTTGCTGTTTCGACTTATCCCTTAACTTATTCTTATCCTTTCTGATACCTATGGAGGTAGGTTTGTGTTTTGAGCCTTACCTATTCAGGGCACGCTGTGGGTAACAACAGCCTTTGCCAGTATCCATATGGCCTGCACTGATAGGTGCACGCCATTCCTAGCAGGTGGAGCATCATGTCATGCTCAGCATATCATCCCAGGCTGGCACACATTGGATCCCCTTTGACTAACTGCGATACTTCAGTCAATTATTGCACTTGATCATCTCATTGTCATATTGTGGCATGATGCTTGGTGAGGGTAGGATGTTAGTCAGGGTCCTCAGGTGTGCATATAGTACATGATGTTACATTACTTAAGACATGGCATTCATGCCTCAGGTGGTGCTGCAGGGCTGCCTCTGTCGGATGCGCATATTACACTTCCCTGTACATGTTTGTGAGCAGGTCATGTCATTTTAGGCATCCATGTTATTATTTGAGTGAGTCAGAGGGGTATCATTCCCAGGGTTCCTACTGAGCCAGTGTATGTGCTATGCGTTGCCTCTTTGCCAAGGCCAGGGCATACTGGGCACGCCTCCTTCTGCCTACTGGGGCAGGCTCAGGTTGTTCCTCCTCCGAGTCACGCTCTGCCTGTGATGGCCTTGGCAATGGTGGGGGGCTGTTTGGCCCAGCCCTATGCTGGTCCTGCTGCAGCTGTTTTCACAAGATCATATTATGTAGCATAGCACATACCATGACAATTTGGGTACATGTAGTTGGTGTGTACTGCAAAGCTCCACCAGATGTGTCCAGACACCGGAACCGTGACTTGAGCAGCCCAAACACACGCTCTATTACATTACGTGTTTGTGCGTGTGCCTCATTATGGCGTTCCTGTTCAGGTGTGTGTGCGTTTCTGATGGGTGTCATCAGCCATGGCTCCAGTGCATAACCTGCATCCCCCACTAGGTGTCCGTGTGGGATGTCCCCATTGGCAAATGTCTGGTACAGCTGCGTCAAATGCCAGATGTGGGAATCGTGGTAACTCCCAGGGCAGCCAGCACAACACATTCATTATTATGCCCTGGGCATCACACACAACCTGGCAGTTGATGGAGGGGAAGCCCTTGCGGTTAATGTAGGCCCTACCCCGCTCACCGGCTGGTGCTTTGATGCATATGTGCGTGCAGTCTATTGCACCCACTACCTCAGGGTATTCCGCTATTTGCTGGAAGAGACGCATATTGCTGGCCAATACCTCACGGGCATTGGGGAAATATACATAATCACGGACATGTGCTGACATGGCATCCAGGAACTGGTGCAGTACCCCGGAGTCTGATGCCTGTGATATCCCCATCATATCACCAGTTGGTCTCTGGAAAGTACTTGTTGCTAGTATTCTTAGGCCAACACATACCTTGGTTTCCACTGGGATGAGTTCCCCTCTGTTAGTTCTGTGTGTGAGGCGTGGCCTGCACAGCTCCATTATTTGCTGCAGGAGGTCTCTGTCCACTCTATAGCGCTCTACTGTCTCCAGCTCATGTAACCCGTGGTAGGTGACCCTGGGCCTGTACACCCTTCTCCGTCTCCTCACTGTGGGTTGTCTGGCACCATCTGCATTGTCACCACCCTCAGCAAGTCGCCTATGTCTCATTATGACAGCTATGGCAGCCCCTAACATTTCTGCTCTGAGTTCAGCTTTTTCAGTTTTCACTTCTAATAGCTTACTCCTGTCTTGCAGTGTCTCTTGAGAGAAACATCTTGCACTGCTGTTTGCAGATTTTTAAGTGTTGGGCTGAGCTACTATTCTGCCTGTGTAATTGCCTGCTTCTAATTGTTTTCAGCTGCTAGCTCCAGCAGTATTCCCTGGTAGCTTCCTACTAATTCTGTTGCTTCCGTTTTCCTTTCTGTTTCCTCAGGGGAGAGCAGCGTGTATACCAGCAGAAACACGCTCACAGTGGCTTACACGCACGCACACATGCTTACACGGTTCAGAATCTGCTTATTCGGGTTAAAACACGATCACACCCACGCAAACAGTGTTAAACATCTTTCAACATGCTCCCACATGCTCAGACTGCCTTACACGTGTGCACACTGTCTTACTCATGCTTCATGGTGTGCACACGTGCGCATGCACGCCCAGCAAGAAACTTTGGTGTAGGCAACAGTGTACACCTTCCATTTCTTGACTTTCCCATGCTTATGTTGTGGCACTCCTCTTTCCATGATATGTGTCTGACATCTGTCATGTAACTCTGACCTCCAATGAACTGCATTTCTTTCTACCATTCCCCCCTGTGATGTCACTTATCTCCTACTCTGTTCCTCCCCCTTCTGTAACTCTTACACTACTCAGAATGTGCTCATTTGCTATGTGACAGTGGAATTCAGTATACTAACACTCATTTGCATCAGATTGCCTACTAATGCTTAGTTACATCTCTTAGACTCAGCTTCCCCCCTTAGCAATCACTACACGGTGGCCATGTTGTTTTTGGTTTGCTGGTTCCTGCATTGAAAATCCATGTATTGCATAAAACCCACATTTGTGGGTTTATAACCTTCATTTTTATGTATTATGCAGTGCAGCCTGTTTGCGCGCGGCTGCGCTGGGTTTAAACATCGGCGATCGCCGAAAAAAAATATATATATTTTTATTACTTTTGCATCAGGTTACCTTGCCAATGGCCACATATTTGGCCATTGGCATGCTGCCTGACACATATGCACCCTTTATTTGGAGCTGACATGGCTCCGTTGTGGTTTTTGCAGAAACGTACTCAGTTGTCAGCTGAGTACATTTCTGCAACTAAAACGGTTCTTTCACGGGCTGTTTTGGGCTTCCTGGATCGCTAATCATCCTCATTTGCATGCTATTCGGCTGCAAGTGAGGTGATGCTATCCATCCACTCCGTGTAAGAGACGTTTTAGCTTGTCTCTTACACGGACTTTGGGCTGTTCCTGGATCGCGAAGGCTGCATGGAGTCTTACACTACTCTTAGACTCCATGCAAGCCTTCGTGAATCCTGCCCACTGTTATTTAGGAGCTAAAATGTAACTTCTGGTAAAAATATTTTAAAGCACAGCTAAATGCATACAGTTCTCACTTTAGTGTACCTGGAAAACCAGCAAGATAAATTCTTCTCTTGAAAGTCAGATTGTTACTAATAGCTCAGACTAATAGCAATATGACATTCTTGTCTAAAACTATCATTTTTTTCAGCCTAAGCAATCCATCCTACACATTTATCCTTCCAGCTTCCCATCAAAACCTATCATAGTCTATTTCTTCACCTCATACTGGTAAACTATTATTTACTCAGAAATGTGATATCCAAATTATTTTTGCAGACTCAAACCTTGCAGTGAATAGTTTGCATCATAATCCTTTGTTAGCTTCAGAGCAGTAAGTACTGCCTTCAGGTGTTTGTTATCCTTAATTTGTATACAACACTGCTACATTCCATTGTCCACCACCACACATTTCTTCCAAAGGCATAGCAGAAACGGCATTTTGTGCTTCTTACCTCAGCTGTCATTTAGCTCAGCTGGATTGCTTGCATTTATTTTATAGCTGTCGATTAGATGTCGTAGACCAAGCATTAAAATGTAAAGGCACCACCAAAGGGTAAAAGCTCCTGTGGCTCCGAGTACTGTATAAAATAGCAAAAAAGTAAAAAAAAACAGCAAAAAAGTAAAAAAGTAAAAAACCTGCCATGTATAGTTCCTGAGGATGGTTTCTACTTCTTTGCTATTTTATACAGTAGACCAAGCATTGTTCAAATTAACTGCCATCTCTTAGTCCAGTCAAACAGCTTCACCCTTTCCTTTTCTAACTCCTGTCCTCCATCTGCAGATGAAGGATGCACCTTTGTCATCAGTGATCACACTCACTAAAACCAGCATAAGTGTCCATATATACATTAAGCAACAACGACCACAAAACACATCTGTGCAGTTAACTACTATTCATTGTCCTCTCATCTGACAACAGGTTATGTCCATCGCACTGAATTACCTATCATTTTATGATACGTACAACCCGGAAGCTAACAGCAGACGAAAAAATGCTACCTTGTAAGAAAGGTTCAAAATCAGCAGCTCCAATGACAATAAATTAGGTCACATTTATCCAGAAGAAAAAAAAACAGCAAGCTGGTCAAGTTTGCCTTTATTTATTTATTTATTTAAATTTGTTGACCGGGAGTGTCCGACTGGACGTAGGTCCATTTTCAGAGGAGGCCCGGGGAGAAAAGCTCCACAGTAAAATAAACAGACAGTAGTTACATTGGATTACATAGCAATTAACAATTTACATAGCAATTACTTACAACATATTTACAGATGAAGAACATAGTACATCAGTAGACAACTAGAACCTTTATCTGTGAAGTACATAACAGACATTAACAAATGTTACAATAAGAAGTTCCTGCTGTATAATAAGTACTGGCTTATGAGCATCTGAGCTTCAAGGTAGTTAGTGGATTGGAGAGAAAGGTAGTGGTTGGATGGGGTAGATGATATTAGAGTGGGAGTTGCAAGGGCATAGCCAGCATGTTTTTAGGTGCGCTTTTAGTAAAGTTTTGAAGTGGGTGCATGATGGTACGGAGGTAATTGTGGGTGGGAGTGAGTTCCATAATTTGGCTATGGTGCAAGAGAATAGTGCTTCACCAGCAGAGTTATTGGCTTTAGTGATCTGCAAGTGATTTTTTGTTGCTGGATCTTAGTGGTCTGGTGGTGCGATAGGGTTGGAGTAGATTCTGGAGGGATGGGACATTTAGTGGATGGTTTACTAGTTTGTGGGTGAGTGAGAGTTGATTCCACTGAAGGAGGTTAGGGAGTTCAAGCCAGTCCAGTACAGCAAGTGAGAGACAGTGGAGACTATGGTAGGATGCCCATGTGACGAATTTGGCGATTTTGTTGTAGCAGGTCTCTAGCTTGTTTAGATCACATTGCCTTAGGTTGGTATATATTGGAGAGGCATAAACTAGGGTGGAGATAAGGTGGGAATTTTCTAATTAAATCTTTGCTGCTTTGGTGAGAAATTGCTTATTTCTGTATAACGCTCCTAGTTTTTTGTGGACTTTTTTTATGGTCATGGATATGTGAATGTCAAATTTTAGTTTATTGTCTATTTCCACTCCTAGCAATTTGGTGTGTTCAGTTGGGTTTATAGTGGTGTTGTCTTTTGCTGTGATGTTAAAGTGAGAGTTGTTTTGAGTATGTTTGGTGGGTTGGAAGATGAGTAGTTTAGTTTTGTTTGGGTTGAGTATTAATTGGGCATTGGATAACCATGTCTTAACAGAGGAAAAGGCTTCCTGTGTGACTTTTTGCAGTTTGGGTAGGGACTGGGCTGAGCAGATGATGGTCGAGTCATCTGCGTATTGTATGAGTGTGCCATGTTTGGTGGCAGAGGCTAGATTATTGGTGTAAAAACAGAAGAGTAGGCGTTCAAGGATGGATCCTTGGGGAACCCCTATGGAGACAGGTAGTTGGGGAGATATGTCATTCTGCCATACAACGGATTGTTGGCGGTCAGACAGGTAACTCTGAAACCAGTTGGTGATTGATTATGAGAAGGATAGGTTATTGAGGACAGAGATAAGTTGTTTGTGTGGGACCATGTCAAATGCTTTAGATAGGTCTAGGAAAGTAGCAGAGGAGAGATAGCCATTGTTTTTATGCTGAAGGATAGTGTTAGTAAAGGAGAGTAAGGCAGTGATGGTGCTATGGTTTGTTCGGAAACCATGCTGTGTACTGGAAAGGAGGTTGTTAGTAAGTAAGTAGTCTGAGACCTGAGAGTGTATGCATCTCTCTAGTATTTTGGAGAGTGGAGAGAGAATAGCTATGGGGCGGTAATTGGTTAGTTCTGTGGAGGGTCCGCCTTTGTGGAGGGGAATTTTATGTGATACTTTCCTCAGTGTGGGAACGTAACTTTCTGACAGAGATCGGTTAATCAAGATGGATACTGGGTAGGCTAGAGCATCAACTGCAATTTGTAGGTATTCACTTGGGAGGTTGTCTGCTGCTAATTTGGTGGGTTTAAGTTTAGTTAAGAGTTTTTTTATGTTGGAGGTAGGTACAGGAGAAAAAGAGAAGGCAGTGGGGAGATTACTAGTTGAAGGTGTGGGTTGGAGGGGAGGGGGGTTGTGTTATTTAGCTAGTGATAGTATGGTTTGGATGAAGTGTGTGTTGAATGAGGTAGCAATATTTTCTGAGGAGTGAGGGATGTTAGGAGGAGGGGTACTGACTTTACCTGGGTGGAGGATGGAGTTTATGGAGGACCAGAATTGTTTGGGGCTGTGTTGTGAGGAGTCTAGGGCAGACTGGTAGTATTGGAATTTGTCCTGTTTTATTTGCTTTTTGACTCTATTGCATAGTTCTAGGAATTTCTGTCTAGCTGAGGGGGTTTTGGTTTTGCACCAGTGCTCCCAGGCTTTATCCCTGTTTTTCATTTCTGACTTAGTGGTTTACTGTAGCCATGGGGAGGGTTGTGCTTTGGTTCTGGAAAATCTTATGGGGGCATGGTAATTAAGGATGCTCAGGAAGGTAGTATTAAAAAATTCAACTGCGTCATATAGAATGAGGTACTTTAGAGGATGCCAGTTACATTCTTTGAGGGATGAGATGAATGTGAATGGGTTAAAGTTTAGTTTTTTACGTATTTGATGGTAGATTACAGGTTTAGCTTGGTATAGGTATTTTTTGAGTAGTCATGTTGGGGAGTGATCACTGAGGCTATCTGATAAGCAGCCTGTTATATATGACTGGGGGCTCTTACTGACTAGTATCCAATCCAGGGTAGTGTGCTTGCTGGAGTTTTTATTTATCCTGGTTGGTGACTGGACTAGCTGAGTGAAGCCATGAAGGTGTACATGATGGGTTGGATTGTTGCCAGAACAGGATTGCCAGTCAATATTGAAATCACCTAAGATGATAGTTTCTTGGGGGAGATGGTGGGTAGACCAGCTGAGGAGGTTTTCTAGTGGAGGGATGTTTTGGCCAGGTGGGAAGTAGCATCCAATTATGTTGATGGTTTTGTTTTGGTTAATTTTGAGGTTGGTATATATTATTTCTTCATTGCCTATTTGTGGAGCTGATGATTTTAAGATCTGGATGTTTAGATGCTGTTTAAATATTATAGCTACACCACCTCCTTTTTTGTTTAGCCAGTCTACTCCTAGTATGCTGTAACCTGTAGGGAGTATTTGCTCACTGGTAATGTGAGGTTTTAGCCAGGTTTCTGTCAGGATGACTATATCTGGGGAGTACAAGTCTATGGTGGCATGGAGTTCATGGACTTTGTTGGATATACTTCTAATATTTAGGCTTAGTAGAAGGAAGTCACTTGGGTTTCTATTGGCTGTAATATGGGAGAAGGTGTGGTTTCTAGTCTGATTATGAGGATTGGGGTTGGAGATGGTAGGGCCAGGGTTGGATGTCTCCACTTAGGGCTAGTTTTGATATGCATGAGATTATTGGTTTTCTCAGTTTTTGAATGTGTTTGTTTATAAGGGAAACTTTATGATTGTGCTCTGTAGGTAATAGGTATGGTGGGAGGGTTACTATGTTAAGTTGTAGGGAGTTTGAGTAATATAGTTGGTAGAATATTTGGGGGTGCATAGGGATGGTTCTTGAGCTCGTGGGAGGGGAGCTGAGTGTTGGTGAGATATGAGTGGTGGTGTGAGTAGTAGTACAGTGGTAGTGGTTGAGTGGGGGAATGATGGAGCTTTGGTAGGATGTAAGATATGCAAGGAGAGTGCATGCAGTGAGCATAGGTAAGGTATGCTTGCACATGTTAGTTGAGGAGGTGTGATAGTAAAGGGAAGATGGAGGAGGTAGTGTTGGATTAGCGCTGTGGTTGGCTATTGGAAAGATGGGAGGGGTTTGAGTGCAATAAAGGTGGGACCACCAGGGGCGGGAGGGAATAGGGGGCAGGGTGGGGAGCGAAGCGGGTAGAGACCCTGTTAGTTGCTCATATTAGGGGGCTGGAAACAATCACAAAGCAAAGACAAGTATGTGTTAAGAAACAATCACAATTGACCAAGGACTGCTCTGAAACTGTAAGTAATTTCTTAATTTCCCAGGTGGAAAAACAGGATAACCTTGTATCAGTAGGCTACTGTGGTCATAGTTTAAATTAACAAACACACAGTATTGATCAGTTATGGATTCTATTTGCTAACAGAAGGGAATAAGAGAAAGTGGAAGATGTGTGTGTGTGTGTGTGTGTGTGCGTGTGTGTGTGTGTGTGTGTGTGTGTGTGTGTGTGTGTGTGTGTGTGTGTGTGTGTGTGTGTGTGTGCGCGTGTG
The DNA here is from genome assembly GCF_019279795.1 of Protopterus annectens. Taxonomy (NCBI): domain Eukaryota; kingdom Metazoa; phylum Chordata; order Ceratodontiformes; family Protopteridae; genus Protopterus; species Protopterus annectens. The sequence continues at coordinate 1,849,283,278 of NC_056732.1, read as the reverse complement.
TGTGTGTGGTGGGGGTGCTGCTTACAAGCCAAAGCAGAGTGCACTCCAGGGGAAAATGAATATTGGCTCAAACAGGTAGACACATACTCAAAGTTAACTTTAGCTGTTTGCAGACAGTTCAGACCCGGACTGTGCTTTTCTTACAAGAATGATAAAGGTGGTACCGCAGTTGAATACTTAAGAGCGGTGTTAGGTTCAAAGTTAACTGTAGCTGTTTGCAGACAGTTCAGACCCAGACTGCGATTTTCTTATAAGAATGTTAAAATTGGTACCTCAGTTGAATACTGAAGAGTGGTGTTAGGTTCAAAGTTAACTGTAGCTGTTTGCAGACAGTTCAGACCCAGACTGCGCTTTTCTTATAAGAATGATAAAGGTGGTATCACAGTTGAATACTTAAGAGTGGTGTTAGGTTCAAAGTTAACTGTAGCTGTTTGCAGACAGTTCAGACCCGGACTGCGCTTTTCTTATAAGAATGATAAAGGTGGTATCACAGTTGAATACTTAAGAGTGGTGTTAGGTTCAAAGTTAACTTTATCTGTTTGCAGACAGTTCTGACCCGGACTGCGCTTTTCTTATAAGAATAATAAAGGTGGTACCACAGTTGAATACTTAAGAGTGGTGTTAGGTTCAAAGTTAACTGTAGCTGTTTGCAGACAGTTCAGACCCGGACTGCGCTTTTCTTATAAGAATGTTAAAGGTGGTACCACAGTTGAATACTTAAGAGTGGTGTTAGGTTCAAAGTTAACTGTAGCTGTTTGCAGACAGTTCAGACCCGGACTGTGCTTTTCTTATAAGAATGTTAAAGGTGGTACCGCAGTTGAATACTTAAGAGCGGTGTTAGGTTCAAAGTTAACTGTAGTTGTTTGCAGACAGTTCAGACCCAGACTGCGATTTTCTTATAAGAATGTTAAAATTGGTACCTCAGTTGAATACTTAAGAGTGGTGTTAGGTTCAAAGTTAACTGTAGCTGTTTGCAGACAGTTCAGACCCGGACTGTGCTTTTCTTATAAGAATGTTAAAGGTGGTACCGCAGTTGAATACTTAAGAGTGGTGTTAGGTTCAAAGTTAACTGTAGCTGTTTGCAGACAGTTCAAACCGGACTGCGCTTTTCTTATAAGAATGTTAAAGGTGGTACCGCAGTTGAATACTTAAGAGTGGTGTTAGGTTCAAAGTTAACTGTAGCTGTTTGCAGACAGTTCAGACCCGGACTGTGCTTTTCTTATAAGAATGTTAAAGGTGGTACCACAGTTGAATACTTAAGAGTGGTGTTAGGTCTAGAAAAGAAGAGTACAGAGAGGAGTAAGCACTTTTGAGATGGTAAATATATATTATAAATATTATAAAAAACAAACTGAGCAAATAGCTACCGCATGCAGGACAATGTCTTGAACCTACTACTTAGTATATGCAGATACTGAGCCAAGTGGAAGAACATTACAAAAAAAAACCCAGACAGTTATGCAGTCACAGATAAAAATATAGCAAGCAGCACTCTGTCGTGTGTCTCTAATGTGATTCTATCCACCAGTAACAGCACAATTATATAGAAATAATTAGACACTAGTATGAGCTGTCTACACACAACACAATTACATGAATAACATTAGTGAATAAGGTGCAGCTATGCAAACAGACCATACAATACTATTATACTAAAAACAACTTGGTGCATACAAATGCTAGCATGCCATAGTAACATCCAATAATAAAGCATAAATCATATTAGATGTCTAACACAATTCAACATAAACATATACAGTTGTAAAATGTCTAATACAATTCAACTGATGTCTGATTGTCTGATGATGCGCATCCTTTCAGACCTTCTAAATAAATACAGTGTGTGTTGTGACAATGCATAACCATACACACATCTGTACTGATTACTATGCCACCACTTACTCAACTCCACATGCGGCACAAAGAAAACACGGTACTTTTCCGTTAACGGGGCAACAGCTTTTTTTTTCAGCATCATCTCAATGTTGTTCTTGTCCTGCAACAGATGAAGTGATTTGCGTATGTTTATTACTACATTCTTTTGAATATAGTTACACTTAAGTTTATTTACTAATTGCTGGAGTTGAGTGAAACAGTTTATTGCTGTCAACCTGTCAGGGACCATGACCGTTAACGGGGCAACAGCTTTTTCTCAACTTCATTTTAATGTTCTCATCCTGCAATAGAGCAAGGAATTTGCATATGTTTCTCACTACATTGTTTTGAATAATTAATTAAATGTGACTAGTGCAAATATCCCGTCCTACAGTCTAAAGTATATTGTCATCAATACTGCAGTTCAGTTACACTTGCTTGACTATAAACATAAGGTACAGGTGTCTGTGACAAACGTTAATAAAGCAAAGTGGCAGTTTATGTGGTGGTTAAAACAATAATAAGATCACATTACTGTAAATAATTGCTTAAAAAGTAAGACATCATGTTTTGTGACTTCAATGACATTGGATGTTCAAACTTCAGCATTTGACCTGTTTTTTTCCTTTAGGGAAAGGAACCCCGGTGCCATTGTGCAGAAGGTTTGCAGCCATATTATTTATCTTCTGAAAAGCACCAACTTTTGTTTTGTGACTTGCCCCAAAGCAAGAAAAAGTACTAACGTAAAGTAAAACACACAATAGCACCATCTTGCGATGGGCACACCACCACACCCAAGCCATTTTAAATGATCAGTGTGAAGTTATAATACAAATGACTAGAAGAGGACCTTATCTACAGAGCTGCATTTCCTGTCAGGCCATTAGGCAAAGAGCGATAAATCACAGAGATGTTTTGACTGCTTAAGAAAAAAATAAAATATAAAAAAAAAATGAGCAGTGACTTCAGATTTTCTTCACCTGCACCTATCTGTCCAGTTTTAACAACATTCATATCAATGAATACACATCGACCGCACACTTTGCCTGTTATCCCATTAACAGAAAAGTACCGAAAACACATACACAACTAAGTTCTGTACAATTTTGTAAAAATGACAGTGTTATATAGGAAGAACTTGCACAGCTAACGTATGGCAGCAACCTGAAGTAGAATGTACTATATACATAAATGGAGCACTGTTGCAGAAACAAACAAGTACAGTACCTTACCATTTAGGTAGGGAATGGCAGGAAAAGAAGGTAGTTGTTGCGCTGAGCTGACCGGGAACTCTAAACTGCAGTGGCTGAATGGGAACTCCTGGTAGTTCTTATATGGCGGCCCGTGAATTCCTTGACTGGTGAAATAAAATAGAGGATTCAGTAGCAGGTAAAATCTCCAGTCCTTCTCAGAAAGAAGGAAATACCTGCTGCTGAATCCACTATTTATTAGGGGAGAACAAAAGAAGCTTAGGTTGGGGGTGGAGGTGCTATGCAAGTGGTAGCTTGGAATGCAAGAATCTGATTGGCTGCCACCACTTGCTTAGCAAGAACTTTTAAAACGCTTTTTTTTGAGAAAACTTCAATGTGTCCTTAATGTTTAAGCACACTGAATCATAACTAGATATGATAAATTACATATTTAGTTACGATTTCAGAGTGTTTTACATTAAGGTGAACTACAAATCAGCTGTACACTTTCTCTCGCTTGTGGAAGCACTCGGGGGTAATGGCTTGAAAAATCTATCTTCTCATGGCGTGCTCAGGCTTAAACACACAGGTGCCATGAGAAGTTACTCGGGGTTAATGAGTTAAGTATACAAGCTACATACACTGTCTTTATTGAAAGTAGAAATGAAACTGGACTTGTAAAAATGGGAACACACAGAACTGGATTTCCCGTAACAGTAGATACGTCCTTTCAGAAAACTTAGGAGGTACTTCCCATTTTTACCAGTCCAGTTTCATTTCTACTTTCAATAAAGACAGTGGCCAAGTGAAATTTATTCTTCACAAGAACTGGTACCTACTACTTAAGGATAATTTACTAATGTTAAGGATTGTCCCCAACTTAAAAACTATTTACAAGAGAGGAGCTAATTTAAAGAACCTTCTTGAAACTAAAAAATTAAGAACTAATAATAGAGTAAGAGGCTGTTTCCAATGTGGTTTTTGTAAGATGTGCAAAAATGTAAAAACTAGTAGTTCATTTGAGATAGCAGGTAGAAAATATGAGATTAAGCACAAACTTGACTGTAACTCAAAAGGTATAATATACTTAGCAGTCTGTAAAAACTGTTCCGCATTTTACGTGGTAAAAACAGATCGTAAATTCAAAGATAGAATTTACGAACATACTTACGCTATATCAAAGAACAAAAGCGATAATGCTCTGGCGAAACACATTGATTCTAAAGGTGACCATTCTTTTCAATTTCTGGCTATAGACCAACTTAAATATGATATTAGGGGGGAACCTACTTCACTGACATTAGAATGCCGTGAATTGAAATGGCAGCTGTCATTGAATGTCTTTTTCCATCCAGGACTCAATGACAACTGCAATATATCTTGTATACTTAAATTAAAGAGCTATCTCAGACAATGACACTTGTTTATTTAACTAGTTCCAGTAATGACCATTTTATACTATTTTAGATAGTTGTAAACCATTACCATCAGGGACCAACTACATTATGCAACCTTACACATGTCTGTGCACTTAGTACATGTTTGTACTTTAACTGGTAACAAACAGCTATTATTGTAGATGATACTGTTTTTTGGCTTACTAGTATAACAATTGTCTACCTCTTCCTTTGACAATGGTTTTGCTGTGTTGCTTTAAAACTTTCACTTTTAGTAAATTAACCAATTATTGTAGTATCATACGGATTGGTTAATTCAAACCTACTGAGTTTAGCTGACTTTTTAAATATGACTTCAACTGTTGATTTTTATTTCTCTGATGAAGTTGCTCATGTTCAGCGATGAAAACGTTGTTTGTTTTAAATAAACCCTCTGAACGTTAAAATGGTTATCGTGCTTTCAGACTTTGGATTACTGGCTGCAGTGTTCTCCTTTGTTTCTTGGTACAGTGTTTGTTTTTATTCACTCTTTGGTTTTATTTTATCAGAGCCTGCAAGTTAACTCTGTATATTCCAGCCTTTACCATCAACACATACATTTGCATAGGCATATAGTCCATATACATTTCTGCTCCTCTCCAGCAGGGTGCACTGTAGTTACAGTTTTGAAGCTCAGCATATACCATACAGTTTACTTACATTTGTAAGACAAAATATGGATCATATTAATATTTACAATGACACAGAATTGTTTACAAAATTCTAGCTAGCTGGGCTGGCAGCTTCACATGTGTCTGAAGGGAATCAACGTCCTATCACCTACAGTGTGAGATTCAGTGTGGACAGTTGGGGGTGTAGGAGTGTTCCCTTATCCTGTGTGAGTAGGTCCATCACTGGGGTTACATGAGGTGATTGTTCTTGACTAGGTGAAATAGAAGAGGGAACCAGTGCTGCCTTGGCCAATAGGGAGTCACCAGCAAGATTGGAGGCTGTTCCTTCTGAATTTTCATCAGGACTCTTTGTATGGAAGGGAAAGGAGGAATGGTTAGGCATACATCCCCTTCCAGAAAATTGAGAAAGCATCCACCTTCTAAGCCTCTGGGTGAGATACCTGGAGCAGAAGGCATGAAGCTGTCTGTTTATGGGGGAGGCAAAGAGATCTACATCTGGAATACCCCATCAATGGTCCTGGTTTAGAAACACAGCCCTGTTCAACATCCATTCGTGAGACAGCGTCATGGTCCTGCTCAAAGAATCTGCCGTCATATTTTCTGAAGAAGGGATATAAACTGCTTGGTGAAGGATCTGTTTTGGCAGAGTGATTTCCTAAGCCTGCAGTGTTAGTCTGCACAAGAGGTAGGACTTTGTTCCCACTGCTTGTTGAAGTACCACAGCACAGTGGTATTGTCTGTGTACCCCCTCAGGGTGCCTGGTTGAAGGTGAACCTTGAAAATTTCCAATGCCAGTATCAGGGCTCTCATTTTCTTGATATTGCTGTGCTCTTTCTGCAGCATGTGGGTCCATGTGTTCCTCACTCTCTAGTTTCTTAGGGTTGCACCACAGCCTGTGTCTGAGTCATCCGTGACAATATCCTGGTTGTGAGGTATGGCTTGTAAGGATAGGCCAAAGGCCAGGATTTTTCTGAACCTGGTAGATCCTCCATTTGCATTCCCTGGTCAGGCATGGCAGGGTCTATATTAGAACATCAAAGTTTCAAAACTTCAAATGTTCTAATATTGACCCCTATTCAGCGAAAGCTGAAAACATCAAACATACAGAACAGCAAATTTTTTCCTAGGGAAACAAATTTGCTGTTCCAAAACACATGCACACAACACAAGCACACCAAACAAACAGCAATCCATGCACATACACCTAAAATCTTACACCTAACCCTACAGTAAACTATACACACACCACTAACTATCCACTTACCTTAACCCAAACCCTAACCCTAAGGTCTGTCACTATCGCGCACTCACCTTACCTGTGCCCTAACCCTAACTCACCTAACCCGCCCTAACCCTCACGTCCACATAATCGCACACATACCTAACCCACACCCTAACCCTAACTAACCTAACCCGCACTCAATCGCACACTTACCTGAACCTGACCTGTAACTTTCCACCACAGCGCTGAAAATACTGAAGCAACAGAAACGGACATCCAAATTCTTTCCCTAGGAAAAAATTTGGTTTTCTGTTGCTTCGATATTTTTAGCTTTCGCTGAATAGGGGCCGATATTAGAACTTCGATGTTCTAATATAGACCTGGCATGGCAGCATAGGAATCATGAATTCCAGAGGGTGCAAGTGTGTTTCCAGACTGAACTTAGATACCACTGGAACTTAATCGTGTGAAGCCTTGCCAGGGGGACCACAGGGATAGTTGAGGCCATAAACTCTAGGATTCTGAGGAATTCCTGGCTGAGATGGCTTTGAGGGGAAGAATCCCCTTGAAATTAGATGTGAGCATCACAATCTTTTCTGGTGGTAGGCAAACGATCATTTCCCTTGTCAGAATTCGACACCCTAGGAACACCTGATCTTGGGAGGGTATGAGCAAGGTTTTTTGAGGTTTATGGTAAATCCTATACCTGATAGGAGGGAGATGGTGAAGCCCAGGTGTTGTAGGGCTGTGGAACTTGAAGGAGCCTGGATCAGGATGTCATCTAAGTAAGGGAAAAGCTGTATTCCCTTTGTTCTGACAAATGCCACAACTGGGGCCAAACATTTCGTAAATACCCTTGGTGCTGTAGAGAGAAGAAGGGGTAAAGCACATAACTGAAAGTGCGCAGAATCCACAGACAAGCAGAGGCACCATCTGAAAAGTGAGTGGATGGGAATGTGTAAGTAGGCGTCCTTTATGTCCAAGGAAACTAGAAAAGCCTGAGGAATGATCAGGGTTAGAAGAGTAGGAAGAGAAAGCATCCTGAAGGAGGGGACTCTGAGGAAAGTGTTGAGGTGGGACAGGTCCAGGGTAGGCCTTCAAGGACCTTTGTTTCTGGGAACTAAGGAAAGTCTTGAATAAAATCCTTTTCCTCTTGCCAAGGTGGGTACATCTTGAATGGTTCCTTGAGCAAGAAGTTCTTGCAGGGTTGATGGGAAGAGAGGTATTTGGTCTTGGGTGGGTGAGGGATGCCTTTGGGGGTGGGTCTGGTCTCCCAAGTCATGAAGTATCCCTGTTTTATGATAGAGAGGACCCAGGAGTCCTGTTTGACCTGCTTCCAAGCAGAAAGGGAGAGGGAGAGGCACATGGACAGAAGGGTGTCTGAATAAGGAGCCTGGTAGTCACAGACTACTAGGTTTTCCCTGAAAGGGTTGTTTAGAGGGAGGGGTGGCAGAGGCAGGCCTGTGGGGCCTATTTCCTGTGCTGCTTTCTGGGTTTTGTTTGAGGTCACTTACCTAAAGCTCTCACAAATTAAGTTTTTGCTGGGTAATCCCTCTGAAAATGAGGTACTGGAGAGACAAAGATATTTCTCATTTCCTGCAGTTCCTTCCATTTGGTTTGGAGAGATTTGAAGAGATCACCAGCTGCTGTGCCAAACAGGTGGTTGAGGTCAAGAGGTGAATCCAGAGACTTGGATGTGATGTCATCAGGGATAGGTTGCATGAGTACCTCCTGATGACAGATCCTAAGGCAGCAGCTCAAGCAAAAGCTTCTACACCACTGTAGTTGAACCTAATGGAATGTTTTGTGACCTGGGTGCAAGAACACAGGAAGGAAGAGATCTTGGCCTTAGCAGGGGAATCAGGTAGTTCTCCCAATTGTTTAGTCATATATGCCATGAGAGCCAAGGCATATTTAGCCATATGTGTCTGGTAGTTGACGGCTCTTACTGCCAAGGTGGCAGAAGTTTAAACCTTCTTTCCCAGGTGTTCCATCATCCTGCTCTCTTTATCAGAGGGCAGAAGAGAAGTAGAGGGGAGCAATTTGGAAGCTTTGTCTGTAGACACAGATATAACTGCAGGATCTGCAGAAGGGGCCTGGTAGAGAAAGGTTGCTGCCTCAGGTACCTTATATAATCTGTCTGGATAATTGGGAGCTGGGAGCTGTGAATTGGGATCTTTAGAAGCAGCCATGAATGCATCCCGAAAAGCAGGGTGTATGGGGGGCACTGCAGAAGGGCTAGGAGACTCCACTTGAAGTAATTCATAATATCTTTTTTGAGTCTCAGTGACTTGACTGCTATCCCATTTAAAGACATTTTGCATCTTAGTGATGGCCTCACCAAAGGTAAAATCCTCAACTGGGGAACTTGTGTCACTGGACTCCTCCTCTGGGGAGGCATATCCCAGGGGAGAAGCCATTTGTGAAGAGTAGGTGAGGGATTCCTCATCATCTTCTGATGAATCCTCTTCTGCTGAGGGGATGTCAGGGACTGCTCCCTGATCAGGGGTCGGGCCCTAGCATACTGTAAGGCCATGAAAATGTTAAGCAGGTCTTGAGTAAAGGATGCAAATCTGGGAGCTGTTTAATGGCCAGAGAAGATAAAGGTTGGGAAATATGCTTAGTTTTCTGTCTTCTCTTCTTATGGGTTTCTGGTGGAGAAGGTTGTGAAATATGGTGAAGGGTAGAAGCCCTGATGCCGGCATGCATGCCACGATGTCTGATTCTATATCTTAGTGTACTAGAATTTGAGGAAACCCCATGCGGTCCCTCAGAAATAATGAGCCTAGGTTCCCCCTTGGTGACTGACTCAAACACCTGAGCTTCCCTCTGGGATGTGACCTTGGACAAAGGAATACATTCCTCCAGGCCTTTCTCCAAAGGAACCTCTGAGGCCTTCAGTGACCTTGAGAGGTACAGCTGGAGTGGAAGGCACAGCAGTCAATCAGGCCTGCCTTTTTTGGCCTTCTTGACCGGGGGCTCTTCCAAGGGTTCCCTCGTTGGATCAATACATACAGCGAGACATTTACATCTTTGGTTCTCAATGTACAATTTCAGAACTGCGAGATGGCTTCTAAGGGTTTTGGGGACAAAGGCCTGACAGATACTACACGTGGTAGTTGGACATGCTACATTTAAAGAAATCCCAATCCCTCAGAACCACACGCTTCAGGGATCTAAACCTCGTCATAACAATAGACAAAACATGCTGGAGGGACAGGTTCCTGACCCAGAGATTCCCCAGACTCTGGAATAGACTGCCCATACATGTCAAGCAGAGCACCTCTTTGGCCCTCTTCAAAAAAAACCTTGAAGACGGATGGGAGAAAGAAAATTCACCCCAGTGATCATATCTGTCACCCTGGTAGACAGGGGTCCAGGGAAGTAAATAGTGTGGGAAGAAAAAGCCAGGGAATTGTTATTGCTAGGCTTGTATAGGCCCTAGGGCCAATAGCCTAGTACCAACCTATGAACCTATGAACCTATGGTAAGGTCGTGTCCTCAGCCTATGCAGAATAGGCAGAGCTCATGCAAATCCTTATGTGGAATTTGCCTTCCACACCTACACTTGCCCTTCCTACTTGACATAAAACCCACAGCAGTAACAGGTAAAGATTAGAAATCCCCCTATGGGGTACTTATCTGAAGTTGGATGTAGAAAAGGCTTCTTCCAATAAAGAGATGTCCAGAGTTGGTAGTCACACAGGTGGCAGAAAAGTTTTGAGGTGGATGTGTGCTGATGTCCACTTTATACCTGATGTCCATTTACAACTGCCGTCAGAGAAGAGGCACAGGACATCACTCACACCCTAGCGGTAGCATTTAACTTTAGTATAATGGCCAGATGTTCAAAAGTTCACCAGAGGAAAATTCCCTGAAGTCATGAATACAGCAGCATATGAATATAAGGACATCCTACCAGTACTGTATTGCAGTACCAGCAGAACTTACCAGTATTGCCCTGCAATACCAGCAGACCCTACCAGTACTGCACTGCAGTGCCAGCAGAATGTACCAGTACTATACTGCAGTACCAGCAGAAACTACCAGTACTGTATTGCAGTACCAGCAGAATGTACCACAATTGCACTGCAATACCAGCAAACCCTACCAGTACTGCAATGTAGTACCAGCAGACCCTACCAGTACTGCACTGCAGTAGAAATAGAATGTACCAGTACTGTACAGCAGTACCAGCAGAATGTACCAGTACTGCACTGCGATACCAGCAGAACCCACCAGCACCGTGCTGTAATACTAACAGAACCTACAAGTACTGCACTGCAGTACTAGCAAACCCTACCACTACTGCACTGCAGTACCAGCAGAACCTACAAGTACTGCACTGTAATATCTGCTGAACATACCAGTACTATTCTGCAATACCAGCAGAACCTGACAGTGCTGCACTGCAGTACCAGCAAAACCTACCAGTACTGCACTGCAGTACCAGCCAAACCTACCAGTACTGCACTGCAGTACCAACAGAATGTACCAGTATTGCACTGCAGTACCAGCAGATTGCACCAGTTCTGCACTGCATTACCAGCAGAATGTATCAGTATTGCACTGCAGTACCAACAGAGTGCACCAGTTCTGCACTGCAGTACCAGCAGAATGCATCAGTTCTGCACTGGAGTACCAGCAGAACCTACCAGCACTGTATATATGTAGATGAAATAGACTTTGTGGAGACACGACTCATACTGCCACTTTGTATGTTATAGGAATACCCTATAGTAAAAGACTGCATCAGAATTCAAATAAGCTATAGGACTATAATAACTTACTGCCACAGAGTTCACCATTAAGTGCTCATTCACCTCCTGGAATAAAATTAGACGAATGCAACTGTCTCCATCCACTTCGCAGTTCAAGTATTTATTGCAAAATATAAGAGAAATAAAAACTGAAATAAAAGCCAAATTAATGTATAACCAGTTGTTAAGTGCTTTCACCCATGAAATGGGCTTCTTCAGAACACTCCATAGTTCGTTGTTACTCCTTAAATAACTTATTTGGCGTCAAAAATGGGCTCAAATTCTTAAAGGTATATTGTGCTTCAAAGCATCCTAATTTAAATACTCCATAGGATGTAAACACACATTCCGAATGTCTTATTCAACAAAATTATTAAATATACAAATTTCACCTGACCTAACTATTTAAAAACTCATACAAATATTAAGGCATATTTAAAAAAAGTCATATTTAAAAAAAGTCATCGCTGGACTTTCATATTATAATATACTCCATATACTACTATAATTAATAGGTCTTCATTTATCAGTGTCTTATTATCTAAATCTATTCAGCTTAAGCCCATAAAAAACAACATATTAACTAAGTCTATCAGCATAAACCCATAATAATGAATCATCGCTGCAAGCTGCTGAAATCTCAACTGTACTGTCAGCGTGCTATTTTACCACAGCTATGCCTTCAGAGTTCATCTACAAAAAAGTGTGTATGGAAAATACACCTTTCATTTCACCATTTGCTGTGCTGTGCTATATATATAGAATTAGACACTTATTAATATATTGATAAAATATTTTAAAATGAAAAATTATTTGGAATTTTTTGAATTTTTTGAAAATACACCGATTGCATACTCTATCCGGTGCCATAATAAAAAAAGTCGTGCTAATACCCTTTCTAACAGTTTGAACTAAACACAATCTGTTTATTTAAATTATAATCCTACGAACCATATACATCACATACTTGAATTGCCTTATGACAATTTTATGGTGGATGCATTATAATAATAACAACATAAATTACCATATAGGACTACCCTGTTGTAACACTCTGCATCATAATGTAAATGAGCTATAGGACTACCCTATTGTAACACACTGCATCAAAATGTAAATAAGCTATAGGACTACTCTATTGTAACACAAGGCATCATACTGTTAAGAAGCTATTGAACTACTTTATTGTAACACACTGCATCATAATATAAATGAGCAAAAGGGCTAACCTATTTTAACACACTGCATTTTAATAAAAATAAGCTACTGGACTACGCCATTGTAACACTCTGCATTATAATATAAATACACTATAGAACTACTCTATTGTAATACACTGCATCCTAATGTAAATAAGCTATAGGACTTCCCTACTGTAACACATTGCATCATAGTGTAAATAAGCTATAGGACTACCCTATTGTAAAACGCTGCATCATAATGTAAATAAGTTATAGGACTACTCTATTGTAACACACTGCATCATAATGTAAATAAGCTACAGGACTACCCTATTGTAACACAAAGCATCATAATGCAAATAAGCTATAGGGCTACTCTATTGTAACACAATGCATCATATTACAAATGAGCTGTCGGTCTACCCTATTGTAACACACTGCATCATAATATAAATAAGCTATAGGACTTCCCTATTGTAACACACTGCATAATAATGTAAATAAGCTATAGGACTACCATATTGTAACACACTGAATAATAATAATATAAATAAGCTATAGGGATACCCTAATATAACACACTGCATCATAATGTAAATTAGCTATAGGGCTACCCTATTGTAACACACTGCATCATAATGTAGATAAGTTATAGGACTTTCCTATTGTAACACACTGCATCATAATATAAATATGCTATGGGACTACCCTTTTGTAACACACTGCATCATAATGTAAATAAGCTATAGGACTACTCTATTGTAGCACACTGTATTATAATGTAAATAAGCTGCATGACTACTCTGTTGTAACGCACAACATAATAATGTAAATGACATTCAGGACTACCCTATTGCAAAGCACTGCATCATTAAGAAAATAAGCTATAGGACTACCCTATTGCAAAACACTGTATTATACTATAAATAAGCTATAGGACTACCCTATTGTAACACACTGCATCAGAATGTAAATAAGCTATAAGACTACCCTATTTTAACACACTGCATCATAAAGTAAATGAGCTATAGGACTACCCTATTGCAACACACTGCATCATAAAGTAAATTATCTATATGACTACCCTATTGTAACACACAGCATCATAATGCAAATAAGCTATAGGACTTCCTTACTGTAATACACTGCATCATAATGGGAATGAGCTGTAGGTCTACCTGATTGTAACACACTGCATCATAATATAAATAAGCTATAGGACTTCCCTATTGTAACACACTGCATTATAATGTAAATAAACTGCAGGACCATCCTATTGTAAGCAACTGCTTCAGAAAGTAAATAAGCTATAGGACTACCCTATATATATATATATATATATATATATATATATATATATATATATATATATAATTTATTTATTTATTTGCAGTTGGTTTACCAGAATAGTCCATTGGGCCAAAGTGAGCCCATTTTCAATGGAGTCCTGGGAGAAAAGCTCCATAAACAATCAATGTTACAATATGATGTATGATATATTAACACACTGCATCATAATGTAAATAAGGTATAGGACTACCATATATTAACACACTGCATCATAATGTAAATGAGCTATAGGACTACCCTATTGTAACACCAGGCATCATAATGTAAATAAGCTATAAGACTTCCCTATTCTAACATATGCATCATAATGTAAATAAGCTATAGGGCTACTCTATTGTAACACACTGCATAATAATGTAAATAAGCTATAGGGTACCCTGTGGTGACACACTGTATCATAATGTAAATAAGCTATAGGACAACCCTATTGTACCACACTGCATCATAATGTAAATGAGCTATAGGGCTACCATATTGTAACACACTGAATAATAATATAATTAATCTATAGGGATTCCCTATTGTAACACACTGCATCATGATGTAAATTAGCTATAGGGCTACCATATTGTAACACACTGAATAATAATATAATTAATCTATAGGGATTCCCTATTGTAACACACTGCATCATAATGTAGATAAGCTATAGGACTTCCCTATTGTAACACACTGCATCATAATATAAATATGCTATAGGACTACCCTTTTGTAACACACTGCATCATAATGTAAATAAGCTATAGGACTACTCTATTGTAGCACACTGTATTATAATGTAAATAAGCTGCATGACTACTCTATTGTAACGTACAACATAATAATGTAAATGACATTCAGGACTACCCTATTGCAAAGCACTGCATCATTAAGAAAATAAGCTATAGGACTACCCTATTGCAAAACACTGTATCATAATATAAATAAGCTATAGCACTACCCTATTGTAACACACTGCATCAGAATGTAAAAAAACTATAGGACTACCCTATTGCAACACACTGCATCATAATGTAAATTATCTATATGACTACCCTATTGTAACACACAGCATCATAATGCAAATAAGCTATAGGACTTCCTTATTGTAATACACTGCATCATAATGGGAATGAGCTGTAGGTATACCTGATTGTAACACACTGCATCATAATATAAATAAGCTATAGGACTTCCCTATTGTAACACACTGCATCATAATGTAAAGAAGCTATAGGACTATCATATTATAACACACTGCATTATAATGCAAATAAGCTATAGCACTACCCTATTGTAACACACTGCATAATTATGTAAATAAGCTATAGGACTACCCTATTGTAACACACTGCTTCATAATGTAAATGAGCTATAGGACAAACCTATTGTAACACACAGCATCATAATGTAAATAAGCTTTATGACTACCCTATTGTAACACACAGCATCATAATGTAAATAAGCTGCAGGACTACCCTATTGTAACACACAGCATCATAATGTTAAGAAACTATAGGACTACCCTACTGTAACGCACTGCACAATAATGTCAATGAGCAAAAAGACTACCCTATTGTAACACACTGCATTTTAATAAAAATAAGCTACTGGACTACCCTATTGTAACACTCTGCATTATAATATAAATAAGCAATAGGACTACTCTATTGTAATACACTGCATCATAATGTAAATAAGCTATAGGACTACGGTATTGTACCACACTGCATCATAATGTAAATGAGGTATAGGACTACTCTATTGTAACACACTGTACCATAATGTAAATAAGCTAAATGACTACCCTTTTGTAACACACTGCATCATAATGTAAATAAGCTACAAGGCTACCGTATTGTAACACACTGCATCAGAATGTAAATAAGCTATAGGACTAACATATTGTAACAGACTGCACAATAATGTATAGAAGCTATTGGACTAAAGTAAGGTTACACACTGCATCATAATGTAAGTAAGCTAAAGGTCTTCTCTATTGTAACACACTGCATCATAATGTAAATAAGCTTTCGGACTACCCTATTTTAACATACTGCATCATAATGTAAATGAGCTAAAGGACTACCGTATTGCAACACAATGCATCTTAATGTAAATTATCTATAGGACTACCCTATTGTAACACACTGCATCATAATGTAAATAAGCTATAGGACTTCCCTATTGTAACAAATTGCATCATAATGTAAATAAGTTATACGACTATCCTACTGTAACACACTGCTTCATAATGTAAATAGCTTTAGGACTACTCTATTATAGAACACTGTATCATAATGTAAATAAGTTATAGGACTACCATATTGTATCACACTGCATCATAACATAAATAAGATATAGAACTACCTCATTTTAACACACTGCATTTTATTGTAAATAAGCTACAGGACTACCCTATTGTAACACACTACATTATAATATAAATAAGCTATAGAACTACTCTTTTTTTAACACACTGCATCATAATGTAAATAAGCTTTAGGAGTACTCTGTTGTAGAACACTGTATCATAATGTAAATAAGTGGCATGACTACTCTATTGTAATGCAATAAATCATAATATAAATGACGTACAGGACAACCGTATTGTAACACACTTTACCATAATGTAAGTTAGCTATAGGACTACCCTATTGTAACACACTGCATCATAATGTAAATAAGCTATAGGACTACCCTATTGTAACACACTGTATCATAATATAAATAAGCTATAGGACTACCCTATTGTAACACACTGCACCATAATGTATAGAAGTTTTGGACTAAAGTAAGGTAACACACTCCGTCATAATGTAAGTAAGCTAAAGGACTTCCCTATTGTAACAACACACTGCATCATAATGTAAATAAGCTTTAGGACTACCCTATTGTAACACACTGCATCATAATGTAAATAAGCTAAAGGACTACCGTATTGAAACACACTGCATGATAATGTAAATTATCTATAGGACTACCCTATTGTAACACATTGCATCATAATGTAAATAAGCAAAAGGACTTACCTATTGTAACAAATTGTATCATAATGTAAATAAGCTTTAGGAGTACTCTATTGTGGAACACTGTATCATAATGTAAATAAGCTGTATGACTACTCTATTGTAATGCACTACATCATAATGTAAATGACTTACAGGACAACCCTATTGTAAGACACTTTACCATAATGTAAATGAGCTATAGGACTACCCTATTATAACACACTGCATCATAATGTAAATAAGCTACAGGACTACCCTACTGTAACACACACTGCATCATAATGTAAATAAGCTATAGGACTACCCTATTGTAACACACTGCATCATAATGTAAATAAGCTATAGGACTACCCTATTGTAACACACTGCATCATAATGTAAATAAGCTATAGGACTACCCTGTTGTAACACACTGCATCATAATGTAAATAAGCTATAGGACTACCCTATTTTAACATACTGTTTCATAATGTAAATAAGCTATAGGACTTCCCCATTGCAACACCCTGCATTTTAATTTAAACAAGCTGCAGGACTACTCTAATGTAACACACTGCATTATAATATAAACAAGCTATAAGACTACTCTATTGTAACACACTGCATCATAATGTAAATAAGCTATAGGACTAACCTATTTTAACACACTGAATTAGAATTTAAATAAGCTATTGGACTACCTTATTGTAACACACTGCATCATAATGTAAATAAGCTATAGGACTACCCTATTGTAACACACTTCATCAGAATATAAATAAGCTATAGGACTACCCTATTTTAACACACTGAATTAGAATTTAAATAAGCTATTGGACTATCTTATTGTAACACACTGCATCATAATGTAAATGAGCTATAGGATTACCCTATTGCAACACAAGGACTTTTAATGTAAATAAGCTACAGGAATACCCTATTGTAACACACTGCATTATAATGTAAATAAGCCATAGGACTACTCTATGGTAACACACTGCATCAGAATGTAAATAAGCTGTAGCACTACCCTGTTGTAATAATTTGCATCAAAATGTAAATAAGCTATTGGACTACCTTATTGAAACACACTGTATCATAAAGTAAATAAGCTATAGGACTTCCCTATTGTAACACATTGCATCATAATGTAAATAAGTTATAGACTACCCTACTGTAACACACTGCTTCATAATGTAAATAGCTTTAGGACTACTCTATTATAGAACACTGTATCATAATGTAAATAAGTTATAGGACTACCATATTGTATCACTCTGCATCATAACATAAATAAGATATAGAACTACCTCATTTTAACACACTGCATTTTATTGTAAATAAGCTACAGGACTACCCTATTGTAACACACTACATTATAATATAAATAAGCTATAGAACTACTCTTTTTTTAACACACTGCATCATAATGTAAATAAGCTTTAGGAGTACTCTGTTGTAGAACACTGTATCATAATGTAAATAAGCTGCATGACTACTCTATTGTAACGTACAACATAATAATGTAAATGACATTCAGGACTACCCTATTGCAAAGCACTGCATCATTAAGAAAATAAGCTATAGGACTACCCTATTGCAAAACACTGTATCATAATATAAATAAGCTATAGCACTACCCTATTGTAACACACTGCATCAGAATGTAAAAAAACTATAGGACTACCCTATTGCAACACACTGCATCATAATGTAAATTATCTATATGACTACCCTATTGTAACACACAGCATCATAATGCAAATAAGCTATAGGACTTCCTTATTGTAATACACTGCATCATAATGGGAATGAGCTGTAGGTATACCTGATTGTAACACACTGCATCATAATATAAATAAGCTATAGGACTTCCCTATTGTAACACACTGCATCATAATGTAAAGAAGCTATAGGACTATCATATTATAACACACTGCATTATAATGCAAATAAGCTATAGCACTACCCTATTGTAACACACTGCATAATTATGTAAATAAGCTATAGGACTACCCTATTGTAACACACTGCTTCATAATGTAAATGAGCTATAGGACAAACCTATTGTAACACACAGCATCATAATGTAAATAAGCTTTATGACTACCCTATTGTAACACACAGCATCATAATGTAAATAAGCTGCAGGACTACCCTATTGTAACACACAGCATCATAATGTTAAGAAACTATAGGACTACCCTACTGTAACGCACTGCACAATAATGTCAATGAGCAAAAAGACTACCCTATTGTAACTCACTGCATTTTAATAAAAATAAGCTACTGGACTACCCTATTGTAACACTCTGCATTATAATATAAATAAGCAATAGGACTACTCTATTGTAATACACTGCATCATAATGTAAATAAGCTATAGGACTACGGTATTGTACCACACTGCATCATAATGTAAATGAGGTATAGGACTACTCTATTGTAACACACTGTACCATAATGTAAATAAGCTAAATGACTACCCTTTTGTAACACACTGCATCATAATGTAAATAAGCTACAAGGCTACCGTATTGTAACACACTGCATCAGAATGTAAATAAGCTATAGGACTAACATATTGTAACAGACTGCACAATAATGTATAGAAGCTATTGGACTAAAGTAAGGTTACACACTGCATCATAATGTAAGTAAGCTAAAGGTCTTCTCTATTGTAACACACTGCATCATAATGTAAATAAGCTATAGGACTACCCTATTATAACACACTGCATCATAATGTAAATGAGCTAAAGGACCACCGTATTGCAACACAATGCATCTTAATGTAAATTATCTATAGGACTACCCTATTGTAACACACTGCATCATAATGTAAATAAGCTATAGGACTTCCCTATTGTAACAAATTGCATCATAATGTAAATAAGTTATACGACTATCCTACTGTAACACACTGCTTCATAATATAAATAGCTTTAGGACTACTCTATTATAGAACACTGTATCATAATGTAAATAAGTTATAGGACTACCATATTGTATCACACTGCATCATAACATAAATAAGATATAGAACTACCTCATTTTAACACACTGCATTTTATTGTAAATAAGCTACAGGACTACCCTATTGTAACACACTACATTATAATATAAATAAGCTATAGAACTACTCTTTTTTTAACACACTGCATCATAATGTAAATAAGCTTTAGGAGTACTCTGTTGTAGAACACTGTATCATAATGTAAATAAGTGGCATGACTACTCTATTGTAATGCAATAAATCATAATATAAATGACGTACAGGACAACCGTATTGTAACACACTTTACCATAATGTAAGTTAGCTATAGGACTACCCTATTGTAACACACTGCATCATAATGTAAATAAGCTATAGGACTACCCTATTGTAATACACTGTATCATAATGTAAATAAGCTATAGGACTACCCTATTGTAACACACTGCACCATAATGTATAGAAGTTTTGGACTAAAGTAAGGTAACACACTCCGTCATAATGTAAGTAAGCTAAAGGACTTCCCTATTGTAACAACACACTGCATCATAATGTAAATAAGCTTTAGGACTACCCTATTGTAACACACTGCATCATAATGTAAATAAGCTAAAGGACTACCGTATTGAAACACACTGCATCATAATGTAAATTATCTATAGGACTACCCTATTGTAGCACATTGCATCATAATGTAAATAAGCAAAAGGACTTACCTATTGTAACAAATTGTATCATAATGTAAATAAGCTTTAGGACTACTCTATTGTGGAACACTGTATCATAATGTAAATAAGCTGTATGACTACTCTATTGTAATGCACTACATCATAATGTAAATGACTTACAGGACAACCCTATTGTAAGACACTTTACCATAATGTAAATTAGCTATAGGACTACCCTATTATAACACACTGCATCATAATGTAAATAAGCTACAGGACTACCCTACTGTAACAACACACTGCATCATAATGTAAATAAGCTATAGGACTTCCCCATTGCAACACCCTGCATTTTAATTTAAACAAGCTGCAGGACTACTCTAATGTAACACACTGCATTATAATATAAACAAGCTATAAGACTACTCTATTGTAACACACTGCATCATAATGTAAATAAGCTATAGGACTAACCTATTTTAACACACTGAATTAGAATTTAAATAAGCTATTGGACTACCTTATTGTAACACACTGCATCATAATGTAAATAAGCTATAGGACTACCCTATTGTAACACACTTCATCAGAATATAAATAAGCTATAGGACTACCCTATTTTAACACACTGAATTAGAATTTAAATAAGCTATTGGACTATCTTATTGTAACACACTGCATCATAATGTAAATGAGCTATAGGATTACCCTATTGCAACACAAGGACTTTTAATGTAAATAAGCTACAGGAATACCCTATTGTAACACACTGCATTATAATGTAAATAAGCCATAGGACTACTCTATGGTAACACACTGCATCAGAATGTAAATAAGCTGTAGCACTACCCTGTTGTAATAATTTGCATCAAAATGTAAATAAGCTATTGGACTACCTTATTGAAACACACTGTATCATAAAGTAAATAAGCTATAGGACTTCCCTATTGTAACACATTGCATCATAATGTAAATAAGTTATACGACTACCCTACTGTAACACACTGCTTCATAATGTAAATAGCTTTAGGACTACTCTATTATAGAACACTGTATCATAATGTAAATAAGTTATAGGACTACCATATTGTATCACTCTGCATCATAACATAAATAAGATATAGAACTACCTCATTTTAACACACTGCATTTTATTGTAAATAAGCTACAGGACTACCCTATTGTAACACACTACATTATAATATAAATAAGCTATAGAACTACTCTTTTTTTAACACACTGCATCATAATGTAAATAAGCTTTAGGAGTACTCTGTTGTAGAACACTGTATCATAATGTAAATAAGTGGCATGACTACTCTATTGTAATGCAATAAATCATAATATAAATGACGTACAGGACAACCGTATTGTAACACACTTTACCATAATGTAAGTTAGCTATAGGACTACCCTATTGTAACACACTGCATCATAATGTAAATAAGCTATAGGACTACCCTATTGTAACACACTGTATCATAATGTAAATAAGCTATAGGACTACCCTATTGTAACACACTGCATCATAATGTAAATAAGCTATAGGACTACCCTATTGTAACACACTTCATCAGAATATAAATAAGCTATAGGACTACCCTATTTTAACATACTGCATCATAATGTAAATGAGTTATAGGACTACAGTATTTCAACACACTGCATCATAATGTAAATTATCTATAGGACTACCCTATTGTAACACACTGCATCATAATGTAAATGAGTTATAGGACTACCCTATTGTAACACACAGCATCATAATGTAAATAAGGTATAGGACTACCCTATTGTAACACACTGCCTCATAATGTAAATGTTCTATAGGGCTACCCTGTTGTAACACAATGCATCATAATTTAAATGAGCTGTAGGTATACCCTATTGAAACACACTGCAGCATAATATAAATAAGCTATAGGACTTCCCTATTGTAAAACATTGCATCATAATGTAAATAAGCTATAGGGCTACTCTATGGTAACACACTGCATCATAATGTAAATAAACTATAGGACTACCCTATTGCAACACACTGCTTTAGAATGTAAATAAGCTATAGGACTACCATATATTAACACACTGCATCATAATGTACATGAGCTATAGGACTAACCTATTGTAACACACTGCATCATAAAGAAAATAAGGTATAGGACTACCCTATTGTAACACACTGCACCATAATGTAAAAAAGCTACAGGACTACCCTATTG
Source organism: Protopterus annectens (assembly GCF_019279795.1). NCBI lineage: Eukaryota > Metazoa > Chordata > Ceratodontiformes > Protopteridae > Protopterus > Protopterus annectens. The sequence goes on along the minus strand of NC_056732.1, from coordinate 1,849,260,781 downwards.
TAACACACTGCATCATAATGTAAATGAGGTATAGGACTACCCTATTGTAACACACAGTACCATAATGTAAATAAGCTATAGGACTACACTATTGTAACACACTATATCATAACATAAATAAGCTACAGGACTACTCTATTGTAACACACTGCATCACAATGTAAATAAGGTATAGGACTACCCTATTGTAACAAATTGCATCATAATGTAAATAAGCTATATGATTACCCTTTTGTAACACACTACATCAGAATGTAAATGAGCTATTGAACTAACCTATTGTAACACACTTCATCATAATGTACATAAACTATTGGACTACTCTATTGTAACACACTGCATCATAATGTAAATAAGCTATAGGACAACCCTATTGTAATACACTGCATCATAATGTAAATAAGCTATAGGACAACCCTATTGTAACACACTGCATCATACCATAAATAAGCTACAGGACTACCCTATTGTAACACACTACATCATAATGTAAATAAGCTATAGGACTACCACGTTGTAACACGCTTCATTTTACTTTAAACAAGTTGCAGGACTACACTGTTGTAACACACTGCATTATAATATAAATAAGCTATAGGACTACTCACTTGTAACACACTGCATCATAATGTAAAAAAAGCTATCTGACTATGCTATTGTAACACACTGCATTATAATGTAAATAAGTTATATGACTAGCTTATTGTAACACACTGCATCATAATATAAATAAGCTACAGGACTACCCTATTTTAACATACTGTTTCATAATTTAAATAAGCTATAGGACTTCCCCATTGCAACACCCTGCATTTTAATTTAAACAAGCTGCAGGACTACTCTAATGTAACACACTGCATTATAATATAAACAAGCTATAAGACTACTCTATTGTAACACACTGCATCATAATGTAAATAAGCTATAGGACTAACCTATTTTAACACACTAAATTAGAATTTAAATAAGCTATTGGACTACCTTATTGTAACACACTGCATCATAATGTAAATAAGCTATAGGACTACCCTATTGTAACACACTTCATCAGAATATAAATAAGCTATAGGACTACCCTATTTTAACACACTGAATTAGAATTTAAATAAGCTATTGGACTATCTTATTGTAACACACTGCATCATAATGTAAATGAGCTATAGGATTACCCTATTGCAACACAAGGACTTTTAATGTAAATAAGCTACAGGAATACCCTATTGTAACACACTGCATTATAATGTAAATAAGCCATAGGACTACTCTATGGTAACACACTGCATCATAATGTAAATAAACTATAGGACTAGCCTAGTGCAACATACTGCATTAGAATTTCAAAAAGCTATTGGACTATCTTATTGTAACAGATGCATCATAATGTAAATAAGCTATAGGACTACCCTGTTGTAACACACTGCATCATAATGTAAATGAGCTATAGGACTACCCTATTGTAACACACTGCATCATAATGTAAATAAGCTATAGGACTACCCTGTTGTAATAATTTGCATCAAAATGTAAATAAGCTATTGGACTACCTTATTGAAACACACTGTATCATAAAGTAAATAAGCTATAGGACTTCCCTATTGTAACACATTGCATTTTAATGTAAATAAGCTATATGACTACTCTATTGTAACACACTGCAAAATATGTCAAGATCCTATAGGACTTCCCTACTGTAACACAAGGCATCATAATGTAAATAAGCTACTGGACTACCCTATTGTAACACACTGCATCATAATATAAATGAGCTATAGGACTACCCTATTGTAACACACTGCATCATAATGTAAATAAGCTATAGGACTACCCTATTGTAACACACTGCATCATAATGTAAATGAGCTATAGGACTACCCTATTGTAACACACTGCACCATAATGTAAATAAGCTATAGGACTACCCTATTGTAACACACTGCATCATAATGTAAATAAGCTATAGGACTACCCTATTGTAACACACTGCATCATAATGTAAATGAGCTATAGGACTACCCTATTGTAACACACTGTATCATAATGTAAATAAGCTATAGGACTACACTATTGTAACACACTATATCATAACATAAATAAGCTACAGGACTACTCTATTGTAACACACTGCATCACAATGTAAATAAGCTATAGGACTACCCTATTGTAACACACTGCACCATAATGTAAATGAGCTATAGAACTAACCTATTGTAACACACTGTACCATAATGTAAATAAGATATAGGACTACCCTATTGTAACACACTGCATCATAATGTAAATGAGCTATAGGACTACCCTATTGTAACACACTGCATCATAATGTAAATGATTGATGATCTATTGTTTTTTCTCCTGTAACCTTATATTCCATGTTATATTCCCTCATTATCTTCCCTATAGCTGTTTTTCCTACCCCTGCTGCGACTATTGGCAGTGCCCCTTCCCAGGCTAGCCTCCACGTGGTCTCCTATAATATTCTAGTGGTGTTCATTGATGGCATATAGCGTAGGAATAATTAAGTGTTTCACCTCTGAATAGGTAGTGCTCAATGCTGATATTATATCTGCCCAGTATCTGTGCTGCAATTTGATTATGAATATTTTGACTTATTTTATGACTATATCCCCCCTGGGATCCTGTTACCCTGATCTTGATCCAAAGCTTTTTAATGCTATCTTTAGCCATATGTTCTGTTAAACTGATTTGACTGAGTAATGCTTATGCTTAGGATATAGATTGTATTCCAGTCATTAGAATTGTTGCTGTTTGCTTAAACGATTCCAGTCATTAGAATTGTTGCTGTTTGCTTAAACGATTTTTCTAGCTAGTAGCTACTGTTAGGTTTGTTCCTTGGGGGCCCCACTGTATGTCCATAGCAGTCTAGCTACTCTGCTTCATACAGTGCACTCTAGGGTATATGTCTGTATTGTTCTTGATTTTTTTTGTATGTAAAGCAGTTGTGCAAGCTATGCTGTATACACATGTCTGATTACGTACTTATTTGTTCCTTTGCCTGTTTTTTCTCACTTTCTCTCTCTACCTTTAACTATTAACAGATTATACGCCTGGATTCCGTTCCTCCCCAACCTAGTGAGGCCCTGTGGACAGCTTTAAACATCAGTATTCCTGAATAGGATTAGACATTCCTCCTAACAAAGACTGTCCTCCCAGGTTTTTTTGGAAAAGTATGTCCTATCATTGTATTGCTTAGCTTTACTCACCAGGACATATTCTTGCTCCCCTGCCAGGTAAACCAGCAGCCCCCCCCCTCACTAGATAGGCCTTTTTTGGTCCCTCTCCTTTCACTCTTTTTTTGCCTTTGGTACGTATATTCCTCTCTCACTACCCCATTCCTGGTTCCTTAATCTTGGTAAACCCCCTGCTTGCTCTGTCTGATACTCTTTTCTAACCTAGCCACTAGGTGGCGCCCTTCTTACCACTAATCCTACTATCATATTTTCAGAGTATTCTCTCTGCAAATCCTACTGTCCTTTCCTGTTCCATAGTTCACCTTTGCATCTTACTATTTCTCTCAGGAGAAACTCCTCTATCTCACCCAATACTATTTCATTTTCCCTCCACTTACCATACAATCTCCTCAAACTCTCTACTGTTGAGCTCTCCCTTACCTTTACACCTGTTTCTCTCTTCTTGCCTGATTGTTTTCTGCAACTACTCATCCAGTTCTTCCCTGCTCCGTTCGCTACGCTCACTCCGCTCCCCACCCCCATTTCCCACCCACCCCCAGGGGTCCTACCTTTATACTTACTTAGACACACCCCTAATTACCTACCTTCCAATCTCTATTTCCTGAGCACCCACCCTTAAACTGCTTACTCCTAAGACCACTCCCTCTCTCTTGATTCAGATCTATAATACCACTCACTATTATTAGATACCACATATTCCTACACTCATAAACCTCTCACTCATTAATAACATGCCCCTAACCCTTAACACAGTCTTTCCTCTTTTTCTCCTTAACATCCTGCTTTACTACTACACTCTTACCTCCTACGAACATCTTAGGCTTAGCCAAAATCCTATATTACACAAATATGCTACAACCACACTTCCTCTACCTAACCAAACTCATATTAATATACTTTCAACCTGTCCCTGGCTTCCCCCTCTATACCATAAATTACAACATTACAAAATCACAACCACCAAACGCTTCTATATAATACCCATCAAATACACAAAAGTCTTCCAAACCCCACAAACTCTTTTATTGATAGATGGGGACATCCACCCCAACCCTGGTCCCAATACCCTCCTCAATCCCACCACTACTAACCCAACTACAAACCACACTAGCTCTCCCTTCTCCACTGACTCCCTCTCTATTGCTCACCTTAATATTCGTAGCATTAACAACAAAGTAACACAACTCCATGCCTTAATTGATTTCTATGCCTTTGATATTCTCTGTCTCACAGAAACTTGGCTTAAACCCAGCACCAAGGACAATGAATTTACTCCCCCAGGCTATAGTACTCACAGGCAAGATCGTCTTAATAAAAAGGGCGGAGGAGTAGCCCTCCTATACAAATCCCAACTTCAGGTAACCTTAATTAACTCCTTGCCCCCCTCCCCAGCAAACGCTGAAATACTTTGTACCAAATTCCAAATTAATAAATCCAAAGCCATAAACATAATATGTTCCTACATCCCCCCAGGCAATAACGTCAATACCCTAGAAAATATCCTTAGCTGGGCCTCCAGTAGCTTTCCTCAAGAAAGCATAATCTTAGGCGATTTCAACATTGACTGGAACTCCTGCATATCCCCAACTCCCACCACTCACCTTAATCTCTTTGACTTTCATCAAACCATCAACTCCCCTACTAGAATAAATAAATCCACCCACAAACAATCCATTCTAGACTGGATACTGACCAACAACAACCCCCTCTCCTATAAAACAGGAATACTCCCTGACAACATAAGTGACCACCTCCTTACCTTTATCACTAAACAAAACATCAACAATCCCAAACAAGCAACTTATCGTACCAAATACAACAATACAGATTTTAACCTAGCATCCTTTCAAAATGAACTCAAAGAATATAACTGGTCCACTCTAAAATACCTCCCAATAGATGAAGCAGTAACCCATTTTAACAATACTTTCCTACTGATTCTAAACCAGCATGCCCCATCCCGCCTAGTCAGAGTCAGTTCCAAAGCAGCCCCATGGCTTTCCAAAACAACTAAACAAACTATGCGGGCTAGAAATAGACTGTGGTCCAAATGGAGGTCAACAAAAAACCCAATTGACCATCAAAACTTCAAATACCTGAGAAACAAAACAAAAAAGCTCATCTATCTGGACAAGAAAAACTACCACCTTCAATACCAACAAAACCAACACCATAACCCTAAACACTTTTGGTCTGGAATAAACAAACTACTCCATCCAGGCAACACAAAAACTCCCACCCCTGCTGGCCTAGTAGAAACCCAACCTAACATTATAGCCAACACCTTCAACAACTTCTTCTCTCAAACCGTCACCTCACTTGCAAGTACCATGACCCCCCCCCACTACCCTCCAAACTACCCACACTCAGGACAGCACCGATAAGCTAAAGTTTAATACTGTCTCAACAACCTATATACGTAAACAACTATGTAAACTCAAACCCTGTACCCCTTCTGCAGACAAGCTTCCAGCTGAATATCTGCAACTAGCCGCAACTGAAATAGCCTACCCAGTCTCCATCTTAATAAATAGAACCATAACTGAATCCAAAATCCCATCCTGTTGGAAAATCTCCCATATCATTCCCCTTCACAAAGGAGGAAATTCTAACGAACTCTCCAATTTCCGGCCTATTGCCCTTCTATCACCTCTATCCAAAATAATGGAACGCTGCATACACCATCAACTTCTACATTATCTCTTGAATAACAGATTGCTTGTTGACTCACAACATGGTTTTAGACCCTTCCACAGTACTTCTACTGCCCTTCTCTCCTTCACTGACTCTATCAATAAAAACCGCAACAACAACCTGTTCTCCTCTGCACTATTCCTGGACCTCTCTAAAGCATTCGATATGGTCAACCACAAACTTCTCCTAGATACCTTACAATCCCTCTCACTTGATTCACAAGCAGTATAGTGAGTGGTTCAACTCTTACCTGACCAATAGAAAACAAGCAGTCCTCTGGGACAGCCATCTATCTTCCCAACTCCCAATTACTATTGGCGTCCCACAAGGATCCATCCTAGGTCCCTTACTTTTCTCTATTTTCATAAATAACCTGCCCACCTCCCTCCCAACCACTACCTGTATACAGTATGCAGATGATTCCACTCTCATCTGCTCTGCTTCTTCACCAACACAACTCCACTCTGCTACCCAATTGGTCTTCACTGCAGCAGAAAACTAGTTTCAACATATTTGTCTCCTCCTAAATCCCAAAAAAACCAAACTACTACTTTTCACCCCAACCTCTAAAGCCACCCCTATCACTTTTTCAATAGTATCAGGTAATGGCACTGTCATCAAACCTGACTACTCCACTAAGCTGCTAGGCGTCACCATAGACAATCAGCTAAATTTTGACTTACACATTGATTTAACTATAAAGTCAGTCAATAAAAAAATGGGTGCCCTTTACAGAATTAAGCCCTTTCTCACCGCCACTTCCCGAGTGGCTCTCGCCCAAACTCACCTCATCTCTACATTATTGTATGCCTCTCCATCCTTTATCAACATATCTAAATCTAATCTTCAAAAACTGAACACCGCCTACCATAGTATAGCCAGATTTGCTACTGCCTCTCCATTCCAAACTCATCACTGTCTTAATTTAAAGAAACTAAACTGGCTCGAACTTCCAAACCTAATACTCCTACAGCAACTAATTATCACTTTTAAAATCCTACACTACCCCTCCAACACACCCATACTAAATAAACTCATCACACCTTATAAAAATCTCACTACACTCAGATCTGCCAACAAGCTACTAGTTACTACTTTGAAATCTTATAATAAAGCAGGCGATTCCTTATTCGCAAACACTGTAGGTTCATATTGGAATAAACTTCCCACAGAACTGACCTCCCTAGCCTCAGGTCATCTCTTCAGAAAACAGATAAAAACTTACCTACTAACTCACTGGCTATGCCCCTGCTCCAACCCTGACTGACATTAACAAATTGTTTTACTCTCCCCAGTCCACTCCTGTATCTTTTAGCTCTTCTGTACTAACTTAAACTGTCTTCCACAGTCACTAGTTTGTACCATCTCTCTTCTGTTCAATTTATTGTTAGACTCCCCCTCTGCCCATGCTGTTATTCTCTCTTATTCTCTCTCTCGTTTCATCTACCTGACCTCTAACAATTCATACTACCTTTCTATTTCTCGCTATCTCTGTTTCTTTCCACCTTACTTTTCCTACTGACTGATCCTTAGCCTTACTATCATCCTAACATCTGTACCTTGAGAAATTGCATCTCTGTCAACACTCTTTTACCTCATTTCTGCCTTATTCCTATACTCTTACTTCACATTATCTGTTACACTACCTACCTACATATTTTTACTTTTTATCTACCTTTTTCCTGCTTTCAGATAATACCTATTTGTTGAAGTAGAACCTATTTGTTGTCATACCAGCTACTAGTGATATTTTTTAACTTATAATTATCGTCTTATGATACTACTAAAACTTTTCTACACAGTACCCATCTGAATTTTGATTGTCATCGACTCAGATTAGTACAGAAAAAATGTATATGCATTTGATATTGCCTTATTTTATTACTTTTTATTTGTATAGTTTGATTATTTAGTAACCTCTCAACTGTATTGTCTTAGTCTGATAGTGGAGCTTTTCTCCTCGGGCCTCTGCTGAAAATGGACATGTATCCAGCCAGACTAGCCCAGTTAACAAATGTAAAATAAATAAAACTAACCTATTGTAACACACTGTACCATAATGTAAATAAGCTATAGGACGACCCTATTGTAACAGACTGCATCATAATGTAAATAAGATATAGGACTACCCTATTGTAACACACTGCATCACAATGTAAATAAGCTATAGGACTACATTATTGTAACACGCTGCATCACAATGTAAATAAGCTATAGGACTACATTATTGTAACACACTGCATCATAATGCAAATAAGCTATATCACTACTCTATTGTATTACCCTGTATGATAATGAAAAAAAGCTGCAGGACTACCCTATTGTAACACACTGCATCATAACGTAAATAAGATAAAGAACTACCTCATTTTAACACACTGCATTTTATTGTAAATAAGCTACAGGACTACCCTATTGTAACACACTACATTATAATATAAATAAGCTATAGAACTACTCTTTTTTTAACACACTACATCATAATGTAAATAAGCTATAAGATTACGCTTTTGTAGCACACTGCCTCAGAATGTAAATGAGCTATTGAACTAACCTATTGTAACACACTTCATCATAATGTACATAAACTATTGGACTCCCCTATTGTAACACACTGCATCATAAGGTAAATGAGGTATAGGACTACCCTATTGTAACACACTGCATCATAAGGTAAATGAGGTATAGGACTACCCTATTGTAACACACTGTACCATAATGTAAATAAGCTAAAGGACTCCCCTATTGTAACACACTGCATCATAATGTAAATACGCTATAGGACTACCCTATTGTAACACACTGCATTAGAATGTAAATAAGCTATAGGACTATCATATTGTAACACACTGCATCATAATGTAAATGAGCTATAGGGCTACTCTATCATAACACACTGCATCATAATGTAAATAAGCTATAGGACTACCCTATTGTAACACACTGCACCATAATGTAAATAAGCTATAGGACTACCCTATTGTAACACACTGCATCATAATGTAAATAAGGTTTAGGAATACCCTATTGTAACGCACTGCATTATTATGTAAATAAGCTATAGGACTACCTCATTGTAACACACTACATTTTATTGTAAATAAGCTACAGGGCTACCATATTGTAACACACTACATTATAACACAAAATAAGCTAAAGGACTACTCTTCTGTAACACTCTATATCATAATGTAAATAAGCTATAGGATTACCCTTTTGTAACACACTGCATCAGAATTTAAATAAGCTACAAGACTACCCTATTGTAACACACTGCATCATAATGTAAATAAGATAAAGGACTTCTCTATTGTAACACACTAAATCATAATATAAATAAGCTTTAGGACTACCCTATTGTATTGCACTGCATCATTTTGTAAATAAGCTATAGGTCTACCCTATTGTAACACACTGCATCATAAGGTAAATAAGCTATAGGACTACCCTATTTTAACATACTGTTTCATAATGTAAATAAGCTATAGGACTACCCCATTGTAACACCCTGCATTTCAATTTAAACAAGCTGCAGGACAACCCTATTGTAATACACTGCATTATAATATAAATAAGCAATAGGACTACTCACTTGTAACACACTGCAACATATTGTAAATAAGCTATATGACTAGCTTATTTTAACGCACTGCATCATAATGTAAATCATATATAAGTCTACCCTACTGTAACACTGAATCATAATGTAAATGAGCTATAGGACTACAGTAGGGCAACACACACTGCATCATAATGTAAATAAGCTATGGGACTACCCTATTGTAACACACTGCATCATAATGTAAATAAGCTATAGGACTACCCTATTGTAACACACTGCATCATAATATAAATAAGCTACAGGACTACCCTTTTTTAGCACACTGTTTCATAATGTAAATAAGCTATAGGGCTACCCCATTGTAACACCCTGCTTTATAATATAAACAAGCTACAGGACTACTCTATTGTAACACGCTGCATCATAATGTAAATAAACTATAAGCCTATGCTATTGTAACACACTGCATCATAATGCAAATAAGCTGTAGGACTACACTATTGTAACACTCTGCATCATAATGCAAAAAAGCTATAGAACTACCCCATTGCAATACACTGCATTTTAAAGTAAATAAGCTACAGGACTACCCTATTGTAATGCACTGCATCATTACGTAAATAAGCAATAGGACTACCCTATTGTAACACACTGCATCATCATATAAAAAGGCTACAGGACTACCCTATTGTAACACACTGCTTCATAATGTAAATAAGCTATAGGACTACCCTATTGTAACACACTGCCTCATAATTTAAATAAGCTACAGGACTAACCTACTGTAACACACTGCCTCATAATTTAAATAAGCTACAGGACTAACCTACTGTAACACACTGCTTCATAATGTAAATAAGCTATAGGACTACTGTAGTGTAGCACACTGAATCATAATGTAAATAAGATATAGAACTACCCCATTGTAACACACTGCATTTTAATGTAAATAAGCTACAGGACTACCCTATTGTAACACACTACATTATAATATAAATAAGCTATAGGACTTCTCTTTTGTAACACACTGCATCATAATGTAAATGAGCAATAGTACTACCCTCTTGTAACACACAGCATCATAATGCAAATAAGCTATAGGAATACCCTATTGTAACACACTGCATCATAATGTAAATTATCTATAGGGCTACCCTATTGTAACACACTGCATCATAATGTAAATGAGCTGTAGGTCTACACTATGTAACACACTGCTTCATAATATAAATAAGCTATAGGACTTTCCTATCGTAACGCACTGTTTCATAACGTAAATAAGTTATAGTGCTACCCTATGGTAACACACTGCATCATAATGTAAATGAGCTATCGGGCTACCATATTGTAACAAACTGCATAATAATGTAAATAAGCTATAGGGCTTCCCTATTGTGACATGCTGCATCATAATGTAAATTAGCTATAGGGCTACCCTATTGTGACACACTGCATCATAGTGTAAATCACCTATAGGAATACTCTATTGTAAATACTGCATTATAATGTAAATAAGCTATAAGACTTCCCTATTTTAACACCTGCATCATAATGTAAATAAGCTAAAGGAATACCCTATTGTAACGCCCTGCATCATTATATAAATAAGCTATAGGACTACCCTATTGTAACACACTGCATCATAATGTAAATAAGCTATAGGACTACCCTATAGTAACACTCTGCCTCATAATGTAAATAAGCTATAGGACTACCCTATAGTAACACACTGCTTCATAAGGTAAATAAGCTATAGGACTACCTTATTGTAACAAACTGTATCATAATTTAAATAAGCTGCATGACTGTGACCTTCTCTTTGTCCAGCCTAGTGAGAAGAATGTCTGTGTGTCTCACTATTGCATCAGCTATGACTAGGAAATTTGGTTTAGAAGTGTTTTACCTTGTGGTCTTGATTGCTGAGACACTGTCATACATGTTGTTATGTGTACTAGTGGATTCTGTTTATGTACCAGTATGTGATGGTTGTCTGCATTTGGGAGGTCTCTGGTCTTTTGTTAATCTCTTAGTGAGTACCTCTGCATATGTGGCTTTATGTGTCTTGACTTTATCTTTAAGAAAAGAGGTACGTGAGATGACAACCTTTTTGATGTTTTGCTTATTGTTACAAGAGAGGACTGACTCAAGTTTCATGGCATAGTGACATCTCTCACATAATGAATTTGATTGTTTTAGGAGCAGGTGGTTGTCAGTATACATGAGGCAATCACTACATTGCCTTAGGATGCCCATGTCAAGCAGGCTGGCTGGAAAAATGGTAGTAAACTGTCTGTTCATAGCAGCAGGGTATTTCCTGATTTGTGGAAGCCAAATGGAAAAATCTTTACTTTTTTCACTGGATTCTGGTACCTCAGCCTTCGCCTTCAATGGAATGAATTATTACAAACAAAACCAGTCATTAAATACACCAGTTAATCACATAATCAAACCATTAAACAATTAATTAAATTGAATAATTATTTGTCAAAGAACTCTCTCGTGGACCAATACTACATTGTAACAAAGAAATAGATAATATAGTTAACAATGTTAAATATCATATTTAAATCTCTAGATTTAACCCATTAGGATGTAAAGTTTTATAATTTACTATAAAATTTGATTCAATTCTTAGTAATTTTTTATGAAAATTAGAGTTTGCCCCCCCACCCCCCTCAGGCTTAGCCAAAATACTAAATATTAAATCTACATTATGAAAATGATTAGCAGGATAATTTTTATTGGGCAAGTGTTGATGTAAAATCCCTATATACTTCTATTTCTAACAAATGGGGGTTGGATGCAGTATTTAAGTTTCTGGGGGATGGACCTAGAACATCATTTATTATTTCTCTTTTGGAATTTTGCCTCACTCATATTTTTTTGAATTTGATGGAAAATATTATTTACAAAAGGAAGGCACAGCAATGGGTGCTAGTTTTGCTCCCTCCTATGCTATAATTTTCATGGGGTATTTTGAAAATCTGTTTTTGTATACTTCGACTTTTTTTCATAAAAATGTTATTGTGTATAAAAGATATATTGATGATTTGTTGTTTTTGTGTCAGGGTGATCCACTGGAGTTCAATGACTTTATATCTACTTTGAAATTGAATCCATGTGGCTTGGATTTCACTTATGTTGTGGATACAAGGTCCATCCAGTTTTTGGATATTAATTTCTATATTGGTTGTGATGGAAAAATTCATCATAAACCATTCCACAAGACAACGGCAGTCAATAATTTTTTGCATGCTACAAGTATGCATAGCACTGATTTAATAAACTCTTTACCTTTAGGAGAGTTCAGAAGAATTGCTGGTAATACATCAGAGGTTAGGAATATTAAAAGGGAATTTGATTTAATTTGTGAAAAATTAAAGAATAGGGGATATCAGTGGAATAATATTATGTCACATAGAAAAAAAGTGGAAAGAGATTTAAATTTGGGTTTTTTGGAATCTCATCCCTACTATAACAACCAGGAAAGTAAAAATAATAGAGGACTTTTAAAAACAACCTATAGGGGTAAAATTATTTCAGATGATGAGAATAAAATATTTTTCATCAATAGGTATTCCCTTTTTTCGTCTAGTCTGAAACGAATAGTCCAAGAACTATGGCCTATTATTATGGGTGATGATTTTCTTAAAACTATTATACCCAATAAGATTATTTTTTCCCATAGCAGGTGTAGTAACCTAAAGGAGTTGCTTAGATATAAAGGTAGGAGGGATAAAGTTAAAAATGCTGGTACTTTTGCTTGTGGACAGTGTAAGATATGTAAAAATATTGTAAATTTGGATGGCAGTGAAATAAAACGCATTAAGTATAATGCCATTGATTATTTTAATTGCAACTCATTTGGGGTAATTTATATAATTGGCTGTAATTGTGAGAATAAAAAATGGCATATAGGACAAACAAAAAGAAAGGTTAAATTGAGGGTTATGGAACACATGGGAGATATTAGGAATGCTAGATTGGATAGTCCAGTGGCTAATCATTTTCATAAGTACCATAATGGTGAATATGTAGATTTAATATTTAGTATTTTGGCTAAGCCTGAGGGGGGTGGGGGGGCAAACTCTAATTTTCATAAAAAATTACTAAGAATGGAATCAAATTTTATAGTAAATTATAAAACTTTACATCCTAATGGGTTAAATCTAGAGATTTAAATATGATATTTAACATTGTTAACTATATTATCTATTTCTTTGTTACAATGTAGTATTGGTCCATGAGAGAGTTCTTTGACAAATAATTATTCAATTTAATTAATTGTTTAATTGTTTGATTATGTGATTAACTGGTGTATTTAATGACTGGTTTTGTTTGTAATAATTCATTCCATTGAAGGCGAAGGCCGAGGTACCAGAATCCAGTGAAAAAAGTAAAGATTTTTCCAGTTGGCTGCTATTTTCGTTTGGTGTTTTTCTTATTGTGGTTTTCGAATTCTGATTTCTGGAAGGGCAAAAGATCAGATATTGCTCTGGGATTAGAAAGGGGATTTAAGACTATATAAGATTAGTGAATAAAGTGGGGCTTAGCTGAGATACCTGCAGTGCACAACTGAGTTGCCCAAAGAGCAGCAATAAAGCCTGAGAGGATTTCACTGAGTGTGCTCAGGGAAAAAATGTGATTCTAGATGTTTGCATCTATACAAGGCACCACTAACCCCCATTGCTTTGTGTGCACCTATGCCAAACTCTGAGCAGCCCACATTATTGAAAGTGCACTTAAATGAAAGTGCACATTTGTGAAAGCCAATTCACAGAATCAGAAAAAACAATAAAATAAACACAAAAAACACATTTTTGAAGGATGGCAAGCCCCCCCCCCCCTGCTCCCACAACCCCGCTACTTAAATATACTAACTCCGAGATCGCACTACAGTGGGGAAAAGAATATATTTCCTTATCCCCAGTGTGCCATGCTTCAGTGAATTGGCATTTGCAAAAGTGCACTTTCATTTAAATGCACTTTCGATAATGTGGGCTCGACTTTCTGTTTTTCAGAAAAGTGATTTTTTCGACAAACAGAAGTACACCTGACTAGAATATCATCAGTTATGCTGACCTTCATTTGCCCTTGAGCTGCAGTTGTAACTGCTCTGAAACACTTCAGGAAGTGATGACATCCCAAAAGATAATCTTAAAAATTTATAATAACCCAAGTGTATATTGAAAGTATATACTCTGGAACTGGGTTTATACTATTTCATCTGCCATATTTCCTGATTTGTATAAACCAATGAAAGGAATCTAACATTTGGCATAGTCACTATTATCTCTGAAGTTCTGTGAAGGGGATAATGCTCAGTTCAGCTTCACGTGTTAAGGTCTGGTCTTGGAAATTGCTATACATCCTGGAAGTTTCACTCAGAGGGTTAAGGTTATTTATTTATTTATTTATTTGCAGTTTGATTACCGGGGCTGGGCTGAATTGACCCATTTTCAGTGGAGGCCCGGGGAGAACAGCTCCAAGATGCATTATACAATTTAGATACAACTGACATTAATATTAAAGATAATTGTAGAATAGTTACTCATAAATGCATTCAATATCATGTACAGTTAACAAATTAATTAAGCTTGAAGGTAGGGATCATACAGTTTCATTTGAGGAAAACAGATATGTGTTAGCTGTGGAAACAGTTTGCATACAAACCTTTTAAGAAAATGTAAATACGTTTTATATACACACATCAACAGTAGAATGCTATTTACAATATTTACAAGGTTGGGCTGTGTGAGGGTAGCTGTAGGAGTTGTTGAGAACTTAGAGAGAAGCTATAGAAATTGTCGAGAGCTTAGATAGGCTCATAGGAAGATAACTATGAGAGTTGTAGAGCTTGAGAACCAGAGTGAGAACCCCCTTGGATTAGGTTGGGTTATGATTGGTTAATATATTTTTTCTTGTAGTCTTGGGTTTTGATCCCTTAGTTTATCTCTGCAAAATATGTTGTCTATAAGCAAGTTACTTAACCAGGTTGTGCTCCCATGTTGCCCCTGAAAAGAGACACTTCTATCCCATTTGTTAGTTCAGGTATCATTTAAATGTACAAAAATACAATATTGTCTTTGTGTAAGTCTAGAAGTGTTCCCATATTAAAGCAGGCCTTCACAGACTGCATACGGTTTCAGATCTTCTTCTTCTTCTTTCAGATTTTCCTGGTTAGGGGTCGCCACAGCGTAACAACGGACCACAGAATGAATGGCAGTGGAGTTTTAGTTATAGAGGTGCATAGAAACTTACAGACTTTTGGTATTATTAGGAAATACTTCAGACATGGTTAAGTTAGTTTGTTTTGGACTGATATGCATAGTCATGGCAGTGCAGTCTTCAGAAGGCAGTACAGGCACTTGGCTATGAGTACAGAAGTCAGGGCAAATATCCAGCATTCCTGAATATTAATTATACTATTCAGGAGGAAAAAATATGAATGCAGAGAACTGTTTCAGTTTATCAGCACTGTTACTGGAAACAGTATTCGGATATTGTTGACATCTACTTTCACTGTGCATAATAAAGTATTCTTAATTGAACTACAGAATGTGAAGACTATTTTGAAATGTACAAGATTTGGCCCATAAAGGACAGATTGGCACCTGTTCAGCACAGTTATTGGTAACTTACAGATAAAGACATTCATTCCAGCCTCATCCTAGTTTCTTCCAGTTGTTTCCAGCTCATTCCAGTATTAAATAGTAACATCAATTCTTTCACTGTTTGCTTACCCAATATACACCTAAACAGTTATGACATTGCCCTGCTTTACTAGTTTTATTATGCAATTTACCCATTCTGTTTACTCTTTATGTTTGATTATAACTCATTTTGTTTTTCTGTGTGACAGCTCTTGCTCTATTCTATCCTTAAACCCAATGGGTGCTCTTCTTAGAGGGTAACACCTCTTAAATGTCTCAGATGAAATCTTTATGCGCTTTTCAGACTGCAGACTCCCTAATCATTCAATCAGATCAGCATACGTCTACAAAATGCAATCTGTATTCAGAGCAGCACACTTTGTACTTTGTGACTTACACTTCTACACTTGTACTGAAGTGGTAATCACATTGTTTTATTACATGTGCTTGCTAAATTGTTTTTTTTTTCACCAATAAAACATGCTATTGTGCACTATTCACTAACATTCATACTCTTAAGATTTAACAGTGGACTATACTGTGTTAGCCTCCGAACTGCTCAAACAATTATGCTGACTGGCTGTATGACTACTTTATAGACCCCCTTTGCACACCTACTTGGAACAATGTCACAGTCTGTCTCTATATGCCTTTAGCATTAACAATCTGACTAACAGTTAACTTAAATGTTCTCACACATTGCTGCAGAGAAGTGAGTCATTTTGCTTCAGAACTGCATGAATTCTCTCCACAGTACCAAGTGTTTTAATGTATTTTAGCTCCAAATTTCTAGTTGTCTTAACTGAACATATATGGATGCTGGTAAAATAGTTCCTACTTCCACAGATCTTGCAAATAAATACTTCATAGCATGCATTTTCATACTTTAGTCATAACATTTATACAGAGTATGGTTTCATTTGCTGATTTGTTACCATGTACCATGTGACTATCTGAATTTTGTTTTTATTTATTTACTTATTTATTTTCATTTGTACAGTGTTTCACAATCACAGTCCTTATTTTGCACAATTCCAACTTCTTACCATAGCCAGCTTTAGACACCAGCGAACCCTGCTGTTGTTGGGGCCCCCAAACATGGCAAGTTTTCTTATATTATTATTTGGGTATTTATCAAACCAAAGAAGCTAGTATAGCAATTTTATTTACTTAATAAACAAAGTGAGTAAGAATAACTCTTATTTATACCTCATTTAAAATTCAAAGATATATCTGTTATAGTTCATAGGTGTTTACTAGGCTAACTACCACATGGGCCTTTTTAAGCCTAGACATGCATCCCAAATCTCTGACAAGTACTGATACCCTTGGTAAGTGTAAGTAGGGGCTTGGGAGATGAAATATTTGCAAGCAGGGGCCTGGGAGATGAACCATTTACAGGTTGCCTGGGTCCATTACAGACATAGGTGCCAAACCAGAGATGTATGTCCTGTTCCCCATGCAATTGGGCAAGTTACACTTGAACAGGCTTCACATGGATGGGGAGTCTGTTCCAGAGATGGGTAGTCATAGTCTCTGAGACAAACACCTGTCTCTCTAGCAGGTCCTATTTATATCACAGGCAAGGTTTAAGTCTTTAGAATGGGTAATTTTGGTGCTGTTTTCTTTGTGGGTATACAGGAGGTCTGTCAGTGTGGGGGCTGACAATGCCTTGTATGCCAGGTATAGATCTCCCCTCAAAAGCCTGTAGGAGACAGAATACAGGGATAGGGGCTTGAGGCAGTCTGCATAGGACATGTTACTTATGCTCTCTATTATTTTAGTGAGGAACCTCTGTGGATGTTTCAGTTGTTGGATATGCCTGGTTAGGTACATATCAGACAGAGCATTGTACTCAATGACAGGTCTGATGAATGCCGAGTACAATGAAACAATGACTTTCCTGGAACTAGATGCATTACCTTTGTTTATAAGTTGCGCAACATAGAATGAATTCCTCACTACTGTAGACACATGATAGTCAAATGCTAGATTGCTGTCTATGTGTGTGTCCCTAAGTCCCCTGACTAGTGGATCAACTCTAAGGGGTGTGTTGTCAATATGATAGTTACCAGGGATAGATGACTCCCAAAGGATACTATTATGCATTTCCTGGCATTTAGTTTTAGTCCATGGCTCTGACACCAGTTGTTTGTCTGTGTCAGCCCTCTCTGGAGAAAATTTGTGTCAGTGTGGGATTCAATGACAGTTTCTAATTTGCAGTCATCTGCAAATTTAGTCAGACAGACAACCTTTGACACTTACCTTGACTTCAGAGAAGTAAATGCCAATAAGGAGCATTCCAAGGACCAATCCCTAGGGACTCCACTTGTGAGTGGCCTCTTTGTAGAGGTGGGCTCCCCAATTCTAAATTCTTGGGTCCTATCTGTGAGCCAGTTGGCTGTCCACCGGGTGACATATGGATTTGTATCTAACCTCTTGACCTTTGTCAACAAAGGCCGAGTGGGGTATTGTGTCAAATGCCTTGGCCAGGTCAAGGTAGGCAGTGTGAACTATTTTGCCATGATCCATTGCTTTAGTAACCTTCTCAAAGAAGTCCATCAGGTTGAGTAGGGATGACCTGCCATTGATGAAACCATATTGGGTTGGATCCTATGTCTCTAGGTTTACTATATCACTATTTATCATTTCCATGATAATTCTTTTCATGGCTTTACATATAAGACTAGTGAGACTTATAAGTCTGTAGTTTCCAGGGTCTATAGAAGGTCCACCTTTGTGCAGAGGAATGACTGTTGCTGTTCTCCATTCTTGAGGAGCAAAGCCTGTTTGGAGGCTACAGTTAAATAGCAATTCCTGATAGGTCATGTTTCATGCTATTTAGAAGGCATCCTGCGATATTGTCTGGGCCCATTGATGCAGTGTTCTTGGTCTTAGAGAGGGCATTAAGGACCTGTTCCCTAGTGATAGTACGGGGAGTTATATTTGATTATATTTCCTGAGGAAAGGCTGAGGGGGGAGAGGGGTAACATTGGAGTTGAATTTATCAGCCAGGAGGTATGCTCTATCTTCTGGCTCAGTACATGTGGCTCCATTTACAATGAGCTCTGCACACAATTGTGTGTTGCCTTTGAGGCTGCAGGCATAGTAACAGTGTTTTGCCAAGTAACAGGCTTTGTCAAATAAAAGGCTTCAGAATTTCATTAAATATATTCTCACTGACACAATGTCTTTGACTAAGCTAAATCATGCTGATGGGCACTCCAGCCTCTAAAACTAAAATCATAGCCAGCTTTAGGCACCTATAATACATGTGGCTGCAGAGGGCCCTGCTGATCATCCTTGAAATTGTGGGGGCCCTGCAAAAGCCGCTGCTTTTTCCGGAAAAGTAAGGAGAAAAAAGATTATTCATTTTCTGATTACATTCTTTATTCGATGCAGGGTTTTGATATGACCCAACATGAGAAAGGTAAGTCCTGGAGATCAGCACGCCACAGCAAACAGTCTCTGAGCTTACCTGGGATTTTAGGAAGAGCAGACGCTCCTGATCTTCAGGGATGGTTTTCTCATTCAGGCACTTTTATAAATACTGGCAGGACATCAGCTACTTTAACTCAACTTTGCTCAAGAAGTCAGGGTCAAACCAAAAATAATTCCAAATTAAAGGTCCAAAACCAGGAAGACTTTTCAAATATTACTCAAATTAACTTTAAAAAATGTAATAGAATAACAATTTCTGCATGAATTTTTAGACAATAAGAAGTACAACACTCTGATGCCTCAATGTATTGACTGTCTGTCCTAAATAATCAAATGTCTTACAAGGTACAGTGCAAAATTCTGAGGCAAAATCAGGGGCTGTGACAGGTATACATCACCCCTCAATGAAGTAAAAAAAGTGATTTACCCTGCTGCTGCTTGCCAACTGCTAAACAACTCTAGTGTGGCAGCATTAATGTTGCACAATACATTGTGTGTGTGTGTGTGTGTGTGTGTGTGTGTGTGTGTGTGTGTGTGTGTGTGTGTGTGTGTGTGTGTCTGCGTGTGTATACGGGGCTGTGTGTGTTTGTGTGTGTGTGTGTGTGTGTGTGTGTGTGTGTGTGTGTGTGTGTGTGTGTGTGTGTGTGTGTGTGTGTGTGTGTGTGTGTGTGTGTGTGTGTGTGTGTGTGTGTGTGTTTGTGTGTGTGTGTGTGTGTGTGTGTGTGTGTGTGTGTGGGGATGAAACAGTAAGTAGTATCTAAGGCACCATTTCACCTAAGTCTAGCCCCGTACATAGATCTGTAATGAATCATCATTGCAATTAAGTATCAATCACTGTTAATTTCCCTTTGTGAGATAGACCAACATAGTGTGGTATGCAGGCCTGTCATAATGTAAGCACATTGCACCTAAAACTATGCAGCATGAACTAAAAGGGTCCTTATGAATGGTGTAGTGACAGAGTAAGACTGGAAGTGTCCAGGGGTTGCCCTGCTTGACATTTGCTGGGGGCCCACAAAATGCTAATACTGGCCTTGCTCCTCATTCATGCTTTTAAGCTGGCTGTTAAAAAGTTCACTTGTTTTGCATCCAAAAATGGCTCTTTCTGTTCTAAATCCTACTCCATTGTGTGAACCTCTCTAGTGACAGGGTGACACACTTCTAGTGTAATCTCAGGTGAGTCCTCAAAGTGAACAAGATCACGTAGTCTCTAGTGATTTCTTTAATGAATTAAGTACAAAAAATACAACTATAATATCTCTTACTGTCAGACAAAGCAAGGGGTCTTCCTGCTTCATTTTTGCCTGGATCTCAGATATCTGACTCTGAACTTCATTCTTCATCTCCTCAAATTTTCTTATCTTTTCCATCATCTTTCCCAGAATTTTTCCTAACTCCTCCTTAAGCTGTTGCATCATCTGGAGCTCCTTCTCATGAAGAAACTGGTGCATCTTGGCAAACTCCGATTTAATGTGCTGCTCCAAACTTTTGGCTTCATTCTGAAAGACAGCAAGTTAAATTTTAGACATTAACACTGGTTTGATGTCATGTGGCATTCAGGTATGTCAGACAGACAGACAATCTTGGACAAAGCATATCTTTTTAGTTTAGTCATTTTTATTCTTTCTTGGACCAAATGAGTAAAGATAAATGCCTGAATACAGTGGAATAGAAAAGATGTTGCAAATATGCAATGAATACCAGCAAAATATGTTTTTATAGTATTTACCTTTTGTATATAATTTGTATATCCAGTCATGGTCATGTGAATGCACTATACCCAGCTGAGTGCATATCAAAATATCGCATACAGAGAGTTGGGCAGAACTCAGTTAATCATAAATAAATCATCATTAAGCCCCAACCACATGAAGCACTAAATTATACACAAATATAATGCTTTCTGGGGGCAAGCCGCCTGTACCCCACACCCCCTGTACCTCTTTATATATGAGCTCCGGGACTAAGTAGTTATGCAAATAAGGGAAAACTTCCTTACTGTACAGCCGTGTGATCCAATACACTAGACATCAGTAAAATGCACAAAAGCATTTTATTGCAATTGACCAGGTCAAGAAAACAGATTTTGGAGAATAAGGAGCTAGAATGGCAAATATTACTAGACTCATTATGTTTGAATGAACATTGCAATATAGCTTGTGTCCTGAAACACTTTTCACTTCATTTTATTTTACTTTAATAGTAATTTGTAGTAACATATACTTTTCACTACTTTTAAGACTTACACTTAGCAAGGCTTCCAACTATAGTTGCAGGTAATGATTTCACTAGATACTTTTTTACAAACACTTTTCTATAAACATTTTTATATGCAGACCTGTTATGCATTGTTTTTAGACTGCTTTTATTGTGTATATATTTCTTACACACTTCCATCCTTTTAATGCACATTTGCTTGAGGTACAAACTGCTGATGCATCAATGTTTTATGGTTTCCAACTGTTTTAAAAGTATGAAACTACACACTTTTGAGAATGCTCCTAAACAGAGCTTTCATTCCCTGAATTTACTTTTGCAAGAAATGCTGTTAACACACCTTCATTGTGATTGCATTACTAATTGTGTTGTATAAAAACTTGACTCTGACACTGCATTTTACTTTTGCCTCTGATGAAGCTGTAGTTTTAACCACAGCGAAAACGCTTGTTTTAATAATAAAGTGCGTTAAGGTTCAAGTTTTTTTCTGACTTCAGTGTGGCTTTATACGAGCAAGTGGATTTCAGTTTCAGTGTTGAAGCTTGTACTGCAAACAGCCTTCACAATAAGGACTTTAACATTTTTTACTGCTTTTGTGCATTTTACTGGTTTCCGTTTGTTTGCTTTAACAATACACTGGACATGGTCAGTAAAAATACAATGTCCTTATGGGGAGATTTTATCAGGAGGCAAGCCCCCCTCTACACTTTCACCCTGAATTTCTAAGTCTACTAAAATTAGGATCTCACTACAGTGGGGAAACAGAATTCCCTATCCATAATTAAGCATAATTCCACTGCTTTAAATTTAAAGATTCCAGTTAACAGCGTTCTGATAAAATAGGACATTCAGTCATTTTTATAACAAGTTGTGAATTTGACTATCTGGATGTAATATGCTCAACCTTAGACAGAAACCTGCATAAATATATTCCAACATGATATCCCCAACTTTTTTTATGGAAAAGCAATTGCTGATTTTCAGTAGCTCAACAGGTAGGATGCTTACCTTTGGTGCTAGACGATCAGAATGCTGTGTGTTCTATTCCCACAACTATTAGATGGACTGATATTCCAGTACTGACACTGCAGTTCAGTATAACAGGGGTGCTGCTTTCATGAGTGTGTTGTCTTTGAATGGGTATAATAAACTGGGGTCCCATCTGCCTGTGTTGATAGTGGCTTAGGCAAACATAAAAGTTCCCATAGAACAAGGAGATACTTTATTTATATGTAAAACTCCTTTATTCTGTTTATATTTCAACAATATTAACAATATTTTCCAAATTTTAAATCTTTAATTTTACGAACACTAACATCTTTTAGTACTACACATCCTTTACTCCACAGCCATCTTTTATTTTTTATTTCAGCAAATACATTGTCATTGTTATTTTTATTATACATGTCATCATATCTTTTTTCTACATCACCCATACTGTTACCATCAACATCCTATCCCATATGTCAACTTCACATTTTTTTTAATTTTCTTATTTCTTATGCAATATTATTTCCATGTTTATATTTCAAAAACCTTGTCATGTATTTTCATTCTGATTTTTTTCCAAAAGTCTTCATTCTTTTTATAGTCCAAAAATAATACTTTCCCCAGAATTCATGAAGCTTGCGCCAGGTGCAGGCGTAGCATCGGTGATCTAACACCAAATATGGCCGCGGAGCGATTCAGGTACGAGCTGTTTCCACGTACACTACCTGTGTACGCTATGCCCGCACAGCTCCTGGCACCTGTATGCTAATCACCCCATGCGCAACAGTGTAGCATGCAAATGAAGGTATATAGCAATTCAGGAAGTGGTGCAGGTGTAGTGTAAGCATACAGAAATGTAAACCGAAAAAAAAAAACGGTTTACATTTTTCAAACATAAAATTGGAGCTATGACAGCGGACCAAACTCAGGTATTATACTGTTACTATATGCCAATGGCTAAATATATAGCCATTGGCATAAAACAAAATGCACAAAATATGAAAAAGCACATTTAATATGCCATTGAGAGCGACTAAAAGTGCTAAATTAGGGCATGCAAAAGGGAGGCAAAGGAATATAAAAAATATAGAATAAAACTGCAATGAAACACATATCACATTTTAAAAAAAAAAAACAAATGTGTCCAAGCCCAGGAGGAGGATCTCTCTGCAATGATGATGTCTTCACTCAAAATATGTAAAAAAGCAGCACCTTTTATTTCCACAGTACCAAAACAACACCAACAAGTAAATCCAAGCGCTTTCGCTCGGTTATTACCGAGCTTCTTCAGAGTTACAAATATTTTGTAGTACCATTGAAATGTGTTAAATACTTAACCAAAGATCACATGACATCCCCACCCCCCTCCAATGTACCACCCCCACTAAATTTAAAAAAAATATGTGACATAAAACATATTGTAAAATCTGCTGTTTAAAAATACATTGTGCAAAAAATGTCCAACATATGTTACAATTACTTAAAAACCTAACAAATAAATTAAACTCTCAACCTCCGTATAAAATCCCATTTAAGATATGGGATGTGTCTGTACTAACTATCTAACCAGGGACTTAAACCTAATGGTGCCTCCGTTAATGTTGTTACAAAACAATATCTGATAGTAAGTATTATTATAACCGTGCCTTCCGTAATTTGAGCACACTACTAATATTTAAGGCTTCATTTAACCCAGGTGGTCTCACTGCATCTAGCCTTAACTGCCAAAATAATTCCCGGTACTCCAGTCCGGTTTCCCAATTACCCCCTCGTGGGTCCGGTGTCACTTGTTCTAGAATGTTAAATTTAAGCTCCATTTTTTCACATACTTGGGAATGCTTAAAAAAGGCATTGTTTTCTTTACCTTTACTAACGTCATATTGATGTTCATACACTCTTCTTCTAAATTTTCTAGAGGGGATAGAAATAGTCTCCTGATTCAGCATAAAGGCACATTGCTTACAGAAACTGCACCTGTGTGTACCCATCTTAACTCTACTAGGTCTATTGTTAGATACCCTATTTTTTTCGAAGAGCTCCTTTAAGTTCACACCTCTCTTTCAAACAAAACGTGGTGTCGGTGGAATAAATTGTCTTATCTCATCATGTACAGATAATATAGGCCAATATTTCAAAATGACCTGTTCTATTACTTGGGAATTGGAGGAAAACGTATGTACAAAACTGCTCTTAAAATCCGAACAGTTACTATTTGTTACCTGTTCTACACTAATTACCCCAGTCCCCAACAAAGGGTAATATTTTGAATCTCTTTTCTCGATGACTTTATTTATTATTTATTTTATTTTACATTTGTTAACCGGGCTGGTCTAACTGGATACATATCCGTTTTCAGTAGAGGCCCGAGGAGAAAAGCTCCAATACACAATAGAAGTACATATTTAAATTGCAAGATTCAAAGTATTGTTACAACAAGAGAATACAGCTTACATATGCAGGAATGAAAATTTACATAGATGTTATATAAGACTAAAGGACAGACAGGAAATTATACACAGAACATTGATTTCATTAAAGATACTGAAAAATAGACTGAAATCAGAGATTTTCCTTATTACTAAAAGGAAAGAGAAATTTTAGAGATCTGCAATTAGGGAAATGGGCTAGGGAAGTGGACCTAGAAGTAATGAGATATGTAGTTAGTCAGGTTCTCGACATGGGCATGTCCATTGTGTGGAGAGATATTCTTTAAGGTTAGCTTTGAAATGATAGAGCGAAGAAGTAAGTCTAAGGTTGTTTGGCAGGGAGTTCCACTGCTTGCCAATGGAATTTGCATAAAGGGCATCCCCACCTGAGTTTTTTGCTTTAATGGTTAGGATCTGGATGCTGTTTGATGATCGGAGACTGTTGAGGTTAGTATATGGAGTTAGAATTTTGCACAGTGAGGGAGTTCTATCAGGATGGTTGATTATTTTATAAGCTTCAAGAGTTGGCTAAGTTTGAGGAGATTTGGCAGTTCCAACCAGCCAAGTCTTCGCAGATTAAGGCAATGATGGGTTCGATAAGGGGAACCTGTAATAAATCTGGCAATGTGGTTATAGGCAAGAGAGAGCATGTTAAGTTCACGTTTATTGAGAAAAGAGAGGATCGGGGAAGCATAGAGGAGGGAAGAGAGGAGATGGGTGCGAGCAATAGTTAATTTGGTAGTGGGAGTTAGGAAGTTTTTAATTCTGTACATAGATCCTAGTTTTTGTTAACAGACTTTACTGTTTGGGTAATGTGTATGTCAAATTTGAGCTTATGATCAATAGTGATACCTAGCAGTTTGGTACTGGTGACAGGAGTTATGAGGGTCCCATTAGTGGATTTAATATGAAAGGTTGTGTTGTTAGTGTTTGGGAGTTCTTTACCTAGAGGTGAGAAGACGTTGGGGAAGAAAAGTAATAGTTTGGTTTTAGCTGGGTTAAGTAGAAGTTTTAAGTCAGTGAACCATTTTTCAACTAGTGCAAAACAATGTTGTGTGGTCATTTGGAGATTCGAGAGGAGACGCCGGAGCAGATTAAGGTGGAGTCGTCGGCGTATTGTATGCAGGTGGATTTAGGGATGATTGATTGAAGGTCATTTATGAAGATGGAAAACAGAAGTGGGCCCAGTATTGAGCCCTGAGGAACGCCTATGGTATTCGGGAGCAGTCCCGATATTCTGTTTTGCCATAGGACAGCTTGTTGCCTACCAGTGAGGTAGGAATTGAACCAGTTTAGTGCTGGAGTGTCCAGACGTAGGGTTTCAAGGATGTTGAGAAGGAATTGATGATTGACCATATCGAATGCTTTTGATAGGTCCAGAAAGAGGGCAGATGATACCAGTTTTTTATTGTGATTGTTGTTGATTGACTCAATAAAGGAAAGGAGGGCAGTAGTTGTACTATGGTGCGGACGAAAACCATGCTGGGCATTGGACAAGAGATTATTAGAGGTCAGATAGTGAAGAAGTTGTTTGTGGATGCATCTTTCCATGATTTTCGCTATGGGGGACAGGATGGCTATTGGTCTATAATTTGACATTTCCAGGGAGGTACCTCCTTTGTGAAGTGGAATGATATAGGAAGTCTTCCAGATTGAGAGAATGTTCATCTCAGTTATAGATCTGTTTATTAGGATTGATATGGGGTAGGCTATTTCATCAGATGCAATTTGTAAGAATTCCGCAGGAAGGTGGTCAGCCGCTAGGGTAGTTGGTTTGAGTTTTTTTAGGAGGAGCGTACATAGGAGGAAGAGACTGGCTTTAAATTGAAGAGGATAGGGTTGTCACGTCGCAGTTTAGCAGCAGGTGGGGAAGTGGAGGTAAGGTGACTGGCTAAGGTTTGGATAGTCTCAGTGAAGAAGGAGTTAAAGGTGTTGGCTACTTCTTCTTGGCCTTTCTCTAAGAGTTTCTCAGGGGTTGGGGTGGAAGTTTTGCCTGGGTGCAGAAGGTTGTTAAAACCTGCCCAGAATTTCTTTGGTTGTTCTGGTGTTTTTGCTGGAGGCTGCAGAAGTATTGTTTTTGTCTTGGGTTATGGCAGTTTCGTGGCATTTCTTAGTTGTTGAAATTTACAACGGTCTTGGGGGTTTTGTGGCTCTCCATTTTTCCCAGGCTTGGTCAAGTTTGATTTTGGATTTAGTATCAGTAGTGAGCCAAGGTGCTATGCGAGTTTTGGTTCTAATTTGTCTATGTGGAGCATGTGAGTCAAGTATCTTAAGGAACGTGTCATTGAAGTGGGACACACTCTCTTCTAGTGGAAGAGTCTTTAATATGGTCCAGTTGCAGAATTTCAGGTCAGCAAGAAATAATTGAGGGACGAATTTTTTTTTTGTTTCTGATTAATCTATATAGGGGGGTGTTAGAAGTTGGGCATTTATGTTTAATGATATAAGTTATTAGGTGATCGCTGAGGTCACAGGGAAAGGGTGCCAGTGGTGTAGTTATTAGAGTCTCTATTAGTAAGGATCCAGTCAATTATACTTTCTTTTTGAAGTGAGTTGCCTATTCTGGTTGGGGATAGGATATTTTGGGAGAAACCATATAGGTTAATAGGTTGTGGAGTTATATGGGTAGAATAGAGACCAGTCAATGTGGGCGTCTCCAAGAACTATGGTTTCTTGTGGGTAGTTGATGGCTAGCCAGCTCAGGGATTGCTCCAGGTTTTCTGTGTTCTTCCTGGCGGGATGTAGGTTACAATAAGGTTGATGCGTTTTTGAGTGTTTAGGCAGATCTGTAGGGCTATAATTTCTAGGTTTGAGATCATAGGAGGTTGTACTTGGTTCTTAAGGATGTTTAGTTTATTTTAAACATAATAGCTATTCCTCCACCTTTTTCTTTGTACGATCAGCCCTGAGAATATTGTACCCGGTGGGAGGATCTCTTCATTCTTAGTAGAGGGTTTTAGCCATGTTTCGTTAGACACATGATGTCAGGGAATGACTAGCTATGATGGCGTGAAGGTTGTGAATTTTGTTGTTAATGCTTCTTAGGTTCAGGTGTAATATTAGAAGGGAGTCAGTAGGTTTCGGGTTAAATTATAAGGATTAGAGATTGGCATAGTGGTGGGACCTGGGTTTGGGTGAATATCTCCATCGATATTAATACAGTTTTCAAGTAAACTAAAAGTCTTTGTAGTTTAAATAGTATTTTGAGATTAGTTTTGTTATGTGGGATTTTAGGGTGTTGAAGTGTCGGGTGGACTATTTTGGGGATATATTTTGGCCTGGTAGATTGAGGGTGTTATATAACTGTCATGGAGATTAAATTGGGAGTTGGTGTGGCACTTAGGAAAGGAATGCCTATAAGAGTTTGGTTTTCATATATTGTTAGGATATAGGTGGTGATGAGAAGTAAAATTATGATGGGGTAATAGTATAAGTGAAATTTGCCATACTGAAGTAGGGAAGTGGAGTAACGAGTGGGGAAGAGACTTTGTGTTGGGTTTGTTAGAGGGTTGGGCCTTGGGGTGGGAGGAGTTATGGAGTTTGACAAGGAGCCTTGGATTTGTTAAGTGGGAAAGTGGGAGGGACTATTTGTAGCTATAAAAGTAGGGATGCTGGGGTGGGATAAGGGGCAGGGAGGAGGCGGAGGCGGCCTACACCGCCAGGAGACTTTACAGGGTTTTAAAGGTAACAGTTCCAGTAGTATAATTCAACACAATGGAGTTACTAGTGCTGAATTTATAAAGATACAATTTTTTACAGGCTTTGTATTGTTAAAGTCCTCAAGATAGAGTGTCAGGTTCTTGACAAGGACAGTATAGTTCTCTCTGAATAGGGTACTAATGTTTTGTATTTACCCTGATTTTTAAGAAGAGTTGAGGCTTCTGGTTTAGTTTTCTTTTATGGTCCTGATGGGCCGCTGTTAGGTCTTGGGAACCACAGGAAGCTAGGCAAAGGAGGGGGCTACCTCTATGTATGTTGTCAGTGTTTCTGAAGTATCTCCACTTCTTCCCCTGTTGCTGGGTACACTCATGCCATCGCCAGACTTTTGTTTAGGGTTGATAATTTCCTCAAACTGTGTCTCCACTCTCCTGCTCAGTCGCTTCTCACATATCATCCAGTGGCTATACTCACACGGTTTAGTACATTCCCCAATGTTAATAAGGAATAAGGAATAAGGTTAATGTTAATAAGGAATGTTAATAATGTCAATAAGGAAGTTGACTTCCTTAGTCAACTCATCAATCAGGCTAACCGGGTAACCCTTCTCTTTAAACAGGTTACAAAGGGTGTTAACTTCCTCCAAAAAGGTGTCCAAGGTACTACACATTCTTGAGGCCCTAATCATCTGACCCTTAATTATCCCTTTCTTTTGATAGAAAGGGTGCCCACTGTCAAAATGAAGATATGTGTTAGAAAAAGTCTTTTTTCTAAATAGTTTTGATTGAAAACAAGTATTTTCATAATCTTTAAGTAATGTAACCTCTAAATAATGTAAACTATCTTGGTCAATGCTGTGGGTAAATCTCAAGAACTCAGTACTTCCATTTATAAAATCTAAGAACCTATTTAAATCATAGACAGAACCCTTCCATAACAAACAGATATCGTCCAGGTATCGCATGTAATGTATTATAAACTCCTTTCATGGTGTGTTGAAAACATATTCTTGTTCCCAGTAATACAGTACACAGTTGGCATAAAGTGAAGCACAAGGTGCTCCCATCGCCACACTTTTCTTTTGGCGGTAAAACTCCCCGTTAAAGTAAATAAAGTTATTCTCTAACACTGTTTCCATTAGTTCTACCACCAGGTTGGTGATGTTGTTACCCAACCTGGAATCAACTGTGAGCACTTGCCTGAACCATTCTAATCCTACCACATGAGGAATCCTCGGAAACAGATCAATAATGTCAATAGTTACCATAAGGAGGTCTGAGCTGAACATCTGCCGATTGATACCTTTTAAGAAGTGCCATGAATCTTTGCAAATATGAACAATCGGAGCTAACATTTTTTTAGCTACATGGTCTATAAATTTTGCTAAAGGTTCAGTGATACTTCGTGTAGCAGAAACAATAGGCCTAAATCTAAGAGGATCCAGTCCTTTGTGGGTCTTTGGAATACCAAATATTATTGGCACCTTCGGTTTTGCAACATGAAAATAATTATACAACTGCTCGTTAATTGTACCTTGCAAGAGGTGATCGTACAAATAGTAACTAATTTTCAAATAGGCTAAGTTAATCTCATTTAAGGACACCAATTCATACTGTTCTGCATCCTGCAACATCTCCTGTAAACTGAAATCATAATCTAAATAGTACATCAACACTACACCCCCTCCCTTGTCCGGTTTCATCACCCGACACTTGTCCTGTCTTAAATTCTCAATTAACTGGAATTCTTTGGTACTAAAATTCAGGGGGTACATATCTTTGTTCCCCTTGACAGTTCTTCTAATTTCCTTCTCTACCATTTCTTCAAATATCTTGAGGTATAGGTGTGTGGGAGGGTTAAAAATGCTAGGACTAGTTAATTCTGGGTTAGTGTTAGATTGACCTTTAAAAATATATTGTGAGATTCAACTGTCTAATGAATAACTTGAAATCTATTAAAGTACTGCAAAGAAAACAGAACTGTCACAGTAGAACAAAGCAAAAGTGATATAGATCAGCTACATAACACATTTTGCAACACATTCCTGGGTAGGGAAAGTACAAAACAAGAAAGCCGGCAGCTGGATGCATGCCTGTCAATGGGAGGGGATTCGGGTTGAAAAGTGAAATAAAGGGCAATAGATAAATCATGGCAGGCAAGCATAATTCAACACCAAGGGCCCCACAATTGCAGTACTCACTGTAAAACCCATAATTAAGATACCCTGCAGCTGGAATTACACAGACACTCCCAATGATATCAGCAGCATCCATAGCACAATAGTATAAAGTGTGAAAACACCTCACACACACTTGTGTATTCCCAAACACTCTGCACCATCGGTGTAAACAGACGGGGAACTTTTAAAATGTACATGTTAGGGGCAACTATAGCTTTGATTCATCAGCATGTGTTGGAGACTGAAGGTGGTGTGGAGGATGATGTTGACAACCACCTCAGGCACCGGAGGAGGAGAAGAGTGTTCAGACCAAGGGTAACCTACCAGGGGCTAAATGATCTGGAGATAGTAGAGCGTTACAGGGCAGACAGGAACACCATACAGCAACTTGTTGAGCTGTGCCGGCCATGCCTCAGAGAGAGAAATAACAGAGGGGAACCCATCCCACTGGACATGAAGGTATGTGTTAAGCTTGAGAATACTAGCCACAGGTACCTTCCAAAGGCCGACTGGGGATATCCTGGGGTCTCACAGGCATCAGCATCCAGGGTACTCTACCAGTTCCTGGATGCCATGTTACCACATGCCAATGAGCACATATACTTCCCCCGAATGCAGGAGGAGTTGGCCAGCAATATGCATCACTTCCACCGTGTGGCAGAATACTCGGAGTGACTGGGTGCAATAGACTGCACACACATACATATCAAGTCACCACCTGGTGAACAGGGTAGGTGCTACATAAACCACAAGGGATACCCCTACATCAACTGTCAGGTTGTGTGCAATGCCCAGGGCATTATCATGGATGTGTGTGCTGGCAGCCATGGAAGCTATCACAACTCCCACATCTGGCATGCCTCACAGCTGTATCAGATATTTGCCAGGGGGGACATCCCATATGGCCACCTGGTGGGGGATGCTGGCTATGCACTGAAACTGCAGATGATGACTCCCAACAGAAATGCACACACACCCATGCAAGAACAACATAATGAGGCACACACACAAACCAGAATCATCATAGAGCATGTGTTTCGGATGCTGAAATCATGGTTTTGTTGCTTGGACATATCTGGTGGAGCCTTGCAGTACTCTCCAGGCACATGTGCCCACATCTTCATAGTATGTGCCATGCTACACAATATGATCCTGCGGAAACAGATGCAGCAGGGAGAGAATGGTGAAGGCCCTCACAGCCCACCACCATTGCCAAGGGCCCCACAGGCACAGAGGTAATCAGACCACGAACACCCTGAGCCAGCCCCAGTAGGCAGATGGAGGCGTGCCCAGTATGCCAGTGCCTTGGCAAAGAGGGAACGTATGGCACACACACTGACAGTGTAGGCACCTATGGACTGACATCCTTCTCCACCTGCACACACAGTAAATATGGATGGCATACACACAAGACCACCTGTAAATTGTCATGTATAGGTGGTCTACTGTGTGCATCCTACAGAGGCAGCCCTCAACTATTGCACACACAACCGCTATTGGCACAAGGTAAGTCAACACCTGAACAGTAAATTAAGCTATCGTCATGTGCTGATACTGTATGTATAGGTTCATAGGTACATAGGTAGGTACTTGGCTAACTGCCCAAGGCCATTCATACGCCTAGCCGAAATGTGTCAGCTGTCGCCACCCCATTGATTGACTAACTGGTTGGGAGGGTGGCTTAATAGTTAAGTTGTTTGCCTTACAAACACAAGGTGCAGGGTTTGAGTCTCACAAGGGATAATTGGTTAGGCTTAAAATGTCTCGCAAGGGCAGTTAGCTTAGTACTAACCTATGAACCTATGAACTGTCTCTCTGTGGAGCAGAGCCAATTGTGGGATCACTGGGGTGTACCCACTGTTCCCCATCCACTCTGCAAGGTGTCCTTGGAGTGTTAGTGAGGGGCTCAATATAATGTAATCAGGGATGTAGTTCCAAAGCATGGGGAGTACCTGTGACAGGAATCTGTCACTCCAGCATCTTCCAGTTATGGTTGTGGCAAGGTTTAGCTCATTACAGTGTGTGGCTCACTGTGGCATGGATTACCATAGGTGGAGCATATTCATTAAGCCTGACTTGGACATGGCTTTGTTGGGTAGCAAAGATCATCTCTGAGTAAATGAGATGCCACTTAGTAATGCAAGAGTTCATGCAGTCTGGCAGCATAGGACACTTGTCTAAGGCCAGTAATGCTCTTGGCGAGGTATGTTCGTGGACCCTCCAGCTGTTGGATGTGTCTTCTGAGTTACATCCCAAATGGGTTAGCATACTCGATGATGGGATTGATGTGTGATGAGTAAAGGGGCACAATAACCTCAATATGTCTAGATGCAAACTTTTAAGTAATCAGATGGCCTACATAGAAGGATGTCCTAATTACTTTGGAGATATGATTGTCAAAGGAGAGATCACTATCTAATGTAGTCCCCACAAAACCATTACATCATCTGTATTAAAGTGGCTGCCACTCATGTGTTAATATGTGGGTGTTTAGTTTTCCCAACATGGAATGACCATGCAGTTTGTTGCCTTTAGCTGGAGGCCATGACTTTGACACCTTGTGTTGGTCTATGTGAGGCCCGTTGAAGGACGTTTGTGACAGCTGGACTGTCAATTATGGCTCCCAGTTTGCAGTAATCGCCAAACATGGTCTGCTGTAGTTCACCTGTGTTTGCCTGTACCTCTGAGAAGTATATGGTAAACAGTAGGGGACCCAGGACTGAGTCCTGTGGGACACCAGTTGTGACTGGTTACGAGTTGGACCTGGAGGCTGCTAGGCTTACGATGTGGGTTCTGTGTGCAAGCCTGTTGGCAACCCAACCTGTGATATATGGGTATATGTACTGGCTGGTGTGTTTATAAATAATACCTGAGTGGGGAATGGTGTCAGAATCCTTGGCGAGGTCCAGGTAGTATGTGTGAACTACCACACCCCTCACCCAAAGTCTAGGTGACTGTAAGATGTCAGACAGGTTAAGAAGGCATGATCTGCACTCAATCAGGCTGACCTGGCTTGGGTTGAGTGTCTGGAGGTTCCCAATGTCTCTGTTAATGAGTTCCATGATGATGCGCTCCATAACCTTGCAGACCAGGTTAGTCAGGCTTATAGGGCAATAGTTCCCGGTGTCCGTTGTGGCACCACCTTTGTGGAGTGGGATAACTGTTGCTGTGTGCCAATCTGTGGGTATGTAGCCTGTAGAGAGGCTGGGTTTGAATGGTGTGTTTAGGTGAGGGGTTAGTTGATTTAGAGCTCTTGTAAGACATAGCCTGGGACACTGTCCGGTCCCATTGAGGCTGTGTTTGTGGCTTTGGATAGGGCTGTTTTAACCTGTGTGTCGGTGATTGCCAGGACCATACATTTTTCTGGTATAGTTATGGGCTGTTTAAGGGTTGAGAGGGGTGTGAAGTTTGCACTGAACCTGTCTGCCAAAATGTTGGTAATATCAGTTGGTTCAGTGTATTTTGTGCCAGTCTGCACCAACTCAGAGCAGATCTGAGAGTTCCCGCTTAGGTTCTTGACATAGCTAAAGAACACTGTGGTTATCTGTAGGGTTCTTCGGAAATTGTCTTTTGAAGCTAGCCTTGGATGATTTCATGAGGGATCGTAGTTTCTAGCTGATACTGATCAGTGATGTCTGTCCTAGGGATTTTGTTCTTATCTGTTCTAGTTTCCTCCTTTTATTGTAGAGCCTGTTTATGGCAGGGGTCCACCAGACCAGTTTCCTTTTCTTGGAGGAGTGAGTCTAGGTTTGACTTGGGATAGCACAATCTATGCATTCCTGCAGATGATCTTAGAGTGCCTTTGTATAGGTTTCAGCATCTTGGACAGCATTGTCCATTGGCGTGGGGGCTGTGAAACTTTCCACCTCGGGCTTAAGCAACATGAAGTCTGCTTTGGAAAATATTTTCACGGTGGTTTTCTTGTTTGGGGTTGTGGGTGGAATGTGAATATCCAGAGTAATTAGTCTATGGTCTGATGTAACCAACGAGGGGTTGATGTCTGGTGTAGAACACCGGTTGCCCATGTTGGTGATGACCAGGTCCAATATGTTGTTCCCTCTGGTGGGGGTGTAGACCAGTTGTTCAAAGGCGTTTGAGTTTAGAAATTCTAGGAAGCACTGGGCAAGGGAGTTAGTACTTGAGTAGTTCTCCCAGTTAATGTTTGGGTAGTTGAAATCACCCAGTAGTAGGGTGTTTAGTAGAACCTGCATATTTCCCAGTGTCTCCAGAAATGTGGAATGTGGGTCCTGGGTCATGGTGGGTGATCTGTTGCAAGCTACAATTTGGATTGCAGTTTTGCCCATTGTCAGTTGCACTTGGATGATCTCTGATGCATCGTGCTGTGCCACTAACCTGGAGGTGTGGGTATCCTTGATGAATATGGATACACCCCCACCTTTTGTGTTCCAGTCCGGGTTCTGTGGCCAAAAGGTGTGGTATGAGCTATAGCCTGGTGGTGCTGGGGTGCTCTCTGAAGCCTTAAACTGGGTGTCTGTTACTGTACAGATATCGATGTTCTCCATACTGAGGAATGCCTCGAGTGTGTGCAATGTGAGGTTTAGACTTCTGGTGTTGAGTAGCACTACCCTCAGTTTCTGGTTACTTGTGCTATGTACGGTAGTGGATTTGTCTTATGAGCCTTGCCTAAAAGTCCACCTTGCCTAATATCCACCTCTCTACTATTGTTTGCAGTCAATGACAGCTGTGCATGTGTACATGTTCTGCAAATGTGTACTGACCCTTGTTACAGGGCTGAGCCAAATGGCTATGTGCATACCTACATAGAGTGGATATTGACAGTAGAGACACACTGGTTGAATGTGTAGATTTGTGTAGCCTAACCTCTCATTTCCAGACTAACAGCTGCTTGGAAATATGTTGACAGTACTGGTAATGAAACAGGATGTATTCCATCTTTAACTCCAGTGTAACATCTGCAGTAGGTGTGTAAGATATAGGAAACTGCTGCCCATGTGTAATAGCAGCTTCATAGGTGATGGCGTACACTATCTGATTTTATGCTGATCATGTCAATAGTGGCAGCAGAGTCTATTGATATTTGACTCTGTGTGGGGAGTGGGTGTCTGTGCCCAACAGAGCTCATGGTTCTGCTGGGTATGTGAGTGTATACCCAGACAAGGATATAGCCCTGTTCACACTTGCATCATCTGTAATCAACTATCAGGATGTGATGCGGCCCTCAGAGGGGGATTGCTACTAACCCATGTTCATGTTCCTGTAATAGCTAGTATTGCCCCACCATCCATATCAATACATATTAGTGAGCAGCATCAAAAAAAAAACCCTCATAAGCAGTAAGTATATAATATAGTACATGGTACTTGTAGTACTGAATGCTCATACAGGCATGTCCACTACTCAGCTACTGGTGTTTACTAATGTCAGCTTTGTGTATGTGGCCATCCTGGGGGAATGCAATCTCTATGCCATGTACACTGCCAAACCCGCCTAACACCACACCCCACACATTGTCTGGGATGCAGCTACAGGGGTGATCTTGGAGGCAGTTCATACTACACCCATGACTGGACTAGACAGTCAAGAGGTGTAGGTTGACACATGCATCTCATCACCACAACCAACACATACCCTTACCAGAACACAGTAAGGACACACACACATTCCACCAGATATCACACACATCCACAGAGGCCTCTAAGTATCTGGCCAAGCAAGAGGCCTCCCAAGTTGGAATAGACAGACAACAGAGTACAAAGACTGTACGACATAGTTCGCATAATTGTGTTACACCTCAGAACATGTGGCCGGAAACATGGCCAACAATACTCATCTGTGAATGCAAACCCTAGCACTATGTTACACACCAAGCTATATGAGGAAAAACATACTGTCAACTGCCTGTCTGCCATGACTGGCCACATACCCATACACTCCGACCACCTTTAGAACTATACACATGTCTCTGGCATACGCTATGTTGTTGTGCAGAACCTGTGATGCAGTTGCCTGGACTGCATGGAAACACATGTAGGAACTGACAGATCATGTAGCCATTGCGGGTATGTCCCAAGGTCTGGGTAGCATTCTGCCAGTGGCCAGAATGATGCAGCAGTACAGGGACAAGGATTGTATTCCTCAATCATGAAATTTACTGGTGTAATTCAAAGAGTATCCAGCATCCCTCTGCCTGGGATAACATGGTTGATAGACCATGATGCTTTGCCAGACAGGGCCTGCACCTGTCACCCCTGAGAATCTGAATACTGGCAATGGCCCATGCTTCCCCTATAGTGCCCTCATCATGCCAGGTTCAAGTGAAAGTCCACTGGTACAACAGGGACAGCCAAGAAACAAATAAACTGTGGGCCTTGCTACTCAATGATACAAAGCAGGTACTCAGTATGGACTCACTTACGGCAATCTGGAACATGGAGAACATATCTGTGCAATGATTGAGATATGGTTCAATGCTTTGGAGAGCACCCTTGCATGACCATGTTATAACATATACCTCACCTCTTGGCCAACATCCTTTATTGGAACACATGGGCCACAGGTGTGTCCAACTTCCTGAAGGATATGTACATCCCCACGCAAGTTGTACTTGCACAATGTAAGATGCATTATGCTGAGCAACTAACTTTGTGCCAAAGTGTAATCCAAATTGCACCTTGTGACAGATCATCCACCATGCCTCAGAAATCCCAACTGTCATTGTGCTGTAATGGGGAATACCAGTTGTGAGACAGGACACCATAATCATGGCCACTCAGCTATCCCATTATGAACCGGGAAGACTCATCATGTACCAACACATGTGATCAATGAATGTTGGATGTCATCAACACCAATGACCTGGATCACCATAGTCACACCAACAGAGCTAACAGTATACCACACATGGTCAGTCTTCAAAGCCAATGTTATGCTCCTTAAGAGTGAAGTGGTGACTGTCATGGCACCCATGCAGATGTACAATGCATGTGCAAATGCTGGGTCTTGCACAAATGCACTTTAGGCACTCACATATGTGCAGTGATCGTGCCATTGAAACAGAAACATGATTCAAACAAACACAACCATGAAGGCAAACTGGTGGTACCCTGCCTTAAACTGTACCACAGAAGGTAGTAACTGTTGCAAGCATCAACACACATGAGTGGAAGTTGATCCATGGTCAGCCTCAGTAAGATGCAGATACACCATATAATGCCATGCAAAGCTACTATGAAACTACTTATCCACATATTATGAGGCCAAACATAGAGGATTCCATAGTTGTGTCATGAAACATAATGGCAACAACAAGACCTGCTGTGCTTCACAGCACTATGGCATGAGAGGTACTGCACCTACAGAAATAGCAACTGTTCAGCCAGATAGGGTCTTGGATAACATAAACACATTGTCCCCCCAACAGGTACACATTCATATATCCATGTACACTACAGAGCCCCTGTAATAACAACTATGCAGGTACAAGCTGCACTCTCTAATGCCATACATGCAGGCTGCATGGGACCTGTCCACATTCCAGGTTATATCCTACACAAATGTCAAAACAATCTGCTCCCCACATAAACACCTCGTACAATCATAGCTTCATGTCAGGCTGTGTACACACTGAATGGTGCACAGCAACAGTCATCTATTAATGCTGTCAATATCCAAGGGACCCTGGTATGTGTACAGCTGACCTGGTTACAAACAGTGGTATCATTGCATTGCATAACACATAATATAACTGTGTTAGTACATGGGTACTCTGCAAAGTTGTTGTAGGGCTAGGTACAGTCCACCAGTCAAAGGTTACTTGGTGTTGTTCCATTACATATCATACCACATGTATGGATGTGTGTTGGTGGTCTGAGAACATGGTGGTGTCTGAGGATTACATCCTAGAATGTAGATTTTGACACTGTGACCTGCACCTGGCTCATCTGTGATGATATATGTTGGAGTACTGGTCTGTACATGTGAGTAGCCGTTATGAATGTGGGGACACCACCACCACCTGAAGTGGTCCATACCAGTGTTATGGCCCACATGTCTGGTTCTGAGTTATATGGTGGTAGTGCTATTGTGCACAACAGAACTGTCAGCCAGGTGTTCCTCACTGCACAGATGTCAGTATTCCCCATTGTAGGTTCAACAGTGAGCAGCTGTGATTATGACAGCAACACATCTAGCACTGGTTAGCATAAGCATACAATGCAATTGTCTTCTAGGTGTCAGGGTGTTATCCTGTGTTTAGGTCATTTGCCTTGGAATGGCACTATATGGGCAAATGTGAACGAGGTATTACCAACACTCCCTTGAATCATGGATGCATGTGATCTGTGACAAAGGCTTGTCTTCTGTCAGTCATGTCATCCCAGACTGACAGACACTGGACAACCTCGTAATTACAGCAAGACATTGGCTCATTGTGTTGGTCAAGTAGTTGCCATTCCTAGCATGAAATCACTGCAAGTGATAGTATTGTGCTTGGTATAGACTGATACATCTAAGGTGTCAGACAGCAGCAGGTGTTGTGTAGATGACCAGTGTCAGATACATGTAGTACAGTGCTCTTGTTAACAATGACAACTACTAACACCGGAGACCATTACAACATGTTATGTACGTCTAACTATATGAGCATGGCCACTGTGGCCTTCCGTGTTTAGAATCAGAGTGCATCCTAAATAGCACTGTGCTGAAGTGTATGAGCATGCCCAGTATAACCTTGTGTATTTGGACTCATAGTGCATTCCAAACAGCTCTGGGCTACTGAGTGTGTGAGCATGCCCACTGACACCTTGTGTAAGTTATGTGCTTCTATGTATATGAGCATGGCGATTTTAACCCTGTATAGTGATAGTAGTTGCCCATTCCACAGAAGGGCATACTCCTTTTCGGGATGGACTCCTACATTAAACACACAGGTTCACAGCTATGTACATCATAACTGTCAGCATCCCTGTTGATGTCCACAATCCTAGAAGGTCATGATGACTGCCTTGGAATGTGTAATCTCTGTGGCGCAACTCGTAACTGCGTAGTACTGTAATAGTGATCTGTAGATAGGCAGGTGTTCTGATCCCATCACGTGTGTGTGTGTGTGTGTGTGTGTGTGTGTGTGTGTGTGTGTGTGTGTGTGTGTGTGTGTGTGTGTGTGTGTGTGTCCATCTGCCGGTGGACAGAACAATGTTTTTTAGAGTACTCACACTCCGTACAATTCCTATACTCAACTTTGGCAAGGCTGATGATGTCACCCACCTAGGAATACTCATCTGGGATTGCTGTGACCCAGTAATCTTGATAGAGCATTCTGTAACTGCGTAATGCTGTAGTGTGATAACGTAGTTAGGTCGGTGTTCTAATCCCAGGCATGCCAAGTGTGTGTGTGTGTGTGTGTGTGTGTGTGTGTGTGTGTGTGTGTGTGTGTGTGTGTGTGTGTGTGTGTGTGTGTGTGTGTGTGTGTGTGTGTGTGTGTGTGTGTGTGTGTGTCCACCTGCTGGTGGATAGAACAATGCTTTTTGGAGTACTCACACTCCGTACGATTCCTATACTCAACTTTGGCAAGGCTGGGGATGTCACCCACCTAGGAATACTCCTCTGGGATTGCTGTGACCCAGTAATCTCAATAGCACATTCTGTAACTGCATAATGCTGTAGTGTGATAAAGTAGTCAGGTAGGTGTTCTATTCCAAGGCATAGCAGGTGTGTGTGTTTGTCAGTCATATCCTATGTGTTGGTGGTTGTAAGTGGCTAGCCACTGGATGTGTTGAGGAGCGTGTTTTGTTGTTTCTCTATATATTGGCCATAAATGTCACAATCAGCCAAGAGATTGGGTTGGCAAGACATACCCATACATTTGGTAATAGGCCTGGTGAGTAAAGTCAGCAACCCTAATATTACCCTGAATACAGTCTGAACCCATGTGTCGCACAGAAACACACTTGCCTTAGGATTAACACCAGTATATAATACAGGAGTCGTTGGTGGTTTCCTTTTCCTTCTTGTCTAATGCTTTGGTGTCACGAGGTTTGCTCTTGAGATGTATAGTCTATATCTATATGTGTGTGTATATATATATATATATATATATATATATATATATATATATATATATATATATACTAACACACATACATCTACGTGATGGAATACATGTCCTATATTGTTGAATGCCTGTGCTGGAAGATATGTATGTGATAACATCCAATGTATGTATATCTGCCATGGCTTAGTGGTAAAGCACATCGTCTGTGTTGTGCAGAGTCCTGGTTTCAAGCCTTGCAGAGGCCAGTTGTTTTGTTGCTGGGCAGAACATGGGCCGTTGAATATGGTGTGAGTAAGGCACTTTTAAGTAGTTGTGTGTGGGTTTGCACGACGGTAAGCAGTGGTTAGTTTTGGGGAGGCTCAGTATGAGTCATGTAACTATGCATTAGCAGGCAATCCTATGCAAATGAGGTAAAGGATAGTGAATCCCGGTATCCCCAGGGTGTGAGGCAGGTCCCAAGAGTCTATGTGTGTAGATAGCCGGGTGCAGGTTTCGGATATAGGTGACATCATGGGGGGGGGGTGTCAGACATACTGTACGTGGATTGGAGCCCTGTGGCTCGGGATTGCTTCTAGCTTTAGCATGGCTAATCTAGGGGTGTGTCTATACCTGCCTAGTGCAATTCAGAGGGACAACAGCAGTAGGAGAGTAATCAAGGTGAACTAGCTGAGCTGACAGGTGATATGTATCAGAATCAGCCGATTACAGGGGCAGCAGACAAGCCCAGCCAGAACACTACTATAAACTAAGCAAACACCTTCCCCTCTGGTTTTTCCACACTCTACACCACCGGTGTATACATGCGGGGAAATTTTAACAAACAAACCTATGAAATGAGAAGGGCTGCAGCAGGCAACATAGACCAACATGTACAAGAGGCATAGGGTGGTGAAGATGTGAATGCTGCCAAACAACCCTCAGTGAGGAGACAGAGAAGAGTGTAAAGACTCAGGTTAACCTACCAGGGGCTACATGAGCTGGAGATAGTGGAGCACTATAGGGTGGACAGAGACCTCCTACAGCAGATTGTTGAGCTGTGCCAGCCACACCTGACACATCAAACAGGACAAGGGGAATCCATCTCAGTGGATACCAAGGTATGTGTAGGCCTAGGTATACTAGCAACAGGTACCTCCCAAAGCACAACTGGGGATGTCATGTGGATCTCGCAGGCATCAGCATCCAGAGTATTCCACCAGTTCCTGGATGCCATGTCAGCACATGCCAGTGAGCACATATATTTCCTCAACACACGTGAGGTGTTGACCAGCAATATGCGTCTTTTCCACCAAATAGCAGACTACCCTGGGGTAGTGGGTGCTATAGCCTGCACGCACTTACACATCAAAGTACCACCTGGTGAGCAGGCTAGGGCCTACATCAACTGCAGGGGCATCCCCAATCAACTGCCAGGTTGTATGTGATGCCCAGGACATTATAATGAATGTGTGTGCTGGCTGCTCTGGAAGCTATGACGATTCAGAAATATTGCATCTGATGCAGCTGTACCACAGCTTTGTCAATATAGACATCCCCTACAGTCACCTAGTGGGGGATGCAGGGCACCCACTGGAGCTGTGGTTGATGACATCCATCAGAAATGCACACACACCTGAACAACAACGCCATAATGAGGCACATGCACAGGCCAGACATATAATAGAGTGTGTGTTTGGGATGCTCAGGTCACGGTTCCGGTGTCTGGACACATCCAGTGGAGCCTTGCAGTATTCACCAGCTACATGCACCCAAATTGTTATGGTATGTGCTATGCTACACAATATGATCCTGTGGAAACAGCTGCAGCAGGAACAGCATGGGGCAAGGCCACACAGCCCCCCACCAATGCCAAGGCCTGTACAAGCACAGAGTGACTTGGAGGAACAACAACCTGAGCCTGACCCAGTAGGCAGAAGGAGGCATGCCCAGTATGAGGCAATGCATAGCATATGCACTGACACAGTAGGGACCCAGGGAATGTCACCCTTTCTGACTCGCACAGACAGTAAAAGGGATGCCAAACATGACACTACCTGTGCTCAGCCATGTATAGGGAGTGTACTCTGTTCATCTGACATAGACAGCCCTCCAGCACCATCCTCAAGTCTGGCACACCCTCAAGATAAGTCAATCAACCTACCAATTGCCAAATGTAGTAGAATGTAATGGTACCTATAGCTATGGTATGGATGTGAGCATGCAAGGGAATTGGGTGGCCGCATGTTAAGACAGCAGACAGTAGACACCCATAGTGGCACCATGACATCTGTAATACATACTGGAGTCACCATAGTAGCCAGTACTACACAGAGTGACAAAACCCACTGCAGGTAATGGGCTGAGCGTCATGTGTGCCCATAAGACCCACACAAGTCTCAACCAGCTGGACAGGTGTAGACCAACACAAACAAATGCTGTATTATGGTCTCTGAATGTGCCCTATGGGTAACCCCTCCCACAGACCCACACAGACAGACTACAGCAGGCCAGGCAGTTGGATGTAGGTTGTGAAGGCTAGGAAGTCAGAAACTAATATGTTGGTAATTAAAGCTAAGATCTGTAGTACACTGGTATGCCTCTAGCCAGCACAATAGGTAAGAATACACACTGAAATGGAGTGCCTGACATACCAATATAGTACTAGCAGATGTGTACAAGTGTCAGGTGTGCCCCCATCCAATGTACACTTATAGCAACAGACAGGTGTGCCTCTCCTGCTCCTGTGTAGGAATGTAGATACAGTCAGGTGTCCCCCTGCTATGCAGAAATGTAGCAACAGACAATGCCACATGACCAATGGATACCCTGCAGACACAGCATGCTACCTGACAGTGTACAACACAAAGGTCAGCACCACAGTACAGACTACCTGGGCATGTAACATATGCGATACAGATGGCCATACTGGGCATGCTCACGCACTTGAAGGTATGAAGGCAATGACAGTCGACAACATATTGAATGGTCATACTGGGAATGCTCACACACTTAAACACATGAAGGCCATGTCTGCAAACACCAGTGGTCTGGACATATCTGGCG
The DNA here is from genome assembly GCF_019279795.1 of Protopterus annectens. Lineage (NCBI taxonomy): Eukaryota > Metazoa > Chordata > Ceratodontiformes > Protopteridae > Protopterus > Protopterus annectens. The sequence goes on along the minus strand of NC_056732.1, from coordinate 1,849,216,681 downwards.
GTCGCAGTTCTTAGTGCAGACACATGTCAGTATGCACCACTCCGGCCTTGCACACACAGTGGATAGGAATACAGGCATATATGTAAGGACAACACACTACAATATGTCAAAGGTAGATGGACATAGATGTGTGGAAGAGGGTGACCGTGACAAGGAGCCATCCAGGCCTGTCCTATCCAGCACACAGCCAAAGGGCCCCAAACACATGAGCTGCAGATGTCATTCACTGCAGATACTAGCCACCTGTATCTGTCAGCATGTCAGACTATGTGGTGCACGTACCAGCTGTGCAACATGACTGTACAGGGAAGTAGTCATCTAGTAGCTGTATACATGTACCTGTGACATATGGCCCTGTGTGTGCCCGCATGTGGCATGTCAACCCCTACATGACTGGGTTATGGCCCATGCACACAATGCCCTCCCCATAGCAGTAATATGACAAGCCTGCTGAGGTCATCCATTGTGAAATACACCTTTGGGAGAGCTGTAGCTCAGTAATCTCCATGGTGCATCCCATAACTGCATACTGCTGTAGTGTTATACTAGTTAGGTAGTAGTACTAACCCCAGACTTGCCAGTTGTGTGTGTGAATGTGTGCGCATCTGTCTGTCTCAGACTGTGTTGAGAGAAATGGTTTATAGGCTACCCACAGTCCGTACAAATCATATACTCACCTTTGGCAATGCTGCTGATGTCACTCACCTAGAAATACACCTCTGGGAACATTATAGACCAGTAGTCTCTGTTGTGCATTCTGTAACTGCATATTGCTGTAGTGTGATAGAGTAGTTACACCAGTGTTGTAATCCCAGACTTGCCAACTCTGTGTGTGTGTGTGTGTGTGTGTGTGTGTGTGTGTGTGTGTGTGTGTGTGTGTGTGTGTGTGTGTGTGTGTGTCCATCTGCCTGAGGACAGACCAATGCTTTTAGAGTACTCACACTCTGTACAATTCATATACTCACCTTTGGCAATCCTGCTGATGTCACACACCTAGAAATACACCTCTAGGAGTGCTGTAACCCAGTATTCTCCATAGTGCATGCAGTAAATGCGTAGTGCTGCAGTGCAATATACTAGGTAGGTAGGGGTTCGAATCCAGGACATGGCAGGTGTGTGCATTTGACTGTCAAAGCCTGTGTGGGGGTGGCTGTGAGTGTCTAACCACTGGACATGTTGGGAGGGCAGATTTTGTAGTTTTCCTATATGGTGTCCGTCTTATGACATAATGCCCACCTTACGAGGCATGCAGATATCAGTCAGCCACGGGACTGTGTTGGCAAGCCATACCCCTACATCTGGCAATAGGCCTGGTGAACAAAGTATGCAACCCTACTAGTACCCGGTATATGTCCTGAACCCATGTGTCATACACAAACACACTTGCCTAGGATATTCTGCTATGTTGCTAGTACCATGCACATTGATGACAGATAGTAGGCATGGTGTGATTGCAGTGGGCTGCAGAGGACATGGCACCCTGTACAGCAGTACAATAGGCACATAATTGGGGACAATGTGCCTTCACTATGTTCCCCACTGCATGCCTGCAACATATGTGGTGCCATCAAATGTCATCCACAGAGGCCATACAATGCCGTGCACATGTTCCCTGTATGGACCGATGCCACTGACACCAGGGAATACCTGTATCATGCTATCAATGCAGGTGCAGGGTCGACCTGCTGACTATAAGCAGGTTTCGCCACACCAGGCCAGTATTGGCATATCGGAGGATAACAGTCTGTGTACACAACATGTGCCTGCCAAACCAGGCACACCTGTACATGTCACTGTACAGTATTGTGGGACATGCACATCCCAGGCAATGTCCATGTCAAGGACTATCAAACACAGACATGGCATGCATTGCAAAGCTATGGCCATACACAATGGTAACCAGGATGTCAACGCAGTTCATGCAGTACCCATCTGTGTGGGACATTGAAGACACTACACCCCTGTACCACACTGCACACCATTGTCGAGTGGCACGATGCCAAGGATTACCCCTCAGACAGCCTTGTACAGCCATCTTGCACAGCCAACCACTACACACCCATGAAGCAATGCATATATGCATGTCAGCACTGGCACCTTGTGTCTGCATGTGGGTTATGATGCTGCAAACCGCAGTCACTCCCAGTATAACCCCCACTGGCATACCAGCAGATGTCAAACACGTTCATATGCCCTAGCCCATAGGACCTCCAGATATCCCCTGTGGTGCATGTAGTACCTGTGCATTACTGCAGTGTGGCAAACTAAGTAGTTAGGGAGTGTATTTGTGGCCCTGGCAAAGCGTGTCAATGCGAGTCCATTAGAGAGTGTGGTTGTGGTGACAATAGCATCCATTCACGTGGACAGCCATGTGTGCCACACCTAATCTATGTCTACTATATCTCTGTTGCACATGTCTCTCACCAAAATACATATATGTTCTTACAGCCCAGCAACCTGTCGGCTTTGTGGCACATTGTTAGGAAAATGTATATCTGCAATGCAATATATAGGCTTAGTGTATTAAAATGTACAACTGCAATATGCAGGTTTAGTGTATTAAGGGTTAAAAGGAGTTAATACATTTATTCTGCTTATTCTGTGTGAAAATATGCAGCTGCTAGAAGCTCTGAAAAGAGAACAATGGATGCCTGTAAATCCACCATGGTCAGCAGAAAGTGTATTGAGGCCAGGACTGTACCTTGAATGTATCATATCAGAACTAGAGAATGAATTGTGAGAAACTAAGGGAAGCTGAAACAAACTCAAGGCCAGGTTGTTTTTCCTTAAAAAACATGTTTTTGCAAGACAGCAATTATTTGATCATGTCAGCAGCAAATCTAATAATAGCATCTTTCTGTGAGCTTGTAGAAAACCGTATAAAAACTGTAACCTGAACTATGGAAAATCAGACAAACCTTGTACCTACATGCTTTGTCTCCTTGCTGCAAGTAATAAAGGGTGCCTTGCTTGAACCTAACGTGCATTGATCTTTGTGTTTTCCTTTACAGATTGGTCCTTCGGACTGGAATACCTCTCTTCACCTCGGATCAGAAGGCCAGGTGGCTGAAACCGTACGGGGAAGAAACCAAATCGGTTCTTCATATATGTAAAGTCCTCCGACTGAATTGTCATCAAAAGAGGCCAGCCACTTTCTGATCTGTGACTGAAGGACGGGTTTTCCGTGAATCGTTGATCAATCACGTGGGATCAGGTAAGGTGAATCTAATTTTTTTCTGTTTTAGGATCAGGGACTAGATGTATATTGTTTTTTGTCAGATTGTATTTTTTCTTACAGTCAGGGATAAGAAAGGTACTGTCTTGTCATAGATCAGGAGAAACAGAATAAGTAGACTTTAGGTAGTCATTCTGAAGAGACTATAACAAAATCCGTGGTACACATTAAAACTAGAGAATCAAGGTGAAGTTATGTAACAATCAAAAGTAAGGGAAAATGGGTAATAACTGTGAAAAAATACCCCGAGACCCCAAGATGCAAGTCCCCTCGACCTGTGAGGAGCCTGGCACACACCACCTAGACCTACCAAAGGCAGACACACACGATAACTCACCCATAATCAACACAACGAAAAACAATGTGAAACAAATAAAAGAAACTGGGGGTTGCAAAGCACAGAAGTGCTGGAACCCACAGCAGCAGAGCCACAGTCAAATGGTGTCATCCAGTCCCGGGTCCACCTGTCCCCACAGCTGTGGGTCCTCACTTTCGGCTTGTTACAAGCATCTATAAGACAAAGCAGGTACAAAAAACACACACAAGAGCAGAAACTACAAAAGTTTTAAAATGAATACAACACACAACCAACATAGAAAACAGACATCTGAACACAGATATCCTCAAACATCCTCAAAGCCATGCCAGAAAAAACAAGTAGGCAAATGGCCTGTCATAGTAAAGTTACCATAAAAAACATGCCTATACCTAACAAAGGTTACTAGTCACCAAAAAGTCAGCACAGAAAAAGTCACAGAAAAAGTCATCAAGAATCTGAGGGACCCAGGTTGACGTTGCCTTAGTTGTGAGGAAAGTGTTGAAAAACCTTCTATATCACCCACCTGATCATGAGGGGATTCACATCTAGATCAAGCCAGGATCTCATAGTCAGGTCATCCCTAGATCAACTCAATGATTGAACCTAAATGCCCCGCGTACAACAATGCTGAATGACACAGATTGCACACCTGCTCCTCCCCAAAGTTCCCAAAAGTTCCTCACCAAGTTCAAAGCCAAATGTAAATATGTCTTATGCTGAAGCCTCTATTCAGTCTCAGCTCTATCTCATCTCATACCGCTAGAGGTGACCTGTGCCTGACATATATAGCCGGCCATGTCAAACCCAGATTTAATGAAATGCCTCGCACCAGAAATCTCAGATCCACAGAAGGGCAGGAGACTTAAACTTGACACGGTTATACAAAATGAAGCTGGAGGGACAGAGATTCATCATTCCAGAGACCCCTATGCTGTGAAAAAAAAAACAAAGAGCACCTAGAGCACCTTCCTCCCTGCTGTTGTTCCTTGTTCAAGAGGAAATGGATGGAGAGGATAGCATGCATTACTACCCAGAGATTCTTTGTTTGTCTTGACAGAAAGCACAGCAAATGAGAGGCATAGTTTTTATTCAAACTAAAGGGGTGGCGAAAGCCACATAACTATGGGCTAGGCTTATAAATGCCCTTGGGCAGATAGCCTAGGATGAACCTATGAACCTATGAACCTATGAACCTATATGCAGTCACAGTGCGCAGACAATGTCAGATACTTTTCAAAATGGGTTATTAAATACGAATTTGACAGAAAATTGGAAAAATCCTCACTCATCAAACTTATTAAACAACTTAAAACTGATTCTAAAGGTCAGGTAAAAAAGCAACGACAGGGATTCCCCAGGCACACAGGTGGCTGGAGGAAGTAAACCGTAGGGACCAAAAGAACAAGGATTCAAAAACAATGTTTTTAGATAGGGAGGATAACAACCTAGTAATAGCAACAGCACCTCCGCCTCCCCCTCCCTTACCAGAATATGGAGAGAGTAGACAGGTAGATCCACCTCCGCTATATCCTGTGGTCACTGAGGATAGGGACGCTATAAAACTAGCGAAAATAAGGGATCCCATTGAAACTAGGTCCCAAACAAAAGCAGGTAATCAAGAGTCATGGCAGAAATTTAAAGACACACAACCTGTGGGAGAAGAAGAAGAGGAAATATGTCCACTCATAGAAGTACCGAACCCTCAGGCTGGGCAGGATAATCAGAATCCAACCATCTTAGTATACAGACCCTGGACTCTGGAAGATATCCGGAAAGCTACAGAAGGGCTTCCCCATCCGAAAATTAATTTTAGAAAATTCTCAGATGATTTACAAGGAATGAGGCTAAGTTATCATTTAAACGGGGAAGAAATAGAAAGGGTAGTTCGACAAATTGTAGGGCCAGACTGGTACATGATTTGTGGCAATTGGAATCCTCGTGATGCTGAACAAAAACCCCTTCCTCATAGCAGTGCAGATTTAGATGCTAGAGTAAAAGGACTTACAGATCGCATCTCTGAAAAATGGAAATCTAGGGCAGACTGGACGTGCATAAATCAATGCATCCAACAAGAGGGTGAGACAGTTGACCAATATTTCGCTAGGCTACTGGAATGTTTTAATAACTACTATGGGATGCAGATCCCCGAAGACCAAAAACAAGATTCCCCATATGAACAGCAGTTGAAAAATGCATTTTTGAAAGGCAGTACTGCACCTATAAGCAGTTTCATTACAAAACATATGGTTGATCATCGAACTGGCAGGCTACAATCACTACTCGAATATGCTAGGCATGCTGAAAGGCATTTCAATAGCAAAAAGAAAAAGAAGGCTCAAGTATTTTCTGTAGAGGACAGGGCGGAAGTTTATGTAGTACACCCCGGAAAGAAGGGCAGGAAAAATGCACAGGGAGGTAGGCAGTCTGATCAACGATCAGAAGACTTTGAAGGACTCAAGAAAAGGGGTGAATGTTTCAAATGTGGTAAAAAGGGACATTTGGCAAGGGATTGCAAGAAAAATAAGATAGCAACTACGGAAGACAAGGAAGGTGAAGACTGACTATATGATAGTCAGGAATCATTAGAAGGGGTTAGTGCAGAAAGGACAAATGAGAATGTGAAAAGGGAAATAGAGGAAGTACAGGGAATTGATGATGGTGAAGTAGAAGATGAAGTACTAGACTTGGCTTTATTGAGCTTGGAGCTCTACTTAGCAGATACTAAACCAGAAGTTATACTTTCGGTGGAAGGCAGGGAAGTCAAATTTTTGTGCGACTCAGGGGCATCACAAACCCTGATACACCCCTCCAAATTGCCAGAAAACTCAGAATTATCCGACTACATATTAGTCAAAGCAGCTAATGGGCAGGTATATCAGGAGCCCCTCTCCCGCAATATTACAATAACTGATCCTGTTTCAGGATTGACACAGAAAAGTAAGATTGTAGTTTCTGCAAAGTGCCCAGTGAATCTCTTGGGCAGGGATCTCATGCAGTTATTTGGTATAGCAGTAGTCCCAACCATGCAGGGAATGGAAGCACAGCGACAAACTGACACCTTTACAAACAGTTACAACAATAAACTTTTGTGTTTTTGTTTTACTGAAGTTGTTCTATTAGACATAAATATGTTTTATAGAACACACTTATACACACTGTTTTATGAGATGTCATGTTTTATTTATTTATTTTTTTATTTTATTTATTTTATTTATTTACATTTGAATTTTTTCTTTAACTAAGATTTTTTTATTTTATTTATTGTTTTTATACATATATTTTTATACATACCCTGTGGCTTAATGAATAATCTTTATAATTTTTATCTATACATACTATTAACCCTTTTAATTAAGTTATTTCTTTCTAATTTGTCTATTTATTTCTTTATACTATACTTAAGTAGAATATTATTATATTTTTATATTTTATATATTATTTCATTTATTACTTTGATAATTTTTAAGTTAGTTAATTTTTTGTTTATTTTTTAATTATTTTTTTATTTTTTGTTATTTGCTGTGTGTTCAGATTATCTTGATAAATCTGGTTGTATCCACGCCCATCCCTGCTTTATCAACCACGCCGTCTGAAAAAAAGGTTTTTTATTCATCTTCACAAGCTCTTATTGGGATTTATTTACTCTATTTGGTTGGTAAAATTGCTACTACGGTGCAATCGGGGGATGAAATATTTTATTGGTATAGTCAGGACTTGGTCACAACTGGTTCGGGGACTGTGACCAAGGAACTGATGAACGTAGCTATCAGTACGTTTCCCTCCCTCGACATTGATAAACAACACCTGATACATTGTACCCTATATTTTTGTAATACACCAGGACACGATAAGGAATATGAAGAAAAATTATTTAAGAATCATACGAATAGATTGGTACTGCGTAACCTGTACTGGGACACAGAAGGGAATAGTGTAGTCAGCTGTTTGCTGCCTCAGGAATTTTTAACACTTTATAAATCTAATCGATTACCACATGTTAGCCTGATCGAGAATAAAAATATACAGTGGGCAGACCTAGGGGAGAAAGCCACAAAATGGGAGAAACAAACAGAACTGGAACTGTCAGGACAGGGAATACAAGTACAAAAATTGAATTAGGTGACACAGACCAACCCAGCTGTGCACCTGTATTCTCTCGAAGACAGCTGATGGACACTCCTACTGAAGGAGGAAGAAAATGCCTTGCGAGGTGTACCAGAGACTCTCTGGTCAACAGGGAAATCAGATGTAGGACTTATCCGTACAGCAGGGCCAGTTAATATCACACCAAAATCAGCATTTAGACTGCAGAAAAGACAATACCCCTTAAGGAAAGATGCAGAGGCAGGGATAAAACCTATAATAGTAGCATTACTTAAGGGAGAGGTACTAGTGGAATCTCCCAATTCTCCGTGTAATACACCTTTATTTCCAGTTAAAAAAGCCAATGGAGAATGGCGTATGGTCCAGGATTTGCAAACTGTGAATGACACAGTAATACCTAGGACACCCATAGTGCCAGATCCACACACTCTGTTAAATGATTTAAAACCTCAACAAAAGTATTTATCTGTGGTGGATATTAGTAACGCGTTCTTTTCAATACCGATATACCCAGATAGCCAGTATTGGTTTGTATTCACATTTCAGGGAAAAAGATACACATATATGCGACTACCACAGGGATATTGTGAGAGCCCTACAATATTCTCACAGGAAATGTCAAGTAACTTGGCAAGGTTTAATCCATCGAAGGGTAGTCAGATTTTACTTTATGTTGATGACATTTTGTTAGTGGCCCCCACCCTGTAGAATTGTAGGGAAGATACAGTAGCACTGCTACGATTTTTAGCTGCTGAGGGACATAAAGCAAACAAAGACAAACTGCAGCTCTGGAAAAAACAGGTAAAGTACCTAGGACATGTGATATCCAAGGAAGGTAGAACATTAGATGAGGACAGAAAAGTGGCAATCTTGCAGGCAGCAAAGCCTACCACCAAGAAGGAAATGATGTCCTTCTTGGGAATGACTAATTTTTGTCGAAGCTGGATTCCAAACTATGCCTTGGAATCTGCACCCTTAACTGACCTTATATATAAGACACCCATGACAGCGCAGGATTTGTTACAATGGACATCAGAAGCAGAATCGGCTTTTTTGCAAACTGAAACAATTAATAGCATCCTCTCTAGTTCTGGGATTACCAAATTATCATAAACGTTTTTTCCAGACTGTAGATTGCAAACAGGGTTATATGACATCAGTACTAACACAACAACATGGGGATAAGCAACGTCCCATTGCTTACTATTCATCACAGCTGGACCTAGTGACATGGTCACTACCCCACTGTGTAGAGGCAGTTGTTGCAGCTGCAATGGCGGTACAGGCATCAGCTTCAGTAGTTTTGTTCCACCCCCTCACTTTGAGGGTACCCCTTGCAGTCGCAATTATCTTGTTGCAAGAAAAGGTGGCATTTCTTTCCCCTGCTAGGCATCTCTCCTGCATGACTATATTATTGAGCCAACCTCATGTGACAATTGAATGATGCATGACTTTGACCCTTCTACTCTGCTACCAACCCCTGCAGACGGCACACCGCACCGCTGCCTGCAGGTAATTGAGCAAAAGACACTACCTAGAAAAGACCTCACAGATGTCCCCTTGGATAATGCTGAGATGACATACTACATGGATGGCTCGTGCAGGACAGAACCTAGTAGGATATGCAGTAGTCTCTGATACTGAAGTTATAGAAGCAAAATCTTTACCGCACCATTTATCTGCACAGGCAGCAGAATTGATTGCCCTGACATGGGCATGTACTTTAGCAAAGGGTAAATGTGTAAACATTTTTACTGATAACCAGTACACTTTCTTCACTGTACATGTGTTTGCACAACAGTGGAAAAACCAGGGAATTATAACATCTACTGGCAAACCTATAAATCATGCGCAGTTTATTTTAGATCTTTTAGAATCTATTCAGTTACCTCAGAAGGTGGCCATTTGCAAATGTGCAGCTCACACCAAGCAACAAGACAGGATTTCAAAAGGTAATGCAAGAGCTGATACAGCTGCAAAACAAGCAGCTACAGAGATATTTCTTTTAAATGAGGAATTACAACCCTCTGAAATTTTGAATCTGGATATGTTAAAAACAATGCAGACACTTACTACGCAAGCTGAAAAACAGCAATGGATAATACGAGGAGCAGTCCTCGAAAATGGGCTGTACATCTCTAAGGAAGGGAAACCAATACTACCCTCTAATTTGTTCTGCTATGCGGCATTGTTGAGCCATGGGCTGTGCCATGTCTCAACAGGGGGGATGGTACAGCTGGTGAACCAGGTGTTCACAACGTACGGATTTACAAACTATTCTAAAAAAATTTGTTTAATGTGTCAGATTTGTAACAAACATCATGCACAGGGGGTGATAAAGCCCAAGCAAGGGAGTTTTCCCACACCACCATATCCATTTCACATTATCTGTATGGATTTCATAGAATTGAACAAATGTGAGAATAAGAAGTATTGCCTTGTCATTATAGATATGTTTTCCAGATGGGTGGAAGCCTTTCCAACCAAAAACCCAGATGCAGCTACAGTGGCAAAAGTACTTGTCAAGAAAATTATTCCTAGGTTCAGCATTCTGGAGAGAATCTATAGTAACAATGGTACGCACTTTGTAAATCAAATCATACGGCAGCTGAGTAAGTTTTTTGGTATTTCTTTAAAAAATTATTGTGCATATCATCCGCAGTCTGCAGGGCTGGTTGAAAGACATAATGGTATACTAAAAAGCAAACTGAGGAAATTGATAGCTGAGACAGGGAAAACCTGGCTGTACTGTTTACCCCTGGCACTGTTGAACATGAGAACCATCCCTACAGCAAAAGCACTGACTCCTTTTGAGAAGCTGTATGGGAGGGCTTATTACACACCTCAGTGGAAACCTCTCATGTCATCAGACCAGGAAGCTGATTTTACGTTAGCTGAATATATGAAAAAGTTGTTGAGTTCTAAACATCTGTTGCAGTTTAATTCTGTTTCAGGTCAAAAACAAATTGAAACATCGGAAGTGGCAGTGACGCCAGGAGACTGGGTGTGGATTAAAATCATGAAGCAAAAGAACTGGGCATCGCCAAAGTGGGAAGGTCCTTACCAGGTGCTTCTTTCAACACCTACTGCAGTCAAAATAGCAGAGCAAACTCCGTGGATACATCTGACGCACTGCAAGTTGTTGAAGAACTTCAAGCTGGACAAAGACCTTACCTCTCCATCGGGACCCTAAGCACAAAAGTCTGGCTACAAAGGGGGGTCAGATCAATAGGAACTGATCCGTCTCAAATCCAGTGAAGCAATCATCAGTGCTGGGGTCCTATGGGGCAGAGAGTAAGATCACGTATCCTGAGCGAAGATGACGGAAGCAAGAAAGATCCAAATGTATATGTTTGAAAGAGCCGGAGAAAACAGGAATGTAGAACAATCATTTCCGCAGAAATATTGTATGACCATCCTGTTGACTGTATTAGTAATAATAATCTTTCTATTGTGGCCATTTCTCTTCTCAGCCACACAAGTATAATGAAGTAAACTTGCAAAGTGGCACGCAAATTTCAATACTTATCAGGCTATTAAGCACGCTTATGCAGACACCCTCAATATCTCCAGTTGCTGGGTCTGTGCAGCTATTCCTACTGCACATGGAGGAATACCCTTAATACAGATTCCCTTAAATATGAATCAAACCTGGCAAGCATTACTGAAGGATGCAGTGAATGTGACATCGATTAAAAGAGTGACCCTATTTTTAACCAAGGCAAAAAGAGGAACAGTATGCTTTCAAAACTACGGAAAAACAGAAGTTGGAAATAGCACCTGTAATATGACAGTGATACATCACTGTACCAGGAATTCCTGCACCATGACAAACGAAGGCCAGCAATTACAGGTTGGCAATAGCAATGACTTTACTGAAAGGAAGAAAATGGTTGATGAAAATCAAATCGTGTATAGTAAAATGTTCTGGGCTATGACCCAACAAAAGCCCGGTAACTATAAAATCGGCAACATTTCAGTCGCAGTTCCTGACTGTTACTTTGTGTGTGGTGATAGAGCATATAAATGGCTACCAGGCAACTGGTCTGGAAGCTGTTTTCTGGCATATCTAATTCCAGCAATACAACATGTATCGACACTACCCCAGGGGAAAATTCGAAATGTTCGAGAAATCAAGAAACCTGCTAATCCGGTGGGACAAGTTGATGCATCCTGGATATATCACCATGATCTAGCCCATGTGAGTGACAAAGGACTGTCCCACATGGATCTGGGGGATGACATCATATCTTGGGCGGGCATAATACCAGCATACGGAGCAGTGAAATCAATCTGGGAGCTGAGAAAACTATCCAAACTTCTTGAGACAATGAGTAATGCGACTTTTTCTGCCCTAGAATTGGTGACTGATGAACTCACAACCATGAGGACAGTGGTGCTTCAAAATCACATGGCTCTCGACTTCACCCTAGCGGTGAAAGGAGGGTTATGCGCTTTAATCCAGGAGAAGTGCTGTTCGTTTATTCCTGACAACAAACATGAAATAGACAGCCATCTCGAAATAATTCAGCAAGTGTCGGCCATGACCAAACCAGGACCGAATCCATTAACAGACTTTTTCCAAAAATGGTTCGGGGGTTGGGACAGCATCTTGATGAACATTCTGATTGCCATCTGTGTAGGGGCAGCCTTACTGATGGTGTGTGGATGCTGCTGCATCCCCTGTATAAAAGGACTAGTTGAAAATTTCATAGATGCTTCAATTTCAAAGACTTTATATCAGAATGTTGAGTTAGAGGTACTGATTAAAAGCTGAAGAAATACTTTCACAAGCTTGAACTGAATGACTCTCTAACTGCAAATCCTGAGTGGGAAATGGTTAAGGGAAGAAAAACTGTTTATGCTTGTTTTGAAAGTCAAATAAAGTATTAAAAGGGGGAAAAGTTAGGAAAATGTATAACTGCAATGCAATATGTAGGCTTAGTGTATTAAAATGTACAACTGCAATATGCAGGTTTAGTGTATTAAGGGTTAAAAGGAGTTAATACATTTATTCTGCTTATTCTGTGTGAAAATATGCAGCTGCTAGAAGCTCTGAAAAGAGAACAATGGATGCCTGTAAATCCACCATGATCAGCAGAAAGTGTATTGAGGCCAGGACTGTACCTTGAATGTATCATATCAGAACTAGAGAATGAATTGTGAGAAACTAAGGGAAGCTGAAACAAACTCAAGGCCAGGTTGTTTTTCTCAAAAAACATGTTTCTGCAAGACAGCAATTATTTGACCATGTCAGCAGCAAATCTATTAATAGCATATTTCTGTGAACTTGTAGAAAACCGTATAAAAACTGTAGGCTGAACTATGGAAAATCAGACAAACCTTGTACCTACATGCTTTGTCTCCTTGCTGCAAGTAATAAAGGGTGCCTTGCTTGAACCTAACGTGCATTGATCTTTGTGTTTTCCTTTACACACATGTAGTAATGTAGTAGCATGCACTTGTAATAGTAATAACTAGTCAGTCAGGGGTTTGACCCCTTTACCGGTAGGTGTGTGACAGACGATGCTTAGGTTTTAGTCTCCAAACCCTTCTCTGATGTACTTTGTCTGTCCCTCCCACACACTCTCTGGTGGATGTGGAGGTGTACACCTGCTCAGCAGCAGCATGTGTATTGTAAGTGATGGACATGATCAGGTGATGGCCTCTGCACCTATTGCAGTCCTCCTCTAGCTGATTGCATGTGGAACAGATGTGATGATGTTCCCATAACCATTTGTATGATAAACACAGTACAATATCTAGGAACATCATGTTGGTGTTTGGCCATGGCAGTCGCTGTGAGTGGTACCTGGATGTAGTGTTTGGAAATGGCATCACAGATGATATCTGGATGTTCCTCAAACATCATACACAGTGGGAAATAGCCTAAAGACAGGAGGGTGATGTGCCAGACATGACTACAGCATGTAATTGTAGCTATGCTTCATTGAGACTACTGCCTGTTTAACATGTTGTGTGTGGTAATGGCTATTCTGCATGTTTTAAAACATGACAGTGCTCTGTTCATGAGGGACCCCCATCTGTAGGGTCATCTGTGGACTGGTCAGTGTGTGGAACCATTTGTTTCCTGTGTTACACACTGAACACACATCTGTGCACAGCAGGAGCATAGTGTGAGGATTGCAGCTGGTACATGGTGATAGGGATGTGTTACTGCCATCGCATCCCTGACTGGACATATGTCATATGAAACAGGGGTATGGCATACATTGTTTGGGGTTCTCAGTGGCAAGCCAGTAATGGGCCACTGTTCATAGCTACAGTCACATGTCTTCTACACTTTGTACAGATGTCATGCAGTATATATGCATGTGCTGTGCTCCCTTTGCAAATGTATACCGTCTGTTGTGTTGGGTTGATGGTCATATCTATGCATACCGTTGTAAGTAATCCTGAATGCTGTTGTCTATTACTAAGCCATATCTGTGTTTAAACTGCAACATCATAGGCTGTATGGGTTTGGAGGTCCTGGCAGAACCTCTTGTCCCACTTCAACTGGCCATGGCACCAGGCACCAGCACATCTGGGACCCAGCCTTGGACCTCAACCTCTGTTGGCTCTGCACCACCTTCTGGTGGTACCACCACTGAGGATGGGGCTTGTCCCCCCTGGGAGCAGGGCCAGACAGGAACATGTTCGCTGTCATGTGGTCCCAGACGTGGTGCGTTGGGGGCTCAATAAGGGGTTCCGAGGCCAGATACACATGCTCAAGGGCAGAGTGTCACATTTACAGGTCGAGGCTGCCCCTCCTGGACAGCCCCCAGCACTGCCTCCTTTGCAGCTGTTTTGGTGCAGTGGTGACTGCCTATGGCTGGGGACCTCTGTTGTACTGTTCCCATGGGCATGTGAATGCCGAACACCCCTCCCCGTCTGAGGTGTATCCCCCCACATGTGTTATATACTGACCCTGTATGCTGTCTTGTCTGTGATCCTACCCTACCTATCCTCCATGGGCATATCTACTCTCCTTCCCCCACATCACACTCCCACCCTACGGAAACATAAGGCCAATAGGTTCCTAGGACAACATTTGCCCCATACATAGCTGTCCATTTCACACACGTGTCCAGTAGACACATATAACCCTTGTAATATGCATCACAACATACTCCTGTTATCCTCACCCCTGTCCCTCAGGTGCATGATCCTGGTATGCACATCACTCCTAAATGTTCCAGGTACATGTGATGTGTACAACCCCATTGTACACAAATACTACCGGTCCCTTTATGGTTGCCCCATTTACCTTTATCATGATGATGATTTTGCACACCGCACCTTGTAAGAGTACTGTTCTCACATAATGATTGGACAGGAACTGTTGTGTTAATGTACATTACATGCACAGAGTGATATATACGGCCAATGTACAACTGTTTGCATGTATGAATGACACATGTCTGTCTAAGGGAGTCTTGATATTACATAGGACAACACCACTACATAATACAGGCATCGTTGGTGTTTCCCTTTTCATTCGTTTGTAATGCTTTGTTGTCACATGGAATGTTCCTGATATATCTCTATATATGTATGTACTTATATGCTGGACATAAACACTCACACATACATCTACATGATGGAATACATTCCTACACTGTTGAATGACTGCCCTGTATGATATGTTTGTGATAACATCAGAGTTAGGTATAACTGCCGTGGCTTAGTGGTAAATCACATTGGTTATGGTGTGTAGGGTCCTGACGTCGAACCTGGCCGAGGCAGTTTATTGTGTTACTGGGCAGAACAAGGGCCGTTGGACAAAGGGTGAGTACAACACTTTTCAGCAGCGGTTTTCTGTTTCTCCATGTTTAACCGCTGTTTCCCATCACGCAAATACCTTCTGCATTCTTACTGTGATACGTCACCCCAGTTCACATTTCATTGGTATTATATTGTTATACAGCATAAAATAGCAGGATATGCTCGTATATGGATTATGCGTCGTAAATGGTGTATGCTGCAGTCGAACCGGCAATGTCTGCTCGATAGGCGGATGCTGTAACCACTACACTATTGCTGTGCTGCTTCATTTGCATATATACCCACGGTTCATAGTTACCAGAACAAATGCAGCAAAACATCACTAACACAGCAGTCATCCATTCTCCAGTCGGAAATAAACCACACCACTACACATGCGCCACTCCCTACTGCTCTAGACATGTCCCATATGTTGGCTCACTCCAAGTATATTCAGACGTCCCAAGCTTATAGTCCTGGGACATACGTTCAAATAATGGTCAGGGTGTTCAATTAATCTGCTGTTTTTGGCTTGTCTGAATGGTGACTGGGACTGCCCTGTACCTGTTTGAAAGTCAGGCTTAGCATGTGGACAAAGTTAGTTCCACTGTTAGCATCCTACCTGTGGTTGTAGACACAGGAGGTTTGCTCACCTCTGGCCAGCTTGATATGACAGCACTAAATAATACAGGGGGGTATTCCGCTGCTGTTTCCCTTCACATTCGTTATGACTGCTTTATTGTGACCATGTTCATTCTTCATGTGTGTGTATAAATATATATATATATATATATATATATATATATATATATATATATATATATATATATATATATATATATATATAGATATATATATATATATAGATATATATCTGTACATACACATGCATATACACCTACATATGTATTTACATTTCCCTTACTGTTGAATGACCACCACTTATCGCCGCACATACCCGCTTAATCACCCTATATCCCATTATTCTGGGAATCATATAAAATTAGCAGCCCTTGCATGGCTTAGACCTAGGAACAGAAACACTTTAGTCACCGGTTTGACCACTACACCATCCGTGGTACATTCTGCATGGATGGTAGTTAGGATATATGAATTTACTACAGGCATTTCACACTACTGGCAGTACATATGTATAGTACATGTTAATGTTCATATGTTTCTGAGAGATATATGTATACATTTGCAAGTATACATATTTATAAATAGGGCACATACTTGACAACTACTTATATGCATGTATGTATGATGTGTAGCTGTAGCTATGCGTATATAAGTATGTACATTTATAGATGTGTGACTACATATCTGGGGTTGTACATGGCCATGTATATGAACACTCACATCCGGGAGGGACGTGTACCGTTTGTATACAGGGATTGTGTGCATCATTATGACATGGAACCTGGACAGGGTATACAATTTGCGGACTTGTACTATTTGGATGATGGCTATGGGGAAGCTTCTAGGGAACACATGAAAGGTATATATTCCTGATAATGCACATGAGGAGATGTGCATCATGGTCAAGTGTTTAATCCCGGGTCATAGGTTATGCAGGATCGGCTGGAGGCTGAGCAGGGTTGTGGACAACTACTGCTAATGCAACTTGTGTCCAGATGTCTACGGGGCTGGACATTGTGTTGTGCCACCAAGTCTAATCTTTAGAACAGACACTTATCCCATGAGGGATGTTCAAAAATTGTGAACGCCAATGACTCCCATTCTTTTGGCTATATGAAAATTAGGGAGTGCTATACATGCATGGGATACCTAGTTTGCAAGTCTGAAACTGCCTAGGGTGAGACAGTCTACTAGATGTGGGTAGGGGGCACTATGTGCAGATATGGCTGGCCCAAGCTAGCAGCCCGAGTATGGGTAGTTTTGGTGGATGTTCAGCAAGGGGTGGTGGTGTGCTGTGGAGGGGATGATGGGTATTCAATTACATATCCATGTGTGTAGGGGTTGGATGGCTCAGTTCAGGCCAGACCATTATGTGGGTGTGAGTCGGTACCATTTCTGTACATGTGTATCGCACATTTTAATGTTCATATGTTTGTGGGATTGTGTTCTGCAGTATGGCCTGTCAGGGTGTATTGGGCATGTGAATATATGTTCCTTGGTTTCCTTTTTGATTCACCCACTGCTCCCTCGTACACCTCCAGTTCACCTATTGTACATCCGACCCAGTCTCCCCTTGTCAAATTATTCCATTACCTGTCACCTCCCCAAATTCCACAAACACACCATGCATCCCTTCTCTGGTTACTGGCCCATGGCACAGACAGCAGTACACATTGCATACTCTACATATCTGTGGTACCAGTATGGTTGTGAGGACAACCCTAGCATATCTGGTCTTCCACATGCTGTACTTCACGCACATAGGTACATGCAAATACTTATCTTTCATGACATGGTAGGTTGACCCGGGTAATACCCATTCATCTTTGGGCCATCCAGACAAGGATGACTTGGACCATGAATAGGCAGATATTGAGCGAATGCTCTGACCATTGGGCTAGGCTTAGCAAAGGGCAGCGGCATGCAAACATGCTGCGTTTCGCTTCCACTTGGTATAAAAATCAACACTACAATGAAATACGGACATGGGTTTTAAATGTCATTGTTCAAGGGACGGGGGCTCAACATTCAGCTATGTGCTTGTGTATTTACTCCTGTGATTTTATTTTGGTGTTCGCGGAACTCTCTTGTATGCTTTGCATACATTTCAGTATCCATGGACACTGACAGGAGTGATTACTATTAGAGGCAGGCTGTACTAGTCAGCATTTTAGGTTGTGCGACTGTAGCCAACATGTTCACACCTCTGTGCAGTGCTTAAACATGCCCCCTGCACTCGTGCACGTTTCCTGTGCACATGGATGGTGTGCAGCGCGCCAGCATTAATATGCATATGGTGCTGCTGCGCCATCTCTACACCGCACGCTCGGCACAAGGCTAACACCGTCCTTGCACTGAGCTTCATGAATCCCAGGGTTTGTCATTTAGTTTTCATTAAAGTCTTTGCATTCTGTCTACACCATTGATTTTCATTTTATACTACTTTTTGCAAACAACTTATCTAAGAATAATCTCCATAAAAAAACTTCATTCTCGAAAAAATACTCAAAAATGTTCCTTCTGTTTTTATTGTTTTATACTGTCATCCTTATGATCTTTCCATGGATATATTAAATAATATTTCACTATCACATTTTATTACAATCCCTGAGACAAAGTGATGAAGACAAGTTCCTCTGTGCTGGAGACTTCAGTATTTTGTAGCCCCCAAATCCATCTGCTTTCACTCAAACTTGAATATGACTTCAGCAAAGCAGCTAGTATAGTCAAATGCTCAAATACTTGGAAAGAATTAAGGAAGTGTTCACTAGCAGTTAAGATGAGTTGGGAAATGGGGAGGTAGACTTCAGATTTAGGGATGGGAGAGGGATTATGGGTGTAGGGAGAGATTGGATGATGTTGTTTAGAAAGGGAAGGAGGTTTGTAGGTTTAGAGAATGATCAGGAATTTTTGATTTAGGAAAGGGAGGGGATTTTTCATGTAGGGAGCAATCAGGAGATTAGATTTAGTAAGGGGGTAGGGGAATTTTAGGTTTAGGCAGCAATCAAGATTTTAGTTTTAGGAAGGGGAGGGGGAATTTAGGTTTAGAGAGCAATCAGCAGATCAGGTTTATAGTGGGGGATTTTAGGTTCAGTGAGTGATTGGGACTTTAGGTTAGGACTGGGACAGAGGTTTTAGGGTTAGGATCAGGGTTGTGGTAGGGCTAGATAGTGTGGTGAGATTTATTTATTTATTTAACATTTGTTTACTGGGAAATTCCAACTAGGTCAAAGCCTGTTTTTCACAGAGGCCCAAGGAGAAACTCTCCACACCCATGTCTTTGGAATGTGGGTGAAAACCGGAGCACCCGGAGGAAACCCACATGAACATAGAAAGGATATACAGACTCCGCACAGAAGGTACCACAGCTGAGAATCGAACCAGAGAACCTCTTGCTATGAGGTTACAACACAAACTGCTGCACCACTGCATTATCTGTGGTCCATCAAAATCGGGGTTTGGGAGGGATGGTTAATTAAGAGACATGAGTTAGGGGGAGTTAGAGCATTTGCTGAAACAAGCAAGTGGCAGTGAGAAAGTGTATCTCAATCAAATGTGTCTCGATCACATGTAGTGAACCCTCTCTATTACCATATTATTCCTTCTTATCTTTTGTAAATTTATCAGCTTAAATTTTCAGTTGTCATATTCATTTTCCCATTTTCTCCTTTTTATTTCTTTGCTTTCCCTGTATCAAATGCTTTTCCTGTGTCACATGTAGCTAACCTCATATATTTATTCTCCCATAAATGGTATATATTATCTGTTTTATTATAACTATCATTTCCTTCACTTCTTTACACTTTACTCTATGTACTGCTACCTGTATCAAATCAATCCAAATTCTTTTTTGTATTATCTTCATAAACGTTTCATAATCAGCATTTCCCAGTGTTATTGTCCTCCAGTTCTTAATATTTTCTACCATCTTTCTTTCATCTAAATTTAATTTCCACAGCATGTATATCCCCCAACACATATCATCTATCCATTCCTCTAATCATTCATTCAGAATTTCCACAAATACTTATTTTCCCCTATATGTATCCCCTTTATAATATCCATAACCTAATCCATCCAAGTCTGGTGCTGATTCCTCCTTCCCTTATTGTATCACCTCTTCCAGTTCTTTCTCCTAATTTACATTTTTCTATACCCAAAATTTTCTTTACTTTCTTACCTTCTGTTTAACTTCTTCCTTCTTATACACTGTTTCTACAATTTTCTATAAAAAACATCATTTATTCTTCTATAAATGTTACTAACCCATCCTCATCTACCATTCCAACTATCTTGATTTTATTTCCTTTTACATACTTTTGTAAAATGGTGAAACTTCTTCCTTCTTTCCCTTTAAAAATATTTCTGTGTATACAACATTGCTTTAATTTTCCTTTATTTTTCTCTTGCAATTTTTCTATTTCATTTTCTATTATTCATTTGCTTCCTTCTTCCATTTCTTGGGATACTTGTAACCATTCAGGTACTCACAAGTAGGAGAGGCTTACTAGGGTGGGGTGAATGGGGTAGTCACCCCAGGTGCAAGTGTTGAGGGGTATAACTGGCAATCAGTCATCATCAGTGCATTATCGACTTGTACAGTGAGCTTAGAATTGGCTTCACTGTCATTGGTTTTTGTTACATTGTAACTGCTGCTAACACAATGCTGTATGGGGTTTCAGTGCTGCACGTTACTTGTGCTACTCATAAAGCAAACTACATATCATCATTGTGTGAATCCTGCCTTATGCTCTGGAGTCTGGGTGATGGTATAGCTTGCCCTTTCACATGACCTAATTCATGATATTCAATGCTTTTATCTCTTGAGAACTGGTGGCTATAGAAACCCCTCTCCTTTGTCATGGACTATGGTATGCTATATATTGCACCTTAGGTTATGGTGCATGAGGGACCATATAGGCCTTTTCTCTTTATTATGGACCATGCTGTAATGTGGAATATATCTTACATTACGGTAAATGGGAGATGGGCCCCTGTTGCTTTTTATGGACAACATTGTGCTACAGAATATACTTTAGTCTCTAGAGAGCAAGCAATCATGCATGTCCAATTTTATTTCCAGGACAATATTATAGTACATAAAAAAACAACTTCCAGAGAATTAAATATGTATAACCTCCTTACGATATACAATATCAAATTATACATTGTTGATGCAAAAAGTATGTTGTTTTTGCATTTTATTTTGTTGATAAAGACAGCTCCCTAAATTTTTTTCAAAGCTGAAAATCTGTGTCATGACATCGTAAAAGACTCAACCCACAGGGCCTCATTACCTAAATTAGTGTAAAGACTACTGCATTTCCATGCTTATTACATCAGTAATAATTTCTTACCTCTTATAAAGACACAATGGTAACTACAGTGTTTAGTGAAAATTAGCATGTGAGTTGTAATAGTGAAACCACAATATGAGTAAAAAGCTGCTCCTCTGAAGAGGCAAGTTGTTTTGTTTACCCATAATGCTTTGCATGTGTATGTAAATGATCACACAGAAGCTACCATTACATCATTTTGTGGGTTGTTGTAGATAAAAACTAAGTAAACAGTGAAACTAAAAAAAGTCAAACAATATAGTCTAATCTTCATTGTTTTGCAAACCACGTGTAATGTTAACATGAGGAGTATAACGGGAAGTGAAGTTAACTGCAAAATAAAGATGTTTCTGAAAGTGATGAACACACTTTAGGGTATGGAGTATGAGTAGGTAATCATTAGTTCCCTTTCCTTTGTCATAGACCATACTATGGTATTGACTGTGCCTTAGGCTCCGGGTCACAGATAACCACATGGACCCCTGTTCTTTGGCCATGTTCTGGAATGGATATACTTTATATTCTGATACATCTGTGACCATATGAAACCTCCTCTTTAGCTAATGATCCAATAATGGTGTGTTTTTTCCTTAGAATTTGATTTACTGCCAGTCATATGATCTCACCTTTGTTGTCTCAGACCATATTGGCTCCCTATTGGAGATGTGACATCCAATACTTCAAGTCCTGACACCTTAAAATTAAATTGCATTACTTATAAAAACAGCAAATTCTGAAACTTACTGTACTATCATTAGTGTATTTTTGCAGGAGAGGCACCCCCCTGAAATGGGAGGGGTGGAACACTTCACACCTCTATTACTACTCATATGGGTATACTGGCTTGCAGCAGACTGGTGTGAGTCAGCTGCACACATGGAGTATTGCAGGCACCCATTTCAAGTCAGTTATGCTTGTGTGTTGCCTTCACAGAGTAGATATAAAGCAGGGAAAACCACTCTGAAGTCCATATAAAAATCATACATTTTACAAACATTAAAAAATGTTAACATATGAAAATATAAAAGAGACTGTACGTTGAAAGATAATATACTGTATGTCAGTGAATGGAAATGCTAATGTTTATCAGTCATGAGAGACTGCAAAGTGGGGGCATGCTGTAACGAAATGTTTGTGAAAAAGTAACATAAAATTCAACCAATACATAGAAAGTTCAACTGTGAAAAATTAGCTCAGAATGCAGTGCAAATATAGAAAAATCACTGGGGTCATAATTTAGGAAAGGCAACATCCTCCATTTTCCAATGGTCCCCAGTGATAAGCAGAATTTGCACGCAAATTACCAGAAAAGAAATAAGTAAGAACTGTCATGCACTGCTTGGGTGTTGGTGACATTTACCAGCAGTGGTCAGTGAATTCCTATATAGAAATTTCATTCTGCATTATCTCTTATAAATTCCTATAGCAAGGGGAAGCTGGTGTCATTATAACTAGACATGAGTCAAAGTTCAGAGATGCCAGCTTCCCTTAGTAATGAAATCAATAGAAGCTCAGCTCAGCAAAGACTTTTTCACACAGTCAAACAGAAACACTAATCAGATGCCAGAGCATAGCTCTCAACTCTCAAGATTTCTGCAGAATGTCTAGATTTTTTACTCATATTTTTGGTCCATTTCTCATAAAATTGTAGTTTTCTGGCAAATCAATGGCAAATCATTGAGGACTGAAGTCAGAAGATAATGGCAGACACTTGATTTTTACACTTCATATCCTTCAGAAAAAATCATGCTAATACAAAACCTGTTATTTTATCAACTTTCTAAGTTTGTAAGAGCAATATTTAAAAAGTGTCCTTACTTTTGGACCTTTGTACCCCCATTATTTGTGACTTTGTCCAGATTTCTTGCTCTAAGAGTTGAGAGGTATGTGCCAGAGCAATCACAGATGTACAAGTTGGTCACTGCCTTACCCTGGTAAACAAACATAAAATAAAATAAATGAAGCAGTTGCTGACACACTCCCTCTCTCTGTGATAATAAAATTGGCAGTGTTCAGCTATAAAGAAGGTGAGCATTGGAACAGCAGTATTTATACCATTCAGCTCTCAAGGTGTTTGGATAGGAAAGTGCATGACTAATTCTGAAACTTAAAGGAGTGCTGAAGTTGGGGGGGGAGAATTATGGTGCCTCA
The DNA here is from genome assembly GCF_019279795.1 of Protopterus annectens. Taxonomy (NCBI): domain Eukaryota; kingdom Metazoa; phylum Chordata; order Ceratodontiformes; family Protopteridae; genus Protopterus; species Protopterus annectens. The sequence continues at coordinate 1,849,193,127 of NC_056732.1, read as the reverse complement.
TTATTCTCTGGACTAGCAATGTACTTTAAGGCAGTCATATAATTCTGAAAATCTTTAAGAGCAATTAAAATTATATAAAATAAGAGACGACAACAAAAAGGGAGTTCTCAATACAAAGAAATCAGTATTCTCAGCAGCAAGAGTCAAAAGAAGAAGGTACATATGAGCGACTTTTATATAGTGCAAAGGAAGGCATCATAAAAGGTATGTTTAAAGTGATGACATGAATGGTCTTACATATCACTGAGGACTAATCCCGTGCTGACCTCCAGATGTCTGCCAGTACCCTAGTATATGGGGTTTACTACAGCAGTACCTGAAGTAATCACTGTACACCTGATGAGTGTTACCTGTTAATTACCTGCTCTGGGACAGTTAGTAATGCTCCTTTGGTGGGAACACAAGTACAGATACCTACATCTGCAGATATTAAGATAAACTATCTATACCCCTTGTTTCTTATTTGTGTGATCCATGGTCCTTTTCATTCACTCAGTCTTTTTTCACATATAGGAGCATTCATGAAGCCAAGAAAAAATTTTATGCTCTCTCACCTGGATAGTGGACATCTTCTGCTTCTGTTTACTTTGAAATTGATTGAAATGTTTGATTTTTGATGGGAGTTCAGTTTCCATCATTTCCTGGATAAAGGGAACAGTATTCATTTAGCAGGCTTTTACAACAACATTTTATATACTAAACATTCCAGCTTTTATGTCTTGTTAAACGCAAATGTTTGTGATTATGATGCACTAAAAAGTAAAATACTTGAGATTCCTCCAAAGACTGCTGTGTATCTCTGATTGTTCAGTTTATGTCCATGCACACATTGTTTTCTTTTTATGCTGTTCTTTAATTGCAGTGTTTTTATTGAACATTTTAGAGTACTAGGTAAAAGCAAACCTTACATTATGATTAATTGCTTCTGAACTGTGGAGCAGCTGGTAAACAGTCTTAGGATAAACAAACAAGTCAAGATTTTCTTGTGGCCACTACCAGAAAAAAGGCCTTGTGAGTACATTGATTGTTTTATACAATTTTGTATACATGTATAATTTTCTTTTATTTGCTTTTGATTTGTTGCAGTGATATTTTAATGTAAAGTTTTTCTTTCTGGATTAAGAATTCTAAGTTAAATGACATCTGCTTCCAAAGAGCAATAATGTCCTCACTACATCCCAGGGGACTGAGTTTGACCGATGGCTCAGGCGCAAACTTAACCTGCTGTAGCTGAAGAAAAGTGAAGACACTGATTCTTTTTACCTCTGTTGGTGAAAGGGGTCACTAAGGGTAGAAAAGGTACACAGATTTCCCTACTGTTAACCAGAGAAATATGCACAGACTTCCATTTTTGAGATGCAAGGTTGTCCTCAGGCTTAGTTCACTTGCAAAATGCAAGCAACAGTCTAGCATCACATCCACTGCATTTCTTCCTCTACAGATCACCTACTGTGTATGCAAGGAGGGAAACAGCTTAAATCAAGCCCCCCATCCTTCTGCTATCACAGTCACAGTTCCAGCACCTGAATGTGGGTGTCAGTGGGTAGGCTTGACGTTCCATTGTGTGGAAATGGTCAAAAGGAAATTTTTAAAAAATTCTAGTTTAGGACAGAAAGCAAACAATTTGCTTCCTTCTGTAAAGCCAAAATAATTAATTACATTTGAATTTTGGAAAGACTTGTAAATAGCATTCTTCTTTAAGACAAGGAAAGAGGCCAATGTTTTGAGACAGCTGCAAGAAAAGACTGCCGTATGAGTATTGCTGATTTTTGTTTGTTTGTAATACATGTATATAGTTAATTTGTTTTCTTTTCACTAAAGTGCTATTCATTTATTTATTTATCTTTTGTTGACCAAGTTACTTCCACTACTCTGGTGGTCTCTCTCTTTTCAAGGGAGACCTGACGGTAGTATTTATAATATTAGATGAAGTTTGGCTGTGGCATCTGGAAACTTCTCATAGTTTGTTCAAGAGCTGCTGTGGGACCTTTTCATCCTCCTGAGCCTACTACCAATGCAAGCAGAGGGGACCTAAGTTCAACTTCTCATCCGAATGACAGCACACTTAGTTGTGCAGTACCTCCTAATGCTAGGCTGTGCTGTTAACTATTTAGAAACTAATCCAAAAGCCTAAAGTAGAAATAGAACTCACAGCCTTCTAACCTTCCAGCACTAAGCATCAGTATACTACCTGTTGTACCACTGACATGACATGTTATAGCAACTTAAACATTTTTTGTAGTGTTTTAAAACGCATAGCTTACAGAAGAAAGAAAACTGTATGTGAAACTAATGGAAATAACCGTTTCTCAGTTGTAGCAGGAGATGGGAACAAGCATTTTAATTTCATCTAAGCAATGAGATAAATTTTTTATGAACAAATTTGGAAAAAAAGCTGTCCATCTGTTTTTGACTTTTTTCTCATGTCATTAATTACACCTTCTACTGTTATGCATTTAAGACCTGTAACTTTTCAGATGTTCTCCCCAATTAAATTATTAAAATAATTAAATTAAATTAAAATAATATTGAATTAAATTGAACTGCAAAAGCTCATTCTTATATCATCTGCTTTTGCTAGAGATCACTCTGAAAATGGGAAAAGAAAACTTGACTAATTAGATTGACATTTACCTGTGCATCAGCTATATTATAGGCAAAAAATACTATTGGACATCCAAACCTCATGTTCAGTCCCATTCCCTTCTCACTCAGAGCCTTCAAAATATCATGTGTAGCCATCATTTCACTACTGACTCCGATGCAAAGTGCAAAAAAAGACTGCAGTCCTCTTCTGCATCATATCTTTAACAAAAACAATGATGGGAACAGTAAGCATGATGATTCCACTAGAAAGCTGATAAAAAGCAATAAAATATACAAAATTTAAACTATTACTTTTAGCAAATGCCTCAAACTCTACCAAAATGTAACATCAGTAAAGCAACATGTTGGAAATATTGCTCATACAAACTTAGAAACCTGACAGAATAACTGCTACTCCATTAGTATTCATTAGTTTACCTAAGTAGCAGGTGTATGCAACAGCACATTACTGTGCAATTATCTATACAATGTGTAAAATACACCTGCTGCTCAGCTGACTCTGTAGCATTCTCTGTTGAATGCCTGACTGGTGTGTTCTTTTGGATCAGCTGGTACTGGGTTTGAATACAGGTGTACATATCATTTCAAATACTTGTATGTGTACAGCAACGTTATAAAATGTGACATTTATAAATCTGTGTAATCTTCTGTGCATGCACTCGGTACAGTGATGGTGACAGATCTCTTTTGCTAGATGGTGCTGATATCCAGTAGAAATTAACAAGCACCTTTTTAGCATTGCTGTGTGACGCGTTGCATTGCACACCATCACACAATGATCCTTTAAAGAAAAGTAATGGGGAAGATAGGAAAGCGGTGAAATGGAGAGCAAGCAGGGGGAAAAACAAAGTGTAAGGAAGGCAGGAATCCGCAGGAAGGGTGTAAGGAAGAACCAGAGCTATCCACTTCTTCAACAGGAACTACCAGAACCATGTACAGTTTATTAACTGCATTTGGACTATCACCTCCACAGAGAGGGGTGACAACAACATAATCATGTTGTGAAGCCAATTGTGCTAAATTAATTGTGTCAAGTAAACACGCTTGAAATAGAGAGCTATGTATGGGAAGAAATTTTTATTGGGACAGCTGCTCTGTTTTTAATTAGAGAGTGGACCACTGGGGAAGGAAGATAGGCAACTCTGGGGAAGAAAAGTTGGGAAGGTGTGAAAGCATTTGAAGACAGACAAGACATGCAAGTCAAGACACAGGGTAGGTGAGGGAAACAAAAGGCAGGTGAACACCTTGCTTGGGGTGGGGGTATTGTGAACCTATGGGCATCACATTTGGTGACACTGATAATGGAGTCCTCACCCACTGGACTGTCATCACTGTCACATCAATGCGCTGATGGTAACAGTTTCTCTTGTCTGCGTGTCCTTGCATTATGCAGCATGATGATGAAGAGAAGCGTCTCCACTCAGCGTAGGCATGCACCAATTATGTGGTGCATATTCCTACTCAACAGACCTGACAGTTCAGCTCAGATAACAAAATCAATCCTGCTGTGTCTGCTCCAAGAGTGAACCAAAGGCCTGTCCTCTGGGGTACAACTACCTGAAGGTCCAGGCAAGGCAGGGGCATCAGGGGGGTGCTGCCAGACTGCAGCCCAGAAGTGCTGGGCCTTGTTGCACTAATAACATCAATGCAATTAATAAGAAGAAATATGAATACCATAAGAAAAGCAAACAAAGGGAAGAGGTAGAGTGACAGCAAAAAGAAATAACATTAATAAACACACAGATAATATACACATTTCTTACATGCAATGTCATATGTTCTGAAACACTTTACTTACAGTAATACAAACTATTAATAAATAAATATCATACTTTGGATACTACCCTGTTACTAATGCAGACACATTTGCTTTACAATGGAAAATGCATACTCAATATGAAACACGTTTTAACCAAAAGAAGCTGTATTTCCTCCTAATGCTAAATAACAGTACTGTTTGGAAACATACATCTCACTTGCATCTCACATCCTTCTCATTCTTTATTAATAGGTTTGCCTATTCAGCACTTTGTCTGCATCGGCTGTGGGTAAAACACAACACAACAGAATTCCATTATGAACACTAATAATGAACATATGCAGCTGCTACCTCCTACAAGCTGAGCCTGTAAGGGATATTTACACATCTGTGGAGTGCAATCATTCCTGCATTCCCCATTCCAGTGCTCGAGGGTATGCTTCTTCATCATCCTGAGGTATTGCTAGTGATTCCTACACTGTTTTCCAGTGCAGAGAATACTGCTTCTATGCATCTGGTTTGTAACCTTCTCTGTGATAGTACTCCTGCAACAACTGGGAGACATAATAATTCACTAGTAGTCCAACAAACACTCTAGACTCCTACACCCCCAACTTTGAGACCAAAATCTCAGAACATCTCCCTGAACACCAGCCATTACCTCTGCAGATGAACACAATCAGTTATGACAGATACTGAGAGCACACACTACTGGACTTTGTAACATTTGAAAATAGTGCGCGCTGCTTAGCCTCATGCAAATAAGGTCAATGTGTTTGCATGATGTGAACAATAAAATGAAGTTCATTAATACAGATGTTATCATGTTATTACACAACTGACAATATTACTGTGTCATGCATCAGGAAAATACATAGGATATGAGAAATAGTAAGCAAGTGCTATAAGGGTGACTGTACCGTGAGGTGGGACACCATTGAGAAGACTGAGATGTCTGCTGTAGTAGAACCATGGACCTTATACATGCTAGCCTACACTCACAACTACTGCCAGTAGAAGGATTAAAGAATACATGCATATGTTTAATTACACTGCAATGCAATACAAGGACACATTAATAAATTGCAAGTTGCAATCCTTGTGTTAGAACCCAGGAACATGTGTATGTCAGGCTAACACTCAACATCTACAGCCACAGCAGACATTGCAAGAAGATGCACTACATTAATATTCATCCTGAGGATCTCATTGCTACATGCAGCATGAGGAAAACAAGTGATAAGAAGAAGAATATAAACTCAACATATCATACTAGTAGACTATGTAACTACACAGAATACATCCCCACATAGTTCTACAGTCCAATTCACCATCTGATGCACATGCCAAACACAGGATGGGTGCCTTAACCTTGTGAGTCACACATACACCTTTGTAGGAAACAGCAGTAGGCATCCAGCACTATACCTCTCAACTTCTTAGAGCAGGGAATCTGGACAAAGGCACAATTAATGGGGTGACAAAGGCCTATAAATAGGGACATATAATGCTGTTACATACATAGCATGTAAATAGAATAACAAGTTATGCATTTGCATGACTGTTCAGAAGGATAAGTCTGAAGCTCAAATGTGTGCCATCACTCCCTGACTTCAGTCCTCAATCAATTGCCAGTGAATTGACAGACAATACCAAGCATGTCCCTTGCTAGTGTAAGGGTACCTATGGCTAACATACTAACTTAAACACATGCCTTCTATTCCACTGGGATGGGAGCCATGTGTTTGGCTCTGAATCTGACTCAAGGCTGCCAGAGGGCCCACAGTTCCTCTACTGTGGTGTTGACTTGCAAAGTCTTCACCTTCTCTGTCTATGGATATTGACGACAGCAGCAGCATTGGATTCAGCTTGTAGCACAGGCAAGTGTATATAAATTGTAGCTGCTGCACTGCTTACCTTATATCTGTATTTATTTATTTTTTTATTTATTTATTTAACATTTGTTAACCAGGGAAGTCTGACTTGGAACGAGCCAGTTTTCAGCGGATGTCTTGGGAGAAACACTCCAGATGCATGTCTTTGTAACATGGGAGGAAACCAGTGCACCCGGAAGAAACCCACTCGAATGCAGGGAGGACCTACAGACTCCACACAGAAGGCACCCCAGGTGAGAATCAAACTGGAGAACCTCTTGCTGTGAGGCAACAATGCTACCGCTGCACCAAACCATTCTTCTGGATATTTTGTCAGAAGGGAAGAGAGGTGGTGACATTAAGAATCGCACCGAAGCATTAGAACAAAAGTGGATCCTTAAATTAAATGCATATACACCACCTGGTGTTAATGAAATGGTTTCTTTGAAGCCGTTTCTTAAAGCTAGAAGCTTAAAACACTAATGAGACAGATATATATATATATATATATATATATATATATATATATATATATATATATATACATACATACATATATTTTATTTTATTTAGTTTTATATATATATTTTTGTATATACTTTACATCTTTATTAAGGCAGCTATCACTTATTCAGTATGGTTTACATACTGTCACTCAGTATGCATAATATGCAGCTCTTTAATATGTTTTATATACAACGTTTAGGGCAAGGTGATTGGATTGCATCCAGGATTCTGTTTTGGAAAAGGCTGGTTAGATTTTTAGTAGCAGTTCAGAGGGAAGGAGGCTGAGCAGATGATGGTGGAGTCATCTGCATACTGGATAACAGAGGATTCAGGGATGGAGAGGTGGAAGTAGTTGATAAATATGTTAAAGAGCAGAGGACCTAGTACTGAACCTTGAGGAATACCGGTGGGTGTAGGTAGGAAAGGAGAGGTAGATTCTTTCCATTGAATACCTTGTTGGCGATTGGATAGGTAGCTGGTGAACCAGGCAAGGGTGGAGGAAGAGAGATGTAAGGATGGGAGCTGGGATAGAAGTAAGGAGTGGGAGATGGTGTTGAATGCTTTTGAAAAGTCTAAGAATAATGATGATACATATTTGCCATTATCACGTGCTAGGTTGATAGTCTCTAGAAAGGAAAGGAGGGCATTGATGGTACTGTGGCCAGAGAAGCCATGTTCGGTGTGGGAGAGAAGTTTGTTCAGCTTTAGATGTTGCATGATTTGTGCATGGATAGTTTTTTCTAGTATTTTTGAGAGAGGGGAAATTATGGCTATGGGTCTAAAATTGGTTGTGTCTATGTTTTTGCCACCTTTGTATAGTGGGGATGATGTATGCATGGCACCAGATGGTTGGGATGTATGATTCCTGTATAGATCTGTTTATGAGAATAGATACAGGATAGGCTACAGGTTCAGCAGATAGCTTGAGGAAGGTGGCAGGTAGATTGTCTGGTGCATTATGACAAGATTTTAGCTAGAGGAGAAGTCTTTTTATTGTGTTTGTGGGGATGGGTTTTAGGGTGAAGGGGAGGTAGGAGGAGGTTTGCTGGTGGGGGAAAAGGGGCAGGAGGGGGATCAGGGAAGGAGGTAGATAGTTTTGCTATGCAATCTATGAATAACTGGTTGAAATTAGTGGCAGTTTCTAGTCTGGTAAGAGTAGGGTCTGGGCATGGGTTGCTTTTATTGCCAGGGTGAAGAATGGAGGAAATGGAATTCCAACATTGTTTTGGATTGGATGAGTGCATGGATTGGAGATTGTTGTAGTAGGTTTTGCGATCTTTAGTTATTAATTTTTTGACTAAGTTCCATTGTTGTTTAAATTCTAGGAGGGAGTTGGTGGTGTTTTGTTTTTGGTATTGTTTCCATTTTATGTCTCGTTGATGCATGATATGTTTAGTTTCATAGGATAGCTAGGGGCAGGTATTTGATTTGATTCATTTGGATCTAAGGGGGGCTTGTTGATTTAAAATGGTAAGGAATGTATTGTTGATATGATAGTTTTGGAGGGGGGGGCCCTGCTATGGTACAAATTAGAATGGACTGTTGTGTTGGGTGTGTGAACATAAGTGAGAATCTGTTGTGGCCCAAGCAAGGATATGTTTGTCATGCTACTTTCCTTGTTTTGTAGTCCCTGCATAATTTGTTGACTACTGCTGAATCTCTCAACTCTAATCAAGTGGTGAATACTGAGAGCCTTACTGTACTGCCTTATCTGTACACAGTTTAGCTGTACTTAACCTATCCTTATATATATTATCATTCTTTTGTCTTTAGGAAACAGTATGCCCACTCGGCAAAGGCCCACATTTTCAGAGGCAGAGAATGACCTCATCAGTGAAGCCTTAAGGCAACATCATGTGGTCCTGGTGTTGAGGGGGTGGACCAACATATCACAACATGTAGCCCTGTAGGACGAATTGGTCCAAAATGTTAATGCAGCTGGGTGTCAAAATTGCAGTTATGAGTAGGTGTGACACAGTGCCACATGATCCATGCTGCAAGGAGAAGTGCTGCTGAAGTGTCATGTGATTGTCGGGTCACCAGTGGTGGGCCTGGGTTGCAGTAGTACAACCCCTAATGGATACCAAGGAATTCCTGACAAGCACTGCCAAACAGGAAAGCTACCAGGAGTCCATTAACCAGTATGTTCTGGACTTGGGTGCCACACCGATATCTCGGGAGGACCTTCCAGGTAGACTTTGTTAGATCATCAGTAGAATACTGTTGCATTCATTCTGTAAGTGTATAATGTTTTAATGTGTGTCAGGTTGTTTTTTTTTTTTTTTTTTTTTTGGTGGGGTATTTCAGATAGCTGCAGTTTTAAGGTAATTTAGAGTTTGTCAGCCACATTCTTGAACATTAAAGTTATTGTGGATATAGATTATTAAAAGTAGTACTCCCTGTTGCACTATTACATGTAGCACTGTTGACATTACCTCTCCCTTTTTACTTTTGCAGGATTGTCAGGAATCCACAGATGTAGGTGTCCTGTAGTTGGTAAGCAGAATAAATTTACGTTGGTAATGTAGAAATATTCCAACAGATCTGCCAAAGTATCATGTCAGGGCTGCTGTATGGTTTGCTGTACTGTCTGCATAACTGTCAACTGTACATATATTTGCAGAATGTCGAGATGTGTGACCCATACCTCTGGCCCATATCTAACATTATAGTGATTGACTAGCAAAATATTGACAGGTCAGTAAAGATTGGAGACACAACAAAATTACATATGTCTCACATGCAGACTGCATATCCATCATAAAGGTCATGGTGAAGCAATAGCTCTTATTCTATCACCTTTCTAGGTTTGTAAGGCAATATGCCACAGATACCTATTGTTGGCCCTCTGTCCACATTCCTCACTCTAAGAGGTTAAGAGGTATGAATGTATGTAAAAGTGAAAGCTGTGTACAGTGCTTTACATATATTGCAGCATAGTAATCCTGGTATTAATGCATTCCTGTTTTCCATCCTTTTATCACAGGTGAACATGGAAGTGGTTCTGTGTCCCGTGTGCCACCTAATGTCTGTGTCTCATCAGATTCTGATGATGATGGTGAACAAAGTGAGGCACAGCCAGGGTTTGCAGAGGCTGAAGTTGAAATCCAGCCACCACCCTCATTAACACCAGACACAGTCAGTATGCCTACGCATACCCAGTCCACTGAGGCCTTAGATATTGGACAGTTGGAGGGTGAGGACATTGACCAGGGAAGTGTGGCTGCTACTGTAGCTTCAGTCACTATTGACACTGGCCATAGCCAAACTGTTGTTGAGGTGCCACACAGGCAGATTGATAGGGGTGCTCAGAGGAGCTGTGCTGTCCCTCCCCAACCCATTGCAGGTGTTCCATCACGTGTCACTTGATGTATGTATAGGGCCCTTCATGGAGGCACAGGCACGATCAGACAGAAATTCCAGGAGAATACACAGGGTTATAGATGCAGCACAGTTTGACATCCATGACTGCCTCCACTGTGTTGTTAATTCCCTGGACTGGTGGAATGAAACACTGGAATGGGATGTGTCTGTGAAGGAGCTCAGAGTATCTGTTATGGAACACACATTGTTTGTGATGGAAAGTGTGGTGGGAGTGGAGCATCAGCCTTGTGGGTGTAGGGTATCAGCTACACCTGCTGACAGCCAATGTAGCTGTGCCAAATCGTACTCCCATAGTGGCAGTAAATCCACTGATCCAGCAGGAAGTGTGCTGTCCATACCCAGATATAGCAGGCCATGAGTCATGGTCCTGGGTGTTCCTGTGAAGGGAGCATATCCAGCAGACATCAGTCACCTCATCTGACCTTGGATTTGGAGGTGCCAGTGCAACTCCTAGCACAGCCCATTCATGTGCCCAGGGGCAGAGACAATGAATTGTCAGCTCTACCAGGCATGGCTCACAGCTGTCTGACATACAGACATGTAGGGTTAGAACTGAGCTTGGCTGTGTTCATGCAGGCACTCAGACACCAATGTCACAGTGAGGGCACTGACAGACAAACATGCAACATTTACAAGGTCCATCTTCCCTGTTTCCCTGGCTTAATCACACACACACTCACCAGCCCTTTGTGTCAACCTAGGCATCCTGCACCCCCAAACAACACCTTGTACAAGTGATGATCACTGTACCACATCTCTGTCATTTGCTTTTGGGATACATGGATACTAAAGCTATGTGTCTAATGCACAGGTTATCTATCTATATTAATATTATGTTATTACATGCATTTGTACTGCTCAACTGGTACTTTCACCTGTCATTTACATTTTACATTGTAAGTAGCCATTTATACAGTTGCTAGCACAATAGTTTATCTACTATATAGTTTATGCTTTGTAAGGGTTGTGAAGTCAGAAAATGACACGTGTCACATTAATATATATCTAACTTTCTCATTAGGGATTATTTAGTACAGACTTATGGACGCACATACAAAGTCAATCCTTCAGGTTCAGAGCTCGGGATTGTATTTCAACAATGAAGACAAATCTACTAGTATGATGTTCCTTTTCCATGTACATGGCCATAGGTTCTGAGGTTCATAGGATGTGACTAGGGTATTGACCTGATGATGTCTAGAAGTCTAGCTATCACATCACAACATAATATTCAAAGGCAGATATGATGCATGGCCAATTTTTGTTTAGCAAGGAACACCCATGTGCAGGACTGAAGCATCAGTGAGCCATGCTAAATAACATTCCCACATCAAGTCACCCAGCCTGGCCTTCAACAGAATAATGGAGGTGCTCTGCTTGACATGGCTTTGAAGCCTACTGCAGAGGAATGACAACCTTTGAGAGAGGTATGTGTATCTACAGCATGTTCTATGTATGCCACAGTGTACATCAAGGATCCTGAAACAGGTGACTGGTATCCCACATTATGTATGCATGTGTAGCATTGTCATCCAATTTTGGCCACAGATAGTCCTGTAAGGCATACATAATCCACCTAAAAGCTAGCTATATAATACTGCACACAGTGACAGCTGCGTCAGTCTGCCCACAGAAGACACGTGTTGGTGACCCAATCATCTATTATTACACAGACATGTCTAAGGTCTGTCTAGTTGGTGCAGGTGTCTGGTATAATACATATCAAAGGGTGGATTATAATCATTAATACGTCTGATGAGGGGTGGGTATAGGGAATTGCTAACATATTGCTATTGATGTAATGCCATTGTCAATCAGATATGAGATGTACACTGTCTACCTCCCGCCAGTAGACCTAGGTTGCAGTTGACATGTGTAACAAGGTCTATCAATACAGATGTGGGGAATACTGTACTAATGGTTGTTTATAATATGCAGGAACTTTTATTATTAACACAGGTTATGCAGATTCATTCCTGTGAAATTCATGTAACAACTATGGCTTTGTCAGCAGTCAGTAGTGCCACAGACCATCTTTTTCTCCAGGACTTCTGAGACGTATAGACAAACATGACATGCCACAGCACTGACATATTTGTTACCACACAGGTTACATGTCTGATGCTTGAGGTGAGGCCCTGCACTCTGAATGTTTTGGTCTGTGATCCCATTTGCACACTATCTGATAACATAGGATGTGATACTAACCTTGGTTAGTTCCCCACTGAGGACAAATTTTTTATTGTGATAAAGGTCTTGGCCATGTTACAACAGGTTCTGTGCACAGCTCTGACATTGTCTATGTCACTGGTCACAGTCATGAAGCCCACTAGGTTTTGTAGACTCAAGATACCTTTTAGAACAGCTAAGTGGTACACATATAGGGTGTACAGGTCACCTATTTCCCTGCGTCTCTGATGCATGTAAATTGTATCCATTAGCTTACGGTTGCATAATTTAATGTTCTATAATTGTACTTGTATTTTACCAATCATTACTTCTGTGGTTGGAACACGGTCTCTGTTTTCCATTCATTTTAGGCAACAGCAGTATTCAGACTGCAGTTGGATATGGTGCCTAGGGGAGTAGCTCACTGTTGAATCACATGTAGAACACAATCCAGACTCCCATTTGGTACCATGGTGACTGCGCTTCTAGTCTTGGAGAGGGCAGTGATAACCTTGTCATTGTAGATTCCCCAACTCAGAGGTGATGTTGCACATGTGGTTTGTACTAGGTATGATGGTAGCAAGGGGGGCACTTTTCACCCATACATGTCTGATAGCAGGATTGGAAGTGACACAGAGTCAGTGTGTGCACTATCATATGCAATGTGATCCATATATATCTGAGTTATAACTATCAGTTTGCAGATGTACATGAAGAAAGCCTTCTGTCTATCCCTGGTTATGTTGTTGTGTAAAGTAAATGGTTGCTCTGTGTGGGGTATTGGAGGTGTCTTATTTGCACATTTATTCTGAGTAGAGTGGCCTTCCACTCCTAGTTTCTCAATGTTATATTTGTAAACAGCAGATCGTCTCACTTACTATATAATGTAGGTATGACAGACATACACCATTATGGTTTTTATTTTCCACAGGATCTTTGTTTGAGCTGATCAAGCATGGCTGTGTGTGTACATTTGTGTAGATGTGTAGACAGGGCATCAAGGAGTAACATGCTATAGCTGTCAATGTCCTTTGTGGATAATTGTGTATTGGAAGCGTTGTAGACCATCCCTTAGGAGTGTGTAGTTACATTGGATGATGATTGTGAACCTGTCTCCTCCTTTGGTGTGTTCAGTAGCTATATTTATTTATTTATTTATTTAACATTTGTTAACCGGGAAAGTCCAACTAGGACAAAGCCTATTTTCAGTGGAAACCTGGGGACAAACGCTCCATATCTACTTTGAAACATACCACCTTATGGTTGGATTGACAGTGCAGGCACTAGACATGTACCATTACATAATTCACTCATATTGTTGAGGTTTAGGTGCGGAATACAGGATAACCTTGTGAATTGTTGCACTCATTCTTCCATGGAATTTCAGTTCACAAACCACAGGTAATATTGTGCAGGTACTTTTGTTGTCCAATAAGTCTCCCGATCAATGGATGTATACTTTCAGTCATCCCTGCCTGGGTTGATTTGCTCTACTTTAATTGTCCTATGTAGTAATATATAGGCTGTGTGAGTGTCTGTATTTATGGAGGGTGCACTACTAATTGAGATAAAATGAAGAGGTTTCCTATCCGCAGTAGGCTGGACATAGGATAACTCTAAATAGTTATCTTCTCAATACAGTGTTGACACATACTAATCTTCAATGTAAATAGATATGACACTTCCTGTGGTGCACACAACTTCCATGTGCTGTGTGGATGTTTGAAAGGCGCTGAAGCCTTGCAAGGGCAAAGTACATACATCAGCCCTAAACCAGGTTTCTTTGACTGCACAGACATCAACATATTCACTGTGAAGAATGTTTACTGAGAGTGAAGTTTCAAATGTGAACTCGTAGGGTTTAGCAACATGGCCCTCACTTTGTTGGAGGTGTACATGTTCACATTGGTTATTCTGCTTGTGTGACCTTGCCTAATAAAGGAATTATGATGCAGTCAAGTGGCTTATGTCTGGCAATGCAGTGTGCTCTATCCACCATGTCAATCCACACTGAGATGAAATATGCTGGAATACGAGTGGGACTTATTGACAGACTTGATTGCATGTGTGCTGAGATGACATAGTCTGCCACACAGCTGATGCTGCTGAGTGGGGCACCTATACATCTCACTATACAGTCAGCTATTATGATACGTTTGGAATACATGTCCATTGCTTTGAGCACTTCTATGGTGAGATAGCATGATATGTCTGATGTGCATTGTCTGCTTGGAGCCTGATTGTCTTTAGGATGTGGTTAGGGTGTGTCTGCTGTTTAGGTTTGGTTTGTGGGGAGTACCACTTCACATGATGGTTTTTGTTTGGTGCAAAATATCAGTGCAAGTCAAGGTGTGTGAGCAGACAACCTTTCTAGTGTTACCCATCTGGAAGCTACAGAGCACTGATTACAGATTCCTACTATACATGAATCCCTTGCAATTTGTACTTCAATGATGTAAGGGATACGGGCTTTTTATTCACATGATACATTATCTGCACTGAATCAGAGACACATGTCAGCTATGCTAGTAGGGAAAACAGAGGGATATGATAGTTGATAATGGGAGGTCTGACCCTGGTATCTTCATTGAGAATGCAAACAGGAGGGGTATATGCGATCTGATTGCCATTTACAGGTGACTAATCTATGGGGTGTACATTTTGATGTCCTTAAAGGGTGGATCAATACCTCTGTTACTAATAGGTAAGTGAGTCAATTGCTGCATGTTATGCAACAGTGGTTCTGACAGCTAGATCTCCTCTGCTACATAGCAGCAGACAATTGAATTTGACAGCAAGTGTACTGACATTTCTGCATGTATGAGGGCAATGTGTTACAGCCTCTGCACACAATCCAGAGCAGCTAATACAAAGACACACTGTTAAAGCATAAACTGATTCCAGACTCAGTAACCATCAATAAGTACACTAACTGTACACTCATGCTACAAGCGTATACAGAAGGGGGTTTCTCTGAACAGAGATGTCATTGTTCTCTACCCATTCTGTAGAGTAATACCATTAGGGCTCACCACAGCAGATGTTCTGCTTCCATATCTACCCATCCTCTGCATCTGCTTCTGTGACACCAACCACCTGCATGTCCTCTGTCACCATATCCATACTCCTTATCTTAGGCCTTCCTGTTGTCCTCTTACCTGACAGCTCCATAATCAGCATCCATCCCCAATATACCCAGCATCACTCCTCAGCACATGTCAAAACCAGCACAATTCCACCACTTGGTTCTCATCTCCAAACCGTACAACCTGAGCTGACACTGTAATATATGGTGAATACCCCTGTCCATCCTTTGCCCACACAAAGCAAACCTTAACATCTGATACTGTCCCAACATCTGTCATGACACCTGCCATTTTTTCAGTGGCACCATATGCAACCCATGTGACATAGCTAGCCCCACTACCATCCTGTAAACCCTCCATGTCAGTGTTACTGGTACCCATCTGTCAAAGATCACTCCTGATACTCTGCGCCACACACTCCACCCTGTATGCTCTCTCTTCTACACCTTTCTTCAACAATCACCATTACTCTGAACTGTTGATCCAGAGTATTCCACATCATATTCCTTTGCTAACTGCACTCCCTGAGGTCTAACCATTCCTCTATCCTCTCTCACATTCACACACATGTAATCTCTCATAATTCTGCTGACCTTCATTCCTCTCCTCTGTAAAGCATATCACCACCACCTCAGGGTCTTATACATCTGTATCCTACTCTTAATACAGACCACAATATCATCCACAAATACCATAATCCACAGGGACTCATTTATTTATTTATTTTACATTTGTTGACCAGGATAGTCCGACTGGATACATGTCCATTTTCAGCGGAGGCCCGGGGAGAAAAGCTCCAAAGGAAGTAATACAGACAAGAAAACTTATATACAACACTCTAAAGTTCATAGATAACAAACAGTCAAGTTAACACTCATAGTGTAGGTTAGCTGAAATAGGATGCTTTACATCTGGACAGCTTATTATAACACAGTAGCATTGAATTGACTATTATTTACAAAAGCAATTGTTAATCTGATACAGGTGTACAAGTGTTACCATGTATTTAATCAGGCCTGGCACAGGGACAAAGCCACTGAGTCATGAAGTACTCCCTGAGGTCTGTCTAATGTGCCAAAATGTCCATCACCGTTGCAAATGCATGCCATGATGTTTTTGCATATGATAACAGTAATGTCACTGTTGTCTGTCTTATATAATAGGAGGTAACATCTACCCATCTGTCAGGCCAGTGTGTGAACATGACTTGTGTTGACATATAAATATCCAATAATCTGATATAGCTGATGACATTGGCAGTGTCTGTTGAACACAAAAATGATAATGTCCCTCAGGTTACTATAACATTCTCTGGCTATTATCAACCAACATCTCACACACACACACACCCACACACACCCACACACACACACACACACACACACACACACACACACACACACACACACACACACACACACACACACAGTTGACTACAGTGAAAATAGAACCACTACCTATCTAAGCGTACAGACAAAAATCAGAGTACATAATGCATGCACCACAGCACAAGTCTAATTTTAGCAGAACTGCACGTGATCTTATGGTAGATGACATCAGCAAGCTATGTGGGGAACAAGAGGTTGGAGGCCTGCCTCAACTGAATGTTTGTGCAGGCACCAAAACAGTGCAAAACAATGCCATTTTGGAACTCAGTGGGTGAGATACACTTCTACCTTTATTTATGCACGCGCACACGCACTCATATGACTGCAGTGAGAGTAGAACCCCTACCTATCTAAGCTTATAGGCTGCAGAGCAGAGTACTTAACAAACATGCCACAGCACAAGTCTATTTTTAATAGAACTGCATGTGATCTTATGGAAGGTGACATCAGCAGACCACATTGGGAACAAGAGGTTGGAAGCCTGCCTTAACTGAATGTTTGTGCAAGTACCAAAACAATGAGAAAGCATGACATTTGCAAAGTTGCATGGGGGCATATGATTCGATTTTTGTTGATAACACACACACAGTTGATGACAGTGAGACTAGAACCCTTACCAATCTATGGTTACAGACTACAAATCAGAGTACCTAATGCTCGTGCCACAACACAAGTCTAAGTTATTCCGGACTACAGGTAATCTTATGCTAGATGACATCAGGAAACCACAATGGTGACAAGAGGTTGGAGGCCCACCTTAACTGGATGTTCATGTAAGCAACTAAACAATGAAAGTATGAAATTTGCAAAGTGTCATTGGGATACACACTTCACATTTGTTGATAAACACACACACACACACAGACACACACACACACACACACACACACACACACACACACACACACACACACACACACACACACACACACACAGTTGATAGCAATGGAATTAGAACCCCTACCTATCTAAGGTTATAGGCTACAGATCAGAGTACTTAATGCATGCATCACAGCACAAGTCTGATTTAGGTAGGACTGCAGGTGAACTTATAGTAGATAACATAACTAAGCCATGTGACCAACAACAACTTGCATGGCTTGCAAAGTCACGTCTTTGTAGTGTCATCTCAGGCTGGTAGCCTAGCAGATGGATACTGTTTAGTAGCCCAGTTGTGTGACAACAATGCCATTGCTGGTGAGGAAACAAACTGATGACTTGCTGGTGTATAAGCATATAATTATATTGTGCTGTCCATTTGCAATGTTTCCAAGTGTGCTCTTAGTGGAGACATGACGTCTGGGAATGGTAGGGCACCATACTTCTCAACTTTTCCAATTTTCACAGTATGTCCAGACATTTGCCTCACATTTGTAGTGTGTTCCTCATAACATTTTGGAATTCTGGCAAATTATGGAAATGTTTTGAGGACTGCAGTCAGAAAATCTTGATAGACATTTGCATTTCTGACTTTATACCATTCAGAAAATCCACACCAATGTAAAAGCTGTTATTCTATAAACATTCTAAGTCTGTAACAGTGATATTTAAACTTGTCCCTATTTTTGGGCCTCAGTACCCCCATTATTTATGGCTTTCTCTAGATATTTGACTCCAAAAGGTTGAAAAGTATGCTATACAGCTCTCTCTCTCTCTCTCCCTATATATATAAATATATATATATATATATATATATATATATATATATATATATATATATATATATATATATATATATATATATATATATATATATATATATATATATATATATATATATATATGTATATATATATATATATATATATATATATATATATATATATATATATATGTGTGTGTGTGTGTGTGTGTGTGTGTGTATAGAGGGAGAAGTGCAATAGCGCAAGATGCACTAAGTGTACACACATGCACATTTGGCTTTTTTTATTGTTTTGCATCTGTAAACAGTGCACAAATGTGATGTGCATTGCTCACATCTGAGTGTTACTATTATGTGGTATAAACCTGCTACTACATCCCACTCCTATCTGTGCTCCAGGCCAGAATTTCACTATTACTAATGGCATGAACTGAATGTGTCAGGTGATTGGGTTTGGCAATTAGACATGAATCATATTTTCTCACACTGTTTCTGCACTGCTGTGCTTTGCACAAACCAGCCACCATTAGCAAAAGATTTGAAATGTGCAGCGCACCATGCAAATGTGGAATTAAGACAAAAACTAATAACAGTATGGGACACAGACTCACAGTCTGTAAAACACAAGCTACTGCTAGTACACATCCAACACCTCTTCTTATGCCAGGATTCAAACCCTCAACAACATTAAAGTTTCATCATACAGGATGGCTGCCTTAGTCCTTTAGGCCACAGAGGCAGCTGGCCAAAGAGGTGTCATGCATCACGCAACCAACTGCATAACACTTTACAGTGCTATATATGATTTACCTAACACATATGAAGTATGGTCAAATCTACACTATTCTCCTGCAAGTGTGGGGGATAATAAATATCAAAACACTGTAAGAAACTTCTCTGTGTGGGAGATTTTCAGTCCGTATATCTCTAGTTAATCACTGTATATTAATCAGATCAGACAATAGTAGTAGAAGTAGCGAACTTAAACTCATCTTAAGTCAAAATATATATACACAGCCAAATTGGTAAGGATTAACAAAGGTACAACAGCAATATTATCAGCAGTCTAACAGTAAAATTATCTAGCAATCTAACCCTGTTGAAACAGCTTGTCTAAAACTAACCCTGATAACATTAAGAGCGGGAAAATACATAAAAACTATCAATAGTGAGCTAGAAATAAATCAAGCAAAAATGTATACCTGGATCTACTTGATAGACTCTAAACAATAGATATTATGAGTAGCAACAGTCATGTGACCAGCTGGTAACTCACCAGAGTAATATATTATATGCAAGTCATTGCGGGGATATAGGGAGGTTAAACTATTTGTAAAGCTAAATTAAAAGTATGTAGTTAACTACAGTGACTGAAAATCTGCCTACCTCCCATATTGATCTACAGTCAAGGAACTGAAAGTAGGTCTTGGGCTTCGCTTTCTGCTTCTTTAGCCTCTGTATAGGTCCACCTTCAGAGTCCATTACTCTGCCTGCGTTTGTGTGCCTAGCAGCCAGTACCTCTCCTCTCTTATCCCCCAAAACCCCCCTCACTCTCACCTTTTCCTGCCCTCATTTTTCTTTCTTTTTTTCATTCCCTTGTCCTGTTTGTATTTTCCCCATTCTCCCTCTCATTTACCTATACCAGCCACTAGGTGGCGCTCTACTCTCTCTTTTTCTTCTTTGCTTCCTCCTATTTCCCTGATTAGCCCTCCTCAGTCTACTCTGCTAATTTGGTTTTCCATCCCTCTACCTCCATTTTCTTCCTTACCGACTGCCTATTCTCCTTACCACCTGTGCTGATATCTCCAGTAACCTGCCCTACTCTCTTCCATTACACCTCACTCATCTCCTCCTAAATCCTCAGTACTCTTTTCTGTCATACTCCTCCTTACCTTTCTCCTATCCCTCTGGTATCTGGTTCCTATCTTACCCCTTCCCTATTGACACTCGCTGCTCCTATAGTCTCACCTGCTTTTCTGATTGTCTCCTGGCTATACCTCAGTTGTTTCTACCCGCTCCGTTCGCCCTGCGGGCTCACTCCGCTCCCCTCCCTACCCCCAATTCCCACCCACCCCCCAGGGTCCTACATTTATAGCTCTATAGCCACACCCCTAGCCCTCCTATCCTATTACTCTCCTTCCCGCCAAATTGTTCCCCAGCCTTAGTACATCCCTTCCTACTCTATCTCTGCCCCAAGACCATACATCTTCTATTACCTTTCACTATTACCTAGACTTCTCTCCTTACACTTTCCTTCCACTCCAGCCTTTCTTTCTCTTTTCCAATTAATATCCTTTCTTATCTACCTACTGCTTTAAACTACAGACTTTCCCTATATTGCTTACCACATTCTATTTTCTCCCTTTACACTTTCCCTCTACTTCCTCACCTCTCTAATTACTAAATGATGCCTCCTACATACGAACTATGCCTGTACTCTCTATCGCAATCACAACCACCCTTCTTTCTACATACCTTCTCACCTTTCTTGAAATTTCACTAGATAACTCTCTTATCTCCACACATAAACACACCTCTACTAGACTCACATTCACAACCTACCCTAATGATAATTCCACCCCTAGTTATCACCTATCTAAATTCCATAGGCAACATCACCTTACATACCCCCTACTATCTTGCAAAAAAACAAAATCTCTAACAATTCTAAATAAGAACTACTTAACAAAACTTATTAATCCTACTCTACTAGATGTAGACATCCACCCCAACCCTGGCCCTACCTCACCACTTCCCCAAAACTGCTTGCCTAACCCCAACAATAACTTCCTTATAGGACACCTTAACATCCAAAGCATAAATAACAAAATACCTTTCATCCATGCCCTCTTAGATATACACTCATTTGACATCCTTTGCCTCTCTGAAACCTGGCTTACCCCAGGCACAAAAGACTCAGAGATTGTACCCCAGGGTTATAACATAATAAGACACGACCGCTTAAAACGTAAGGGTGGAGGAGTAGCAATACTCTTCAAAAATCAACTTAACATATCTATTCAACCAGAATGCCCAAACCTAAATAGCAAAACAGAAACCATCATTATTAAACTCCAACTTAACCCCAAAAAATCTATTTACATTATTTGTTTGTATCTTCCCCCAGGTAATAACATTCCAATACTAGAAGACTTTTTAAGCTGGGTTTCTACCAACTACCCCAAGAAACCATAATTCTTGGTGACGTTAACATAGACTGGAACACTATAAATACAGTCAATCCCACCTCCCATATTAACCTACATGGGTTTTCACAAAGTATTACCTCAACTACAAGAGTCAATAAACCCAGTAAGAAAGAGAGTATATTAGACTGGATACTAACTAATAAAGTTAAGACACATTATAAGGTAGGTATTATGCCTGATGACATCAGCGACCACTGCCTAACCTACATTTCTAGACAAAAATCAGAATTTGTTAATCTCCCAAATACAAGGCTAATTCGATCAGTCAAACACTTTAACATAGACCTTTTTAAAGCCGAACTGAGTGCATGTAATTGGAATTGCTTAAAATCACTCCCCCTAGAAGAAGCAGTATTATTCTTTAATTCCACATTCCTATCTATACTTGATTCTCATGCACCAGAACGCTCTATTAGAGTAAAGACCAAATCGGCCCCATGGCTGACCACCAACACAAAAAAACTCATGCTTGCTAGAAACAAAGCATGGAAATCTTGGAGATGTAATAAACTAAACCCTGACTTAGTTAAATTCCGCCAGCTTCGTAATTTAGCAAAAATCAATAATCTCTGACAAGAAAAACTTCTACTGTAACCTCCAGGAAACACATATTAACAACCCTAAACAGTTCTGGTCATCAGTAAATAGACTTCTTTCCCCAGGAACTGCAAAACTCCTTCCCCTCTAAATGCTGACCCAGAAACCCCTCTCCAGACTGCCAATGCTTTCAACTCTTTTTCTCTGAAACTATTCAAACCCTAGACAAACAAATGAACACTAACAACTCTCATATACCACCTAACAGAACTACCTCTTCCCTCAATTTCGCTCTAAAACCTATATCTACCTCTTTCATCTTCAAACTCATTCACAAACTTAAACCCTGCACCCCTTCTGCTGACAAGCTCCCTTCTCTTTTCCTTCAGAAAGCTGCTAAAGAAATTGCTTATCCTATTTCCTTACTCATCAACAGAACTATCCAAGAAGGAACCATCCCTGATATATGGAAAGTCTCCTATATTATACCACTTCATAAAGGTGGAAACTCCCTTGACCTTTCCAACTTTAGACCAATTGCCCTTCTTTCACCCCTTGCAAAAATAATGGAAAAATGTATTCATCAGCAACTGGTACACCACCTCTCCCTCCACAACATAATAGCAAACTGCCAGCATGGTTTTAGACCCCATCATAGTACCACCACTGCCCTTCTCTCCTTTATAGATACTATCAACAAAAATCGAAACAACCATTCTCTCTCCTCCGCTCTTTTCATTGATCTCTCAAAAGCTTTCGACATGGTTAACCACTCTCTCTTAATCAATATTCTCGAATCTCTTCCTTGTGATAAACTAGCCACAAATTGGTTTAAATCTTACCTTAACAACAGACAACAAGCAGTAATTTGGGAAAATCACATCTCTTCTCTCTTGCCCATTTCCATCGGAGTTCCCCAGGGCTCCATTCTAGGTCCACTTCTGTTCACCCTCTTTATAAACGATCTTCAGACTGCTATACCACAAGCTACCTGCATACAATATGCAGATGATTCTACCCTTATCTGCTCCACCTTCTTCTACTGAACTGACCTCCTTAACACAAAATACCTTTAACAAAGTAGAAACTTGGTTTTCTAAACGGTTTCTCCTACTAAATGCAAAAAAAACTAAACTCCTCCTCTTCTCCCCCACCCCTCGCTCCCCCTTTAAACTTTACCATTTCTTCTAATAATGGCACTATCATCTCGCCTGATCCAACTACTAAACTTCTTGGAATAACCATTGACAATCATCTTTCCTTCGATCAGCACATAAACAACACCATCAAGGTTGTTAACAATAAAATTGGATCCCTATATCGTATTAAACCTTTTCTAACCCCAGCAACAAGAACCAAATGTGCTCAAACCCATCTCCTATCTACTCTCCTATATGCTTCTCCCATTTATACCAACCTCAAGAAAAACAATCTTAACAAACTTGAAACTTGCTATAATAACATAGCACGTTTCGCCACTAGTAACCCCTTTAGGACTCACCACTGTATAAATCTAAAGCAACTTGGCTGGCTCGAATTTCAAAACTACCTAAAAATTCCTCAACTCACTATAGCTCACAACATATTACACCTACCTGACAACACCCCTATACTCTCTCAACTCCTAATCCCGTATAATAATCTGAACTCGCTTCGCTCCTCTAGTAAACTTATGACTAAATCAATAAAGGCAAACAACACAGCAGGTTGTTCTCTTTTCACTAACACTATAGGTAAATGCTGGAATCTCTTACCTTGTGACATAACTTTGACTACATCCCTGCCTCAATTCAAACAGAAAATTAAACTGTACTACCTAAATCATTGGCTTTGTTCCTGCAGTACACCAGGCTAACCTTTTTCTTTCTCATACTACATCTCTCCTTCACTCTTCCTATTAGTATCTGTCTTATTTCTTCTCCTTTTACAGTACTAATCGACCTAGGTACATTCTATGTAAAATTGCTAATATGGTATTAACTGCTCATCGAAATGTGCTTCTCCTGAATCTATCTTGCATTCTGTGTGATGTTATGATTTTCTAATTTGTTACTTATAAACATTTGTAATATTTTGTAATGTACTTAGTATTTAGTGGAGCTTTTCTCCTCGGGCCTCTGCTGAAAATGGACATGTATCCAGCCAGACTAGCCCGGTCAACAAATGTAAAATAAATAAATAAAAATAAATAAATATAATTGTACAGAATTACTAAGTATTTGAAAGTAATCCAAGCAAGGCAGGCAGTCTGTTTCCAGTTAAAAATCCTTTATTAAGTACACAGACAAGTGATCCAAGTAAAACAAAAATAGAGTAATAGTTTCCTCGCAAACTTTCTAAATAAATATATATATATATATATATGTGTATATATATATATATATATATATATATACATTATATCAGGCAAGAGAGTGTTTTTTTGTGCTGTAAAATAAAGTGTTATTGGTACACATGTTAAATTCACATCCCTTACCCCATCAGTGTGACATTCGAGCTGGTCCTGTCCTACTTAAAGTTTATATGTATATATTTATATATATTTTTGATTGCCAAATATACTAAGGTTGATATATTTCCAGCCATGTAGTTTATTGTCTTGGATAAAATCACAGACTTAATAATCTACTTAATAATCTGGTTAAATAAGAGGTACCACATCATTATAAATTTTATTTAAAGTATATAAGGGTTATATTATTATGACAGTTACTAAGTAGGGCAGGAGCAGCTCAAATGTCACACTGATGGGGGAAGGGATGTGAATTTAACATGTGTACCAATACATTTGACAGTACTATGTGGGTAGGTAATGATCAAGGGGGTGTATACAATGGTAGGTCCAGTGCTTTTTAAAGTAGTCTTTGGTGGGTAATTTGAATTGTTTGGGGAGAGATAGGTTTCTAATTTCAAGTGGGAGTTTCTTCCAAACAATTGAGGGGTGGTAGCTATATAAGTTGCACCCTGTTTCAGATTTTGGTTTGTTGACATTTAATAGGTCTTTGGTTGTGCTTCGGTGATGTCTGTATGGGTATATTGGAAGATAAGGGATGACAAATTAGGGCAGAAATCAGCTGATATAGAATAGAGTGTGAGAAATGGATCTGTGGGAAGAGGTGCTGGAGAACTGAAAAGTGCTGACATTTACTTGGTGGTGTACATGCCCAGAAGTGAAGCTAGATTTAAAAACAAGGGTGATGTTGCGAGCAATAAGAAAACTCTTTCATATGCAGAAATGGTAAACAGAAGCATGACAGATGCTGTGACTGAAGTTGATTGAAGACAAGGACTGATGTAAAAGAGAAGACCACCATTAAGAATCAAATAAAAAAATGCTACTATTAGCAGGTACTGAAGCTATGGATAGTATTAGTTTAACATTGGGATTTGAAGTACAGGACATAAGAGCATTAATGAACTTGGGGACAAAACACTTTTGTGAAGCTACATTTGAAACATTTATTTTACTTGAACAATTTAAGAATGAAGAGAGCTCATTGGCACCACAGAATGAGTATGTTTTCCAGAAGAACAAATAAATGTAGGATTATGAATGTTCAGAACAGAAGAACTTGAGTCAAAAACTTTTTTTCAGTTTGTAATGCAATGTGTGAAGTTAAAAAATGTATGATGAAAGAAATGTTTGGAATGGTGGATGGGAAGTGTGGGGGAGACTGGATGTGCATGAGGGTAAAATGCAGCATATTTCAAATGTTACAAATATGAATGGGAAATGCGGAACACTGAGGCATTCACCTCAATCTAAAGTATGTTTTCTTTGTGGGGATAAGAGGCACTTGATGCAGTACTTTAATAAAAGAAGACACTGGGAAGAGAGGACATACCAAAAAATTAGAAGCCTGAGTGTAGAAAATGCAATGATTTCAGACATCTGTGTTTCACTGTCTTGTACTAACAAGAGAAAGGTTATAAGAAGAATATTTCAGAAGTAAAAATAGTCAGATTAAAATATAACTGAAGATATTGGTGGTGAATGTATTATGAGGAGATAACTAAAGCAGTAAATGTAATTGAAATGGAAAACTGGAATGGCTAGCAAATGTTTCACAAAGAGAAACTATTACAGTACAAAATAAAAACAGATATGAAGCACTAGCAAGTAAAGAGGAGGAAGAATGAGAATTTGAGACAGCAGAAGAAAAAGAAGAAAATGATAAATCAGCTGGAGGGAGGGTATAGAAAAGGGAAAAAATGGAAATAAGACAGATGCCAAAGAGTAAAATGATTACTTAAGAATATTAGCACCAAATGTAACTTAACATTCAAAATTAGATTAGAAGTAAGGTAGTGAATGAATGGTGTACAAAGTAAGTATGTTTGTTAAATCCAAGACGTCTAAAGGAAAGAAAAATGAAAATAATTGGGGCAATATGGGGTAAAAGGATTGCATGGTCAGTTGGGAGTTAAATGTGTCCAGGAGGGTCCCAGTCACATTGTCGAACTTTTACAAGTTCAAACATCATATGGTCAAAACCATATGTTCAAACTTGTAAAACTTTGAACGTTTCAGCGGAGCTCTCCCTAAGGGAATCTTTACCTTTCCTGCAATGAAGTGCAATCTCGGAGTTGGTATATTTAAGTAGTGAGGGGTGTTGGGGTGCAGGGGGGCTTGCCCCCCTGCTTACAACCTTCAGGTAAGTCTTTTGTCTGTTTTTATTTTTTATATTACGTTTTCAAACTTTTAAAGTTCGAACATATGGTGTCGACCATATGGTGTTTGAACTTTTAAAAGTTTGACAACATGATATAGACCCATCCAGGAGCAGGATTTTTTTTAAAGTGAAGAGAATAAGATACTGAATGTGACAGCAGTAGTAATACTCGGAAGATTAGTGTTATGAGATGTAAGGAAAGGAAAAGATTTGTAAGGATAATTATAGTATGTGTTTACACTCATATAGGATAATTATAATATGTGTTTACACCCATGCAGGATAATTATAGTATGTGCTTACACCCATACAGGATAATTATAGTATGTGTTTACACCCATATAGGATAATTATAGTATGAGTTTACACCCATACCGGATAATTATACTATGTGTTTACACCCATACAGGATAATTATAATATGTGTTTACACCCATACAGGATAATTATAGTATGTGTTTGCACTCATACAGGATAATTATAATATGTGTTTACTCCCATACAGGATAATTATAGTATGTGTTTACACTCATACAGGATAATTATAATATGTGTTTACACCGATACAGGATAATTATAGTATGTGTTTACACTCATACAGAATAATTATAGTATGTGTTTACACTCATACAGGATAATTATAATATGTGTTTACACCCATACAGGATAATTATAGTATGTGATTACACCCATACAGGATAATTATAGTATGTGTTTACACTCATACAGGATAATTATAATATGTGTTTACACCCATATAGGATAATTATAGTATGTGTTTACACCCATATAGGATAATTATAGTATGTGCTTACACCCATACAGGATAATTATAGTATGTGTTTACACTCATAAAGGATAATTATAGTATGTGTTTACACCCATGCAGGATAATTATAATATGTGCTTACACCCATACAGGATAATTATAGTATGTGTTTACACCCATATAGGATAATTATAGTATGAGTTTACACTCATACCGGATAATTATAGTATGTGCTTATACCCATACAGGATAATTATAGTATGTGCTTACACCCATACAGGACTATTATAGTATGTGTTTACACCCATACAGGATAATTATAGTATGTGTTTACACTCATACAGGATAATTATAATATGTGTTTAAACCCATGCAGGATAATTATAGTATGTGCTTACACCCATACAGGATAATTATAGTATGTGTTTACACCCATATAGGATAATTATAGTATGAGTTTACACCCATACTGGAAAATTATAGTATGTGCTTACACCCATACAGGATAATTATAGTATGTGCTTACACCCATACAGGATAATTATAGTATGTGTTTACACCCATATAGGATAATTATAGTATGTGTTTACACTCATACAGGATAATTATAATATGTGTTTACACCCATGCAGGATAATTATAGTATGTGTTTACACTCATACAGGATAATTATAATATGTGTTTACACCCATGCAGGATAATTATAGTATGTGCTTACACCCATACAGAATAATTATAGTATGTGTTTACATCCATATAGGATAATTATAGTCATACAGGATAATTATAGTATGTGTTTACACCCATACAGGATAAATATAGTATGTGTTTGCACTCATACAGGATAATTATAATATGTGTTTACACACATGCAGGATAATTATAGTATGAGTTTACACCCATACCGGATAATTATAGTATGTGCTTACACCCATACAGGATAATTATAGTATGTGCTTACACCCATACAGGACTATTATAGTATGTGTTTACACCCATACAGGATAATTATAGTATGTGTTTACACTCATACAGGATAATTATAATATGTGTTTACACCCATGCAAGATAATTATAGTATGTGCTTACACCCATACAGGATAATTATAGTATGATTTTATACCCATACAGGATAATTATAGTATATGTTTACACCCATACAGGATAATTATAGTATGTGTTTACACCCATACAGGATAATTATAGTATGTGCTTACACCCATACAGGATAATTATAGTATGTGCTTACACCCATACAGGATAATTATAGTATGTGCTTACACCCATACAGGATAATTATAGTATGTGTTTACACCCATACAGGATAATTATAGTATGTGTGTACACCCATACATGATAATTATAGTATGTGTTTACTCCCATACAGGATAATTATAGTATGTGTTTACACCCATACAGGATAATTATAGTATGTGTTTACACCCATATAGGATAATTATAGTATGTGCTTACACCCATATAGGATAATTATAGTATGTGTTTACACTCATACAGGATAATTATAATATGTGTTTACACCCATGCAGGATAATTATAGTATGTGTTTACACTCATACAGGATAATTATAATATGTGTTTACACCCATGCAGGATAATTATAGTATGTGCTTACACCCATACAGAATAATTATAGTATGTGTTTACATCCATATAGGATAATTATAGTCATACAGGATAATTATAGTACGTGCTTACACCCATACAGGATAATTATAGTATGTGCTTTCACCCATACAGGATAATTATAGTATGAGTTTACACCCATACAGGATAGTTATAGTATGTACTTACACCCATACAGGATTATTATAGTATGTGTTTACACCCATACAGGATAGTTATAGTATGTGCTTACACCCATACAGGATAATTATAGTATGTGTTTACACCCATACAGGACTATTATAGTATGTGTTTACACCCATACAGGATAATTCTAGTATGTGTTTTCACCCATACAGGATAATTATAGTATGTGTTTACACCCATACAGGATAATTATAGTATGTGCTTACACCCATACAGGACTATTATAGTATGTGTTTACACCCATACAGGATAATTATAGTATGTGGTTACACCCATACAGGACAATTATAGTATGTGTTTACACCCATATAGGATAATTATAGTATGTGTTTACACCCATACAGGACAATTATAGTATGTGTTTATACCCATACCGGATAATTATAGTATGTGCTTACACCCATACAGATTGTTTACACCCATACAGGATAATTATAGTATGTGTTTACTCCCATATAGGATAATTATAGTATGAGTTTACACCCATACAGGATAATTACAGTATGTGCTGTTTTTATTTTATCCCTTATAGGATAGATATAGTATGTGTTTACACCCATATAGGATACTTATAGTATGTGTTTACACCCATGCAGGATAATTATAGTATGTGCTTACACCCATACAGGATAATTATAGTATGTGTTTACACCCATATAGGATAATTATAGTATGAGTTTACACCCATACAGGATAATTACAGTATGTGCTTACACCCTTATAGGATAAATATAGTATGTGTTTACACCCATATAGGATAATTATAGTATGTGTTTACACCCATATAGGATAATTATAGTATGTGCTTTCACCCATATAGGACAATCATAGTATGTATTTATACCCTTATTGGAGAATTATAGCATGTGCATAAACCCATATAGGATAACTAGAGCATGTCCATACACCCATATAGGATAATTGTAGTATGTGCATACACCCATATAGGATAATTATAGTATGTGCTTACACCCACATAGGATAATTATAGTATGTGCATACACCCACATAGGATAATTATGGCATGTGTTTACACCCATATAGAATAATTACAGTATGTTTTTACACCCATAAGGGATAATTTTAGTATGTCCATGCACCCTTATAGGACAATTGTATTATGTGCATACACCCATATAGGATAATTATAGTATGTGTTTACATCCATAGAGGATAATTATAGTACATGTTTACACCCATAAAGGATAATTATAGCATGTGCCATATAGCATAATTTTAACATATGTTTACACCCATCTAGGATAATTATAGAATAGGCATATGCCTCTAAGGGATAATTATACTGTGTGCTTGCACCCATATAGGATAATTATACTATATACATACACCTCTATGGAATAATTATAGTATGTGCTTACATCCATATTTACAATCTCAAAGTACTGAAATCGCAAATTTCAGTATCTCAAGATGAAAGTACCAAAACCACAAAAGCCCGAAACCTCAGAAAACCAAACATCACAATACAGAAACTTCATAATATCGCACTTTCAGTATGTGATGTGCCGATTTAAAACACACCCTCCAACACACAAACAAATACACATACAACACATCCCTCCCCACACTACAGCAAGCCAACAAAACACACACAAGTGCAAATAAAACACACCTAATCTACACATAAGCAGGGGGCAAGCCCCCCTGCACTCCTCTTGTAAGGGGCTGCCTCCCACACCCCCGTTACTTATATATACAAACTTTGAGGTTGGACTAAAAAGACACTAAACCCACTGCTACACACTTTGCATTCCCGTTGCACAAACATACCACCACTTTCAACACTTATACACTCACACTCTTACCTACCCACCCTAACCTACACCTAAAACATCCAAACACTCTCACATAATACCAAATACCTATCCATATCCTTTAAACAAAAAAACACTTACCTGAATCTCCAATTATAACCACACATCGGCAGCCATCCCCACATCCCAGAACACACCGCACCTTACAAACACAGTAAACCACAAGTAAAAATAGCATGCCACCACAACTACGGATTCGACAATTCAGCATTCGCACATATGTAGTTTTGAGTAAATGCACTTTCGACACTTTCATCTCGAGATACTGAAATTCGAGATTTCAGTATTTCAAGATTGTAAAATGGACCCGCTTATACCCATATATGATAATTGTAGTATGTGCATACACCCATGTGAGATAATTATAGTATGATCATATACCCATGTAGGATAACTGGGAGTGTTACAGAATCCTGAAAGCTCAAAACCCTAAAGACCAAAATCCTGACACCCAAATTTTGAAAGTTCAAAATCCTGAAAGCTCAAAATCCTGAAAACTCAAAATCCTGAAAACACACATGATACCAATATTTACTATATTCCAGCACAAGTACATACAGAAACATGTTACCCTTCAACTATACGCAGGGGTCTTGCCCCCCTGAGCCCCCCACACCCCCTACTATTTAAATATAACAACTCCAAGATTGCACTTCATTACACTAAGTCCAATCTGATATATTTAATTAGCAGGGTGTGTACAGGGCACAGAACCCCACATGGGGGGTGCCGAGAGGCTTGCCCCCCTGCTTGTACTTGGAGAAGAGTAATATGATTTGTGCTTTATTAGTTTCGGTATGTACTTGTGCTGAAATATAGCTTGTCTTTTCGGCTTTTCCCAGTTAGGGGTCGCCACAGAGGAACTCTGGTCCGCTAATGATTGGCAGTAGATTTTCACGAATGCCGAGTTGCCAGCTCGATGTTCAACCTTCAATGAAGGCACTCCCATTTACACATGTCTTTCGAATGCCCACCCAACCGCAGGGAGGACATGCAGACTCCACGCAGAAGGCACTCCTTGCACTCCAGCCAAGAATCGAATGGGAGAACCTCTTGCTGTGAGGCAACAACGCTACCGCTGTATTCTCTGTGTTTTCAGCATTTTGAGTTTTCAAGATTTTGAGTTTTCAGGATTTTTAACTTTCAGGATTTTGGTCTAAGGATTTTGGTCTTCAGGATTTTGGGCTTTCAGGATTCTGTAGCACTCCCAGGATAACTGTAGTATGTGCTTACACCCATATAGGGTAATTATAGTGTGCGTACACCCTTATGGGATAATTATAGTATGTGCATACACCTATATAGGATAATTACAGTATGCGCATACAGAGCCGCGTTGGTGCAGTGGTTAGCATTCTCGCCTCACAGCAAGAGGTTTTCCCATTTGATTCTCAGCTGGAGCGCCTTCTGTGTGGAGTCTGCATGTCCTCCCCGCGGTCGAGTGATGTTAAAGACATGCAGGTAGGTGCGAGCGTGAATGGGCATGCCTTTCGTTGAAGGTTGGGTGTCAGGCTGGTAACTCAGCACCATGAAAATCCACTGCCAATAATGAGTGGACTGGAGTTCCGCTGTGGCGACACCTAACTGGGAAAAGACGAAAGTCAAGACAGTATGCGCATACACCCATATAGGATAATTACAGTATGTGTATACACCCATATAGGACAGTTACAGTAGGTGCTTACACCCATATAGGATAACTATAGGATGTGCATATACCCATCTGGGATAATTATAGTATGTGCTCATACCCATATAGGATAATTAAAGTATGTGCTTACATCCATATAGGATAACTATAGGATGTGCATATACCCATCTGGGATAATTATAGTATGTGCTCATACCCATATAGGATAATTACAGTATGTGCTTACTCCCATATGGGATAATTGTAATATGTGCATAAAAAAATAGCTTGTTTCCCCCCTTTCCTGTAATGAGTCTAGTCCAGATACAGATTTGGTGTATCCAGGAATGTTTGTAAGCTCCTGAGCCCCCGAAGCCTTTCCGTGTTGGAGGGAAGCCTTCTAGCTTATCAGTGGGAGTGGTAAGCACTAGGTAACCTATCTACCACATAAGGAGTGGTTTCTGGCCCAGAACTTTTTGGCCATTTGGGCAGTTTTTCCATCTCTCTCAACTTTCTGATTTAAAAGTCCACATTTACACTTGTTTCCCCCATTTCCTGTAACTATAATCCAGATACAGATTTGCTGTATCCAGGACTGTTTGTAAGCTCCTGACCCCCCCCCAAGCCTTTCTGTGTTGGAGGGAAGCCTTCTAGCTTATCAGTGGGAGTGGTAAGCACTAGGTAACCTATCTACCATATAAGGAGTGGTTTCTGGGTCCAGAAATTGTAGTTATTGGCCGTTTGGACAGTTTTTCCATCTCTCTCAACTTTCTGATTTAAAAGCCAGCATTTGCTCTTGTATCCCCCCTTTCTAGTAACTAGTCTAGTCCAGATACAGATGTGCTGTATCCAGGACTGTTTAAAAGCTCCTGAGTGATGCCAGAGCCTGCTCTTCAATTTTTCGCTTAGATCTACTAGTTCTCTCCTCTCCTGTACTTATACCATCTTATTAGTCTAGCACTTTACCAGACTTCTTGTAGCAATTATTGTAGCACACAAGTGCTACCAGCATTAAACGTTCTAGAAAGAAACATATCTAGTACTTAGATTCAATGCCCATCCAGCCAGGCATGTCTAAAGGTCAGTTCCCTGTGCTTTCTCCTATTAACCTGGTGAACTTGGGCATCCTGAGACAATGTAGCAACTGCCTCATGTACACAGACAACCCTCTCCTCTTACCTTCCAACACTCAGACTTGTGAGAGATGCACTTATAAATCCAAATTGGAAGCCACACACTCTCCAGCCAAGAGCGTAATAGCTGGTCAAAAGGAGAAGGTCAACACTTGCACCAACACCACATGGAACACATAGCCCTCTGGAACACACACCAGCACTGCCTTCACATAAAAACACAAATCACACACTCACTTTTGTGAGGCTCTCATTAAAAATCTACCCAAGCAGCAGAGCCTTCCAAGGCAAAAATGCACTCAGTCACCACAACGCAACACTAATCATGAGAAACATAACTCTCCTTAACAGTATACCACTCAACCAAAGCCCCTAAAGCAAAACAGCATGCCCAACACACTAGTCATAGGTGACTCGATAGTGAGCCACACTGACGTCCCCCTCACTAGGTTGAATAAGGAGAAAGTAACAGTCAGATGCTTGTCAGGTGCCAGGATCCAACACATAATGCATGCACTCAGGTCACTCAACAACAGGTACAAATATGACTCTGCCATTGTACATGTGGGTGTGAATGACCTGAGATGTGCCTCCCTGGACTACATGAAAAGAGACATGGGGGAGCTCTTGGATTATGTAGCCCAGGCAAGTATGACCCAAGCCCTGAGCAGCATCCTACCAAAACCCAGAATGATACCACAGTACAAGCAGAAAATGATTGATTTCAACAACTGGCTAAGTTTCTGGTGTCATTCTAAGGGGATCTAGTATCTGTCTGCCTGGGATGACATGACTGACAAACATTGATGCTTTGCCAGAGACAGCCTGCATCTGTCACCCCTGGGCTTCCAGATACTCGCCAAGGCTATTGCCACCCCTATAGTGCCTTTTTTAGACGGTGTTCCAAAGACCAAATTACCACCATAACAGCTACAAACAAATGCAATGTGAGGGTCATGTTGCTCAACGCTAGAAGTATAAATCTCAAAATGCACTTGATCGAGGCACTCCTTAAAATGCAGAACATCGACATTTGTGCTGTAATAGAGACCTGGTTCAAGGCAGCAGGAAGCACCCCTGCACTACCAGGCTATAACTCATTCCACACCTTTCGGCTGCATAATTTAGACTGAAGCTCCAAAGGTGGTGGTGTTTCCATATTCATAAAGGATGCGCACACCTCCAGAATTGTAGCCCAACATAATACATTAGAGATACTTCAGGTGCAGCTAACAGTGGGTAAGACAGTGATTCAGGTCATAGCCTGCTATATGTCCCCAACCATGTGCCAAGTCTCACACTCCATGTTCCTAAGCACCCTGGAGAATATTAGCATCCAACCTAACACTCTCTTATTAGGCGACTTCAAATATCCATCCATTAACTGTATAAACTACTCACTTACCAATACACTTGGCCAGCGTTTCCTGGAGTTCATTAATTCCAATGCTTTGGACCAGCTCATTCTTACCCCCACTAGAGGTAGCAACATCCTTGACCTGGTCATTACTAACATGGGTGACCATTGATCTACAAAAATAGTCAGCTCCTCCCTGGTTAGATCTGACCACCAACTAATCACCTTGGAAATCCCCCCCCCCCCCCCCCAGCAAAGATAACCACCATGAAAAACTTCTCCAGAGGTAACTTTGGGATCCTAAAACAGAGGTGGCTAACTTCATGGCACTCATACAAATGGAGAATAGTTGTGTGACTGCAGAATCATACACCAATGCATTGTACGTACACAAATGCATGGCCCTCACCATACCCAATAGAACCAAGACACTCTCCTTCAAAAAAAGGAAGCCAATCTGGTGGTCCCCTACCATAAACAAACTCTACATCAGAAGGTGGAAACTGATGCAGAATAAGGTGAAGTCCCAGGACTGGAAAAACTCTGGCTTAGTCCTACTGACCTTCATTCCTCTCCTCTCTAGAGCATATCTCCACCTCTCCAGGGTCTCCTCAACAGATCACAATGTCATCTGCAAACATCATAGTCCATGGGGACTCCTGTCTGATCTCATATGCCTATTTATTTTATTTTTATTTATTTTACATTTGTTGACTGGGAAATTGTCCGACTGAGCTGAAATAGCCCTTTTTTCATCGGAGGACAAAGCTCCAAAAACATTATCAATACACTAGATAAAATTAACAGAAACAAGTATTTCAGAAAGCATGACAGATTAAATTAATTGACAGGTATTACCAACATTAATATCAAGGAAAAAATAGTATTTACAAGTCGAACATTAAAACCATACAATATAGTCCTTAAGTGTTAAATCAATATGAGCATTTATTATTTCTGGTAATGGTTTAGTGGAGATATGTAGCAGGGAGAACAAGTTAAAGCTAAGGGTAAAAGGGAATTCATGGCTTGAAAGAGAAAGGTTTGCAAGGCCATTGGGGAAGAAGTGATAAGAGCTATTAGAGTGAAGATAATTGTTATGGTTTGTGGTCTATAGTGAAAGTGATTAAGGATGGAGAGGCTGTTTATGGTGGGTGAGTACAGAGGCAGGACCAAAGAGTTATTAAGTGGGCTCTCAATCAAACTGGAAATAAATAAATAAATAAATAAGTGTTCTTTGGCAGCTGCTTTGAATTGTTTTGGTTGATTTAGTAAACAAATTTGTAGTGGAAGCTTGTTCCAGGCAGTGGTAGGATGATAACTATATAGACTGTCTCCATTATTAGTCCTAGGTTTATAGATGAGTAGTAGTTCTTGGTCAGAGCTATGGAGTGATCTAGTTGGAGAATAGTAAGATATAAGGGAGGATATGTTAGGACAATAGTAAGGTTGGTATAGTATAGAGTGTATAATCTGGAGCTGAGAGAGAAGAAGCACGTTAGGAACATCCAGCCAGTTTAAGTGTTTAAGTGAGATACAGTGGTGGGTTTTATAAATAAGTTGGGGCGAGAATCTGGCTACCTTGTTAAAAGTAGAGTTAAGTTTTGCTAGGAGTGCGGCATTAAGGTTTGTGAGTATTTGAGAACCATATAATAGGCTGGGTAGCAAATAAGTATGAGAGAGGGTTAGTTTATCATTAGGAGTGAGAAACTTTCTGTTTCTGTACAGAAAGCCTAATTTCCGATGGGTCTTCGTGATGCAGTTGTTGATGTGCAGGACACAATTAAGTTGATCATCTATAGTGACGCCTAAGTGTTTGGTGCTAGAGTCAGCTATTATTGGACTCTTATTGATAGACAGTATAGTGAAAGATGATATGAGATGGTTAAGAGGTTTTGGAAGAAAGAGTAAGAGTTTTTTTTTTTTGGGGGGGGGGGGATTCAGGATTAGTTGGTTGTTGGTGAGCCAGGTTTCAAATGATATAAAGGCAGCCTGAGTAGTGACGATAAGACTAGAGGGAGAGTCGAAGAGAGTGATTACAGTGGAATCATCTGCATATTGTACAAGAGATGACTGAGAACAAGAAGTATAAAGCAGATTGG
This sequence comes from Protopterus annectens, assembly GCF_019279795.1. NCBI lineage: Eukaryota > Metazoa > Chordata > Ceratodontiformes > Protopteridae > Protopterus > Protopterus annectens. Next base: position 1,849,155,636 of record NC_056732.1, on the reverse strand, counting down.
TGAAAATATTAAATAGTAGTAGACCTAAAATAGAACATTGGGGAACACCCATTTTTACAGGGAGGGAAGGGGAGAGTGTGGAGAGCCATTTCACTGATTGTAGTCATTAAGAGAGATAGCTAGAAAACAAAGTGATAATAGCAGGGGAGAGATTTAGATAAGACAGTTTAGTCAGAAGTAGAGAGTGAGAGATGGTATCAAAGGCTTTAGACATGCCTAAAAATAAACAGGAGACAAGCTTGTTGTTATCAGGAGCCTTGGAAATAGTGTTTGTGAAGGAGATAAGAGCGGTGTGCGTACTGTGTTTTGGGCAGAAACCATGCTGTGTAGGAGTCAATACATTTTCCTGTACTAGGTATTGCAGAGTTTGCTTGTGGTGCATTTTTCAAGTAGCTTAGAGAGGGGTGACAGAATGGCTATAGGTCTAAAATTAGAGATTTCTTGGGAGTTACCTCCTTTGTGGATAGCTAAAGTGTAAAACTCTTTCCAGATAGATGGAACTTTAGACTCATAGATTAAACAGTTGATCAAGGTAGATACAGAAAAGGCCAGAGTATCGGCTGCTAGCTGGAGAAAGTAGGAAGGAATATTATTAGCAGAAGTAGAGCAAGGTTTTAGTTTGGAGAGTAGTTGTTTGATAAAAGTAGTTGATACAGGTTAAAAAGAAAAAAGGTTTAGAGGAGTTTGATGTAGGAGGTTGGGCAGAGGGATTAGAAACATTAGCTGGGGCAGGGTTTGTATCACTCATTTTTTATACAGTATCAAAGTGTTGAAGATAGTGGCAGTTTCTTCAGGTGTCCTATTTGGGTAGGGATTTGGTAAGGAAGGGTTTCCAGGATGCAGTATTTGGTTGACTGAGTTCCAAAATGTATTGGGGTTAGATTTTAGTGGTCTGTGAGGGTTATGGTAGAATTCCTTTTTATCTTTAGCAATGTGTTTTTTGTCAGGTTTCTGAGTTCTTTGTACTTTTGCAAGTCTGAAGGGACTTTGTTTCTTGTCCAGGTTATCCACAACCTGACCCCATTTCTCATTAAGCGGCAGGTTGCCTTTGAGACCCATGAGGATATGTTGGATTTTATTCTAAGAGTATGGAGAGGTGCAAGAGAGTTTAGTATATTAAGAAAGATAGAACTGAAAGATTGGACAGCTTCTTCAAGAGTAAGTTTATTAAGGTGATTCCAGTTTATTCTGGAGAGAAAAGAGTTAAAGGTGTCAGGGGAGAAGTTGGATAAAGTGCAACAAGTTATGTATTTATGTGATCTGGTGAAGTGTGGAGTGAATCTAGTAACTTTTATTGAAGAGGGATCACTAAGGGAATTTGGAAGGGTTTCTGGGTTATGATATGAGGTAGGGTTGGATACCAGTATCCAGCTGAGTAGACTATTGGGGATGTGTGAGTTAATGTAGTGGGTAGGTTCAGATATTAATTGGGTAAAGCCATGTAGGTTAATGCAAGAGGAAGAGTTTGGGTCATTTAGAGATAGCCAATTTATATTTACGTCATAAAGAAGAACTGTTTAATTTGAATAGTGTTCAGTGAGATAAGAGAGAAAGTTTTCGAGCAGGGGAATATTTTCTCCTGGAGGGATATAGATGGCTACTACAGTGATATTGGAGAAGCTATTAAGTTTCAGGTTAGCTGCCAGGATTTCAGCTGGAGGGAAAGATGGGACTGGTTCCTTATGACAAGTGAGGGTTAGATGGTTAGAGTAGATGATGGCAATTCCACCCCCTTTTTTCTTCTGGCGATCAAGGTGAAGTATATTATACCCTGGGGGAAGAATGTCTCTATCTGGGGCATGTGGTTTCAACCATGTTTCAGTTAGGGTGATTACATCAGAGTTATGGTTAGCTACCCAGGCATGGAATTCACTAGTTTTATTAAGTATACTTCTAATGTTCATTGAGTAGAATGAGATGTGTTTTTTGGTCAGGGTAGGAATATGTTGGCTGGGAGGGCTAGGATTTGGTGCGGGTCAGGCTGAGGTAGGTACTGGGTTTGGATGAATTTCTCCTGATAGAAGTAAAGTAGCAGTGAGAGAGTGAAACTTATGTTTATATGGATAGCTGCAGTGATATTTTGTTTTCGTTTTAGATTGGATAGTGCAGGAGGGAGGAATTCTGATTCTGGGAAGAGGAATATTTAGAGGGAGGATAGATGAAGTGATGTTAACAGATTGCTATGGATAAGGGAAGATATAGCCTTCAGAATTAGTACGGCTATTGTTGACTGGTATTAAGTAAGGATGGAAGGTAGTCAGTGATGAGAGGAGAAGTAATGGAGGCAGATAGAGAAAAGAATAAGGTGAGATAGTCATGTTGAAATTAAGGGGGATTGATTACTGAACAGTAGTAAGGTACCAGTAGGGGGAGTTAGTGAGACTGAGGAGAGTTAGAGTCAGTAGAGATACTAGTATAACTAGTTAGTAGAGTGAAAGGGAGGGAAACAATCTGAGCTTGTTCTGGGAAGACAAGAAGGGGTGTGGTATAACGCTATGGGTGTGTCAGAGGGTAAGTATAAAGGAAATTATATGGTGGTGGGAGGGAATGGGGTGGGTAGGGTAATTAAGTGAGCCCGAGTGTAGCGAGGGCAAACTTAGCGGGGCTAGCCCCAGTCTTGAGTTTCCACAAGAATAATAGACAACCAGTCACCAATCAAATAGAGCAATATCTATCCATCACCATTGCAAATAAGAAAGGACTCATAGCTAATCCTAGATGTAATCCTACCTCCACCTTGAAAGCACCTATCCCTCCTACCACAGACTTCAGCACTGTCACACTGCCCTCATACACATCCTGTGCTACTCTTACTTACTTCTCTGCCACTCCAGACTTCCTCATACAATACCACAACTCCTCTCTGGGCACCCTGTCATATGCTTTCTCTAAATCCACAAAGACACAGTGCAACTCCTTCTGACCTTCTCTATACTTCTCCATCAACACCCTCAGAGCAAACATCACATTTGTAGTGCTCATTCCTGGCATGAAACCATACTGCTGGTCACTAATCATCACCTCCCTTCTTAACCTAGCTTCCACTACTATTTCCCATAACTTCAAGCTGTGACTGATCAGTTTTATCCCTCTGTAGTTACTACATTCTGCACATCACCCTTATTCTTAAAAATTGGTACGAGTACACTTCTTCTCCACTCCTCAGGTGTCCTCTCACTTTTCAAGATTTCATTAATCAATCTGGTTAAAAACTCCACTGCCATCTCTCCTAAACACCTCCATGCTTCCACAGGTATGTTATCTGGACCAACAGCATTCCCATTCTTCATCCTCTTCATAGCTGTCCTTACTTCCTCCTTGCTAATCTGTTTCACTTCCTGATTCACTATCCCCACATCATCCAACCTTCTCTCTCTCATTCTATTCTCTTCCTCTGAGGTCTGTGAGAAAAGTAAAAGAAACATTGGCCACATTGTCGTCAGCCCAAACACAAGCTATAATGACCGTCTGTGCACACCTCTAAGGTTTGTCTGTGATGAAAATTAAAGAAGTAATAACAACACTATCCCCAGCCCCCCCTAACATACTACAGCTTTCTGTGCACACACATCTGAGCAAGGCTGGTTTTAGAATGGGTGCAATTGAGAGCAGAGGCCACTGTCAGTTTTATATCACAGCCCTGTTCAGGTTAAAGAATGTAATAAAAAACTCAATATTTTTTTCCCCTAATTTTTGTCCAACCAGAAACAGCTTTTCTGAGGCACATGCACAGTCAAGGATGATTAAAGGAGCCCCTTGAATCCATTTATACAGTCTGGTGAGTGAGGACTACCAGACTCTAGAAGCTCTAAGAGTATGAATGTTCTGTGATATATTTTATGCCGTACATTTGAAACTGAAATATAATTACTTGTTAGCTGCATTTTTTACTGCTACTCAGAAGAATAATGTATGTGCCCTGACGTTACTGGGGGTGTGCACAGATAAAAATAGTGATATTCTTTACACACACACACACACACACACACACACACACACACACACACACACACACACACACACACACAGACACACACACCCAGACACACAGAGACACACACACACGCACACACACACACACACACACACACACACACACACACACACACACACACACACACACACACACACACACACACACACACACACACACACATATATACACACACTCACACAAACATGCACACACACACATATATACACACACACACACACACATATATATATACACACACACACACACACACACACACACACACACACACACACACACATATACATACACACACACACACACACACACACACACACACACACACACACACACACACACACACACACAGACACACACACACACACATGCATGCACACACACACACACACACACACACACACACACACACACACATATATATATATACACACACACACAGACACACACACACACACACACACACACACACACACACACACACACACACACACACACACACACAAACACACACACAAAGCATAAGCCATAACAATACCAGTTTTGTACTTATTTCAGCAAATAGCAATACCTTGTGCAACAGTGGTACTGCCACACCAGATCAGTGACTGCTGTTTAGCAGTCGTCAAACAGCAGCAGCAGGGTAAGTCACTTTATTTACCTCACTGAGGAGTAAAGCATACCTGTCACTGTCCCTGATTTCACAGATCTTCCCTGATTTATCCCATCATTTTGCTCTGTCCCTCGTAAAAAAAGTTTGATAACTCATTCAGGATTACAGTCAGTAACTCCAGATGTCAGAGTTTTATACTTTTTAGTGTGCAAAAATGCATGTTGATGCAAAATGTGTTATTCTATTAATGTTTTAAGTGAATTATAGTAATACTTAAAACATGTTCCTAATTTTGAGCCTTTATTCTGCTATTATATTTGGCTATAGGCTGAATTTCGCAGTCAAGAAGTTGAGAGTTATAGTATATGGTGTTCTGCCAGTATTTATAAAACTCCCAGAAAGAGAAAACCATCCCTGAAAACTGGAAGCATCACCTGTTCTTAAAATCCAAGGTTTGCACTGAGATCAGTTACTCTGGGCTGCTGATCTCCCTAGTGCTTACTTTGCTCATGTTCATTATGAACTTTACCCTTTTGGGGTCATATCACAGCCTTGTTCAGGTTTAAGTCAGGAAATTAACACATTTTTTCTCCTCATTTGTCCCCAACCAGCTGCAGCTTTTGTGGAGCCCCCACACAGTCAAGGATGGTTTAGGGGGCCCCCTGCATCCACAGGTATTGAAGGTACTTAACAATGGCTATGTTGTTAGTTTTAGTGGAGAAAATGCCCACCAGGAGGGTTTAACTAAGCCAGGGGCACTGTGTCAGTGGTAAAACATTTAATGGAATTGTGAAGACTGTTACTTGATAAAACTGTTAATATAACCAGATATCGTTGAATATTAAAGAGGATATGAATAAGACTTATTACCCAGCTGGTTTATTAAGTACAAAAGATTGCTGTGTAAGCTTTTCTTGGTTTGACAGACATGTTACAAAATATGAAGATATGATAATCTGCAGTGGTTGAGGCCCCCACAGAAATAGTAGGCCCCCAGTGACCGCAGGGTTCGCTGGTGCTTAAAGCTGGCTATGACTACGTATCCCACAGAGAATTAAAATAATTAGATCTACCACATCACCTAGCACTTTTTCAGCTAGCTATAGTACACAAACCTCTCTATAAACCAGATAATTGCCCTGCCCTTAACAACTTAACAGAACACTGCACACCAACAGAATTTTATGCTGTAGAGAAAAATCACTAATCACTGTAACCAAATAATCTAATAATGCAGGTGATTATCTATATTCAAATAGGATAATTAAATTATGGAATCACATCCCACTGCCACTGAAATTCATTCAGAATGTAAACTCATTGAAAACACAAGTAAAACATCACCTATCATATCAATTGATCTGCTTCTATACATCTCCAGGATAAATGCTACTGTTATTTTCAGATTGCCATATTGCCAAAACATTTCTCTTCTTTCAGAATCCGATACCCCACAACCAGCCCTCACCTGTGACTAAGTAGTTTTAATAGCATCTTCCAGTTATACTCATTATTTTGTGACACTGCTCATCCCCACTGCTATACTTCGAATATAAACTTTGTTTATATATATATATATATATATATATATATATATATATATATATATATATATATAAAATTTCCCCTAACCAACATTTTCTGCCCTAGCTAGTTCTTTCTTCCCTCAGTTTCTTTGAGTTTCTAAGCACTAATCACACGATCAATTATCTGTCAGAGAAATCCACATACACACCTCATCAAATAGTATATGTTCATAGGTTCATAGGTTCATAGGTTCATACTAGGCTATCTGCCCGAGGGCATTTACAAGCCTAGCCCATAGTTTTGTGGCTTACGCCACCCCTTTAGTATGGGGAACTATACCCATTATTTTGCTGTGCCTCTGTTGAGCAGTGACACTGAGGTAATCCCTGGGGTATATCATCATAAACAAATGCACGAGTACCTTTTATACTTTTAATAGTTGCTGCTGTTTTCATATTAATGTAATATAATTAGCAAATGTATGTTATTATTAATATGTTTTATTTAATATATGTTCATGTATATTATTGAATGTATGTTTAAAAATGTCTGTAATACGTTGGGATTATCTCCAGGCTCCCATTGAAAAGGATTATTTGATTAAACTCAGACAAAACCAGTAAACAAAACAAAATAAAATATGATAAAGATTGGGTTCTGTCCATTAGTCTGTTTGCTATCCAGAGTGTAACACAAGGGGTTTACACTTCATTTTATTAGTTCAACAGTAATACCAGAATGTGGGATTATATCAATGGTCTTGGTCAGGTCTGAGTAGGCAGTGTAAACTGATTTGCCTCAGTTTAGTACATCAGTGACTTGCTCAAAGAAGCCCACTGGGTTCCAGGAGACAGGGTCTACCTTTAACAAACGTAAACTGTCTTAGGTCCAGGACTTGCCGACAGCCCATGTCCTTGTTAATGATTTCCATAACGATGAGCTCCATTGCTTTGCAGATAAGGCTGGTGTGACTTATATGTCAATAGTTTCCTGGATCAGTAGTGGATCCCCCTTGTGGAGCAGGATGACTACTGTAGCTCTCCATTCCTCTGGCATAAATCCAATGGAGAGGCAGAAGTAAAGCAGGCCTATTAACAGGTCTATTACACAATATCTGGTGCTGATAGGAAACAACCTTCAGATACAGTTAGCCCCAGATATTGTCAGCACCAGATACCATCAGCACCAGATACTGTCAGCACCAGATACCATCAGCACTAGATACTGTCAGACCAGATACTGTTAGACCAGATACCGTCAGCGCCAAATACCGTCAGCACCAGATACCATCAGCACAAGATACTGTCAGCACCAAATACCATCTGCACCAGATACTGTCAGCACCAGATACCATCAACACAAGATACCGTCAGCACCAGATACCATCAGCACCAGATGCTGTCAGCATCAGATACAGTCATCACCAGATACCATCATCACCAGATACCGTCAGCACCAGATACCATCAGCGCCAGATACTGTCAGCACCAGATACTGTCAGCACCAGATACCATCAGCACCAGATACTGTCAACACCAGATACTGTCAGACCAGATACTGTCAGCATCATATACAGTCAGCACCAGATATCGTCAAACCAGATACCGTCAGCACCAGATACTGTCAGCACAAGATACTGTCAGCACAAGATACTGTCAGCACCAGATACCGTCAGCACCAGATACCATCAGCACAAGATGCCGTCAGCACCAGATACTGTCAGCACCAGATGCTGTCAGCATCAGATACAGTCATCATCAGATACCGTCATCACCAGATACCGTCAGCACCAGATACCATCAGCACCAGATACCGTCAGCACCAGATACATTATCACCAGATACCATCAGCACCAGATACTGTCAGACCAGATACTGTCAGTACCAGATACCATCAGCACCAGATACCATCAGCACCAGATACTGTCAGCACTAGATACTGCCAGCACCAGATACCATCAGCACCAGATACCATCAACACCAGATACTGTCAGAACAGATGCCATCAGCACCAGATACTGTCATCACCACATAATGTCAGTTCAGATGCTGTCAGATCAGATACCGTCAGGAACAGATACTGTCAGCACCAAATACAGTCAGCATCAGATACTGCCAGCACCAGATACCATCAGCACCAGATACTGTCAGCATCAGATACTGTCAGCACCAGATACTGTCAGTACCAGATACCATCAGCACCAGATACTGTCAGCACTAGATACTGTCAGCACCAGATACCGTCAGCACCAGATACTGTCAGAACAGATGCCATCAGCACCAGATACTGTCATCACCACATATGTCAGTTCAGATGCTGTCAGACCAGATATCATCAGGAACAGATACTGTCAGCACCAAATACTGTCAGCATCAGATACTGTCAGCACCAGATACCATCAGCACCAGATACTGTCAGCATCAGATACTGTCAGCACCAGATACCATCAGCACCAGATACTGTCAGAACAGATAGTGTCAGCACCAGATACCATCAGCACCAGAGACTGTCAGACCAGATACTGTCAGCACCAGATACCATCAGCACCAGGTACCATCAGCACCAGATAACATCAGCACCAGATACTGTCAGACCAGACACTGTCAGCACCAGATACCGTCAACACCAGATACTGTTGGCACCAGATACCTTCAGACCAGATACCGTCAGAAACAGATACCATCAGTACCAGATACTGTCAGCACCAGATACTGGCATACCAGATACTGTCAGCACCAGATACTGGCATACCAGATACTGTCAGCAACAGATACTGTCAGCACCAAATACTGTCAGCATCAGGTACTGTCAGCACCAGATACCATCAGCACCAGATACTGTTAGACAAGATACTGTCAGCATCAGATACTGTCAGCACCAGATACCGTCAGCACCAGATACCATCAGAAGCAGATACCATCAGAAGCAGATACTGTCAGCACCAGATACCATCAGCACCAGATACTGTCAGCACCAGATACTGTCAGCACCAGATACCGTCAGCACCAGATACTGTCAGCACCAGATACTGTCAGACCAGATACCGTCAGCACCAGATACCATCAGACTGATACTGTCATCACCAGATATTGTCAGCATCAGATACTGTCAGACCAGATACCATCAGCAACAGATACCATCAGCACGAGATTCTGTCAGCACCAGATACTGTCAGACCAGATATTGTCAGCACTAAATACTCAGATCAGATACTGTCAGCACCACATAAAGTCAGACCAGATACTATCAGCACTAGATACTGTCAGACCAGACACTGTTAGACCAGATACTATCAGCACCAGATAGCATCACACCAGATGCTGTCAGACCAGATATTGTTAGACCAGATACCATCAGCACCAGATACCATCACACCAGATACTGTCAGCACCAGATACTGTCAGCACCAAATACTGGTGCTGATTTGCTGACAGGAAAGCAGCCTGGCACATTATCAACAGCCATAGAGCAAGTGCTTTTAGTCTTGCTGATAGCATTCAGGACTTGCTTGAAGGTGAACAGATGGTGTGGTGTGGGTGTGCTAATAAGTTGGAGAAAGTTAGGGGAGAAAGGAAAGTGAAGTTAGACCTGAAGTAAAACAGTCAGGATTGTTGATCATCTTCTTCCAAGCTGATATATACTGGATCCCCTTAGAATGATGCCAATAGCTAAGCCAATAATTGAAGACAGTTATCTTTTTGTTTCTATTGTGGCATCATTCTTGGGTCCAGCTATAGCAAAACTTATTCCCAAATTTACAGTTCACCACATGGTACACTGTATTATATCTACAGGGTTTACAGTCACCACATGGTACACTGCATTATATCTAGAGTTTACAGTTCACCACATGGTACATTGTATTATATCTGCAGAGTTTACAGTTCACCACATGGTACACTGCATCATATCTATAGAGTTTGCAGTTGCCACATGACCAGCATTATTCTCTGCAGCTGTGCTGAACAAACTTGTAACTGCTTTGAGTATGGCACAATGGTAGATCCAAGGCTGCTCTTTGCTTGATACTCTTAAAGAGAACTTATAAACTGATGGAGACATAAAAATCCATAAACAAATGGGAACATGATATAGACTGGTGAAATTATTACTCAAAAAATGCAAGAAAGTTCAAAATAAACAGTAGTAAAAAAAAAAAGATTTGATATCAACCCAAGAATATATCTTATCTCTGATCTCATTATCAGGCAGGATTTTATACTGCAATTACTATTCAAAAAATCTGTAGGTTTATGATAAACTTATCAATAAGAAAGTATCCCTGTCTGACACCAGCAAAAGCATGATAGATTCCTGCCATCCACAGCAGGGCTTATTTATATGTATCATAAGTTGGGAAGGGTCCTTGATCCAGAGTATTACAACAATAAACCTCACTAAATGTCTTTATCCATGACCTACCAATGTCTTGTGTCTGTCTGTGCCACATCACTCCTAGAAGCCTCCTTTGCACCCTGACATCAGTCTTTTTACGAGCAGGTGTAAAGCATTTTGTTCAGTGAGGAAAAATGCATCTGTCAGTGTGGAAGTGAATTAGCAGCTAAGTTCTGTTGCTGCTCATCATGGCATTGCAGAAGCAAAACAGCGTCCATGGGGTAAATTCTACCTCTATATACAGATGCCATCAATTCAGCTTTCCTTCACTATTTGTGCATTGTTATTGTTCAGTACTCTGTATTTTGCACATTAACTGTTTTCACTTAGATTACTATAACGTTGTCAAGGCTGAAGCCCATGTAGTGAAAGTCTCTTACATTAAATTAGCAAATTATCTAATATATGAAAGCATAGTATAACATATGTGGAAGGACATGCTTGCGACCATAATAAAGTTTAAAAAAAAACTGATGCAGGAAAGGAATAGGTGAAACTGTTTTCTGAATGTGCTTATAATATAACTCACCCGAAACATGCTGACAGCTTCCTTCGGGGATAGCAATGTGTGATTCGCATGTTTAGACAGCACCCTACAGATGTGACATATGAGTTTTCTATCTTCATGACAGAACAATTTCAGTGCCTCTACGTGTTCCATGCATAGTTTTGTTCCAGCTGTTCTTTCACGTGGATGAGCTTTTTGTACTTTTTCCATCATCTTACTCACTGACTTGTTTGTTATATAGTTCCTGTCTGAGAATGTCTTTCTGCAGTCTTTATCTGGACAGAAGGGAGGTTTCTCACTGTCCCAGACTTTATTTATACATGATTTGCAGAAGGAGTCCCCACATTGCAACACTACAGGGTCTTCAAACAAGTTCTGGCAGACAGGACATAATAAATCCTCAGTTAGCTCTTCAGGCAGTTTACGTTTCTTAGTCGCCATCCTTTCGGCTATCAGCTTTCCCTTTCATTTACCTGAAACATGGAGATTAATATATAGCACATCCTGTTAGTGTATCATGTGATATTCAGAAACATGAGCAATAAGATCTCCTTAAAGTGGCAGTCCCCATTAATGAAAACTAATGAATAACTTTTTAATTTTGCATTAGGAGAGTTGGAGTTAAAATTGCTAATACAGAGGTAGACAGACATGGATATATTTACATTTCTTTTGTCAGTCGTTCACAATTAAAGTTTTGTTTTATAAAGTGTCTCAATACTGCTCTTTAGATATATGCCTACCTCAGCAAATGCATCTAATCTTATTAATTCCATCAACTTTTGTGGCAGTCAGTGGACACATCCGTCACACAGTTCCAATAGCCAGTAGCTCTTTTTTCTTGCTGGTGTTTAGTTTCTTAATTTATGCCTGCTGTTATATTCTTCCATTTTGAGTCAGTTTGCTAGGTGTGTCCATGGATATTTTGCTGTATTAAGATGGTTAAGTTAAGATATTCATTTATCAGGACTCAGTCTGTATAAGCATGTAATGACCACTGAACTAACTACTGCTCACAAATGGCCACTTGGCAAGAGGGTGGAATTGTTTCTTTCTTGCCCATGGATGCACATCATGGTGCGACTGACATATTCAACCAGACATGATTTATTTATTATTTTATTAGCATTTGTTTACCAGGAAAGTCCACTGGGCCGAGAAGAGCCCATTTTCAGTGGAGACCTAGAGAGAAAAGCTCCACAAAAGCAGTTAGTATAATAGTACATAAAGTTTGGAGAGTTTGTAACAGCAAGAAGCATAAAAAGGTCTTTAAAACAAAATATGCATAACAAGCTGGATAAACTGAGTAAAATGCTTTTAAAGTATAAGTGGTACAGATAAATAGTGTAAATATTAAATAATATAAAAACAGAGAGTTCAGGAAGTAGATAAAAGGTACCTATTAAAGGTTGAGCAGTATTACTGTAATTACAGAAGTATTAGAAGAAAGGCTGGAGAAATATTGAGATGGAAGGTGTGTGCACAGAATTTAAGGAGTATTAGGTAGAATTAGAATAAATTATTAATGATATGCATATCAGAAATAAGGAGATATAAGTGGGCAGAGAAAAGAGTATGAAAAAGAGAAATTATATAATTAAAGGAGTCAAGCTTTAGGAAGATGGGGTAGAGAGTAAAAGGTGTTATGATATAGGTAAGAGGAGTTACATTTTGGGTAGGTGGAACTAAGAAAACGTAGTAAACTGCCTATACTGTACTCTTAACCATACATGGTGCATGTTGGATTTACTGATGGAGATGCAGTTTACTTCTGTGAGGAAGACAAAGGTATAAATCGACATTAATTACCATCAGCAAACACAGCATGGCCTTCGTCCTATTTGTGGGCAATTATCATGACATAATGACTTAATTGTTGTGATGCAGGTGGAGGATCATACGGCAGAGGACAAGCACAGGAATATATTTACAGCTGACACTAAGAACAGGTACCATATAAAATGAAGACAAAGAAGTCTCTTTGTCTAAACACCCCAAGCATACTTTGAAGGATGACTTCACTCTAAATACAGCATTTCATCTTTAGAGTGTATTCCCCCACTACAAAATCATAACTACAAGGCTATGTATACCATATAAAATACAGAACATATATGATGACTTTGCAGTTTCTCTCCTCCTGTGGCACATTGAGACATTCTGCTTCCTCAGTGCACATCATGATGGGTTTAGGTTACTCCATCCCTCGTAGAGCACTACGAAAATGTGCCTAGGAAAACCTTGTACCATTTGGGGGGGGGGGGGCTTTCCCTATGAATACATTCAAATGAGTCATTAAGAAAAGGAAGAAGTTAAGAAAGGTTTTAGATCTCTATCAGGAATACCTGCTGGCACACCTGTGAGATGTAAGTTGACTCTCTGAAACCTATTTTCAATAGTGTCATCTTTTTCCACACACTTAAGCCAGTTATCAGGGTAGCACATGTTGAGTTCTGCTTTGACTTTTCATGTAGTCTTTTAGATTTTCTTTTAGCTCAATCAATTTCTTCTCTAGCTGTTGCACACGAGTGCTGATTTCCTCTTTAGGCCTCCATCTTGGTAGCTATAACAGACCATACTTCAAATAAAATAAGCATTCATTTGTCTACTGATGCATTTTTGAAACATTCAAGCATCTCATCATGTAATCTATCAACACTCATGGAATCTATTGTTAAAGTTAATTTTAAGAAAAAATTATTATTACAAATGTTTGGGCTCAGGGCTGGCTGAGGGAGAAGTACATTTGTATATGCATTTTACCTCGGGACAGCCATACCCTCCCCTTCCCAATAACTAAAGTATTTGATGAAAGTAAAGTGAAGAAGTAGTCATTTAAAATTTCAGCTGTTATAGAAGTATTACAAATACTTTGAAGATAATGGACAACATTCTCATCACAAGATTGGACCCACAGTTACAGCGCTTAATAACAAAAGGGTAAAATGCTTTGATAAATGTAGGCAGGGATTGGACAACTTGTGGGAAAACTTGCTCTTCCTTCAAATATATGGGAACTCACAACATAAAGCTCACTAGTGTTGTACTATATTCATACATGAAGCTGACTAGTGTTAAAGTTGATCAGTGTTGTACTATATTCACATGTGAGGCCGACTAGTGTTGTACTATATTCATACATGAAGCTGACTAACATTGTAGTATATTCATACATGAAGCCGGCTAGTGTTGTACTATATTCATACATGAAGCTGACAAGTGTTGTACTATATTCATACATGACATGAAGCCGACTAGTGTTGTACTATATTCATACATGAAGCCGACTAGTGTTGAACTATATTCATACATGAAGCCGACTAGTGTTGTACTATATTCATACATGAAGCTGACAAGTGTTGTACTATATTCATACATGACATGAAGCCGGTTAGTGTTGTACTATATTCATACATGAAGCCGACTAGTGTTGAACTATATTCATACATGAAGCCGACTAGTGTTGTACTATATTCATACATGAAGCTGACAAGTGTTGTACTATATTCATGCATGACATGAAGCCGACTAGTGTTGTATTATATTCATACATGAAGCCGAATAGTGTTCAACTATATTCATACATGAAGCCAACTAGTGTTGTACTACATTCATACATGAAGCCGAATAGTGTTGAACTATATTCATACATGAAGCCGACTAATGTTGTACTATATTCATACATGAAGCCGACTAGTGTTGTACTATATTCATACATGAAGTCGACTAGTGTTGTACTATATTCATACATGAAGCTGACTAGTGTTGTACTATATTCATACATGAAGCTGAGTAGTGTTGTACTATACCCATACATGACATGAAGCTGACTAGTGTTGTAGTATATTCATACATGAAGCCGACTAGTGTTGTGCTATATTCATACATGAAGCCAAGTGTTGTACTATATTCATGCAAGAAGCTGACAAATGTTGTACTATATTCATACATGACACGAAGCCGACTAGTGTTGTACTATAGTCACACATGACATAAAGCTGACTAGTGTTGTACTATATTCATACATGAAGCCGACTAGTGTTGTACTATATTCATACATGAAGCCGACTAGTGTTGTACTATATTCATACATGAAGCCGACAAGTGTTTTATTATATTCATACATGAAGCCAACATACATGGAGCCGAGTAGTGTTGTATTATATTCATACAAGAAGCCGACTAGTGTTGTACTATATTCATACATGAAGCTGACTAGTGTTGTACTATATTCACACATTACATGAAGCCGGTTAGCGTTGTACTATATTCATACATGAAGCCAACTAGTGTTGTACTATATTCATACATGAAACCAACTATGAAGCTGACTAGTGTTGTACTATATTCATACGTGACTTGAAGCCGACTAGTGTTGTTCT
Source organism: Protopterus annectens (assembly GCF_019279795.1). NCBI lineage: Eukaryota > Metazoa > Chordata > Ceratodontiformes > Protopteridae > Protopterus > Protopterus annectens. Next base: position 1,849,140,220 of record NC_056732.1, on the reverse strand, counting down.
ATATTCATACATGACATGAAGCCAACTAGTGTTGTACTATATTCATACATGAAGCCGACTAGTGTTGTACTATATTCATACATGACATGAAGCCGAGTAGTGTTGTACTATATTCATACATGAAGCCGACTAGTGTTCTACTATATTCATACATGAAGCCGACTAGTGTTAAAGCCAACTAGTGTTGTCCTATATTCATACATGAAGCCAACTAGTGTTGTACTATAATCATACATGAAGCTGACTAGCGTTGTAGTATATTCATACATGAAGCTGACTAGTGTTGTACTATATTCATACATGACATGAAGCCGAGTAGTGTTGTACTATATTCATACATGAAGCCGACTAGTTTTATACTATATTCATACATGACGTCGACTAGTGTCGAACTATATTCATACATGAAGCTGACTGGTGTTGAACTATATTCATAAAGGAAGCCAACTAGTGTTGTACTATATTCATACATGAAGCCGACTAGTGTTGTACTATATTCATACATGAAGCCGACTAGTGTACTATATTCATACATGAAGCTGACTAGTGTTGTACTATATTCATACATGACATGAAGCCGACTAGTGTTGTACTATATTCATACATGAAGCCGACTAGATTTGTACTATATTTATACCTGAAGCCGACTAGTGTTGAACTAAATTCATACATGAAGCTGACAAGTGTTGTACTATATTCATACATGACATGAAGCCAAGAAGTGTTGCACTATATTCATACATGAAGCCGACTAGTGTCGAACTATATTCATAGGTTCATAGGTTCATAGGTTCATACTAGGCTATCTGCCCGAGGGCATTTACAAGCCTAGCCCATCGTTTTGTGGCTTACGCCACCCCTTTAGTATGGGGAACTATACCCATTATTTTGCTGTGCCTCTGTCGAGCAGTGACACTGAGGTAATCCCTGGGGTATATCTGCGATCTCCCATCCATTGGTCAAGATTTCTCTTGAACAAGGCCAGCGAGGTGCTCTGCCTCACATGTACCGGGATTTTGTTCCACAGCATAGGGAGTCTTTGGGTGATGAATCTATCCCTCCAGCACGTCCTATTAATAGCCGTGTCGAGGTTTAAGTCTCCCGCCCTTGTGGCTCTGATGGATCTAGATTTTTTGAGGTGAAGCATATTCATCAAATCTGGGTTTGACATGGCCTTGTATGTTAGGCAAAGGTCACCTCTGAGCAAGCGTGGCGACTGAATAGAGCTGGAGTTCTTTCAGTCGGGCAGCATAGGACAGATTTTTGAGACCCTTTATCCTTTTGGTGAGGAACTTTTGTGGCATCTCCAGCTGCTGGAAGTGCCGGGTCAGATACATTCCGAATGGGGCATTGTACTCAATCATTGGTCTGATGAGTGATGAGTAAAGGGAGACTATGACCTCCCTTGATCTAGATGAGAATCCCTTCATGATAAGGTGGGCAATGTAGAAGGTCTTCCTAACTACTTTAGCTACATGGGTGTCGAATGACAGACTACTATCAACCTGGGTCCCCAGGTCCCTGATAACTTCTTCTGTGCTCAGTGGATTGTCACCTATTTGGTAGCTAGGGGTAACCTTGTTTTTCCCGAAGGGTATGACTATGCATTTTTTGGCATTTAACTTTAGGCCGTGGCTCTGGCACCAGTTATCCATTTCTGTGAGACCCTTCTGAAGGATATCTGTGTCAGATGTGTTTTCTACTATGGCCCAGTTTGCAGTCATCTGCAAACTTTGTCAGCCATAACCCTCCTGTGTTTGCTTGTACTTCGGAAAAGTAGATGCCAAACAAGAGTGGGCCCAGGACTGAGCCCTGTGGGACATCACTTGTGACAGGCTTTGAGTCTGACATGGCGCCAGCAACTCTGACCCTGTGGGTTCTGTCACTCAGCCAGTTTGCAACCCATCTTGTGATGTATGGGTTAACATTTAAGCTGATGAGTTTTTCAATGATACCCGAGTGGGGTATTGTATCAAGGCCTTAGCCAGATCGAGGTAGGCTGTATGGACTGCCTTTCCCTCATCAATGGCTTTGGTGACTGTTTCAAAAAAGTCAACCAAGTTTAAAAGGCATGATCTGCCTTTGACAAAGCCAAACTGGGTTGGATCCAAAGTCTGCAAATTCCTATGTCTTTATTTATGAGGTCCATTATGATCCTCTCCATGGCTTTGCAGATAAGGCTTGTCAAGCTAATGGGCGGTAATTTCCAGGGTCTGTGGAGGCACCGCCTTTGTGAAGTGGGACCACAGTTGCAGTGCCACTCCTGGGTGCGTATCCAGAGGTAAGACTTTGATTAAACAGCTGTCCTAGCTGTGGGTTTAATTCCTCATTGAGTTCGTGGAGCACACAGCCGGGGACACCATCAGGTCCCATGGATGCTGTGTTTTTTGCTTTGGAGAGAGCAGTTCTCACTTGGGTGCTGGAGATGTTTGGGGGGCTGCACTCATTTGGTATAGATATCTCTCCTTTTGGGGGGGAGATGTTTGCACTGAACCTGTCAGCCAGTATGTTGGCAATGTCTGTAGGATCAGTAATCTTCACATCATTTTGAACTAGTTCTGAGCATATCTGGGAGTTTCCTCCTAGGTTTCTAACATAGCTAAAGAAGGCCTTATGATTGTCTTTTGAGTCTTTAGCTATTTTTCTCTCGAAATTTGCTTTGGATGATTTTATGATGTCATGACATGAAGCTGACTAGTGTTGTAGTATATTCATACATGAAGCCGACTAGTGTTGTACTATATTCATACATGAAGCCGACTAGTGTTGTACTATATTCATACATGAAGCTGACTAACATTGTACTATATTCATACATGACATGAAGCCGACTAGTGCTGTACTATAGTAACACATGACATAAAGCTGACTAGTGTTGTACTATATTCATACATGAAGCCTAGTAATGTTGTACTATATTCATACATGGAGCCGACTAGTGTTGTACTATATTCATACATGGAGCCAACTAGTGTTGTACTATATTCATAAATGAAGCCGACTAGTGTCGTACTATATTCATACATGAAGCCGACTGGTGTTGTACTATTTTCATACATGAAGCCGACTAGTGTTTTACTGTAGTTATACATGAAGCCGACTAGTGTTGAACTATATTCATACATGGAGCCGAGTAGTGTTGTACTATATTCATACAAGAAGCCGACTAGTGTTGTACTATATTCACACATGACATGAAGCCGGCTAGCGTTGTACTATATCCATACATGAAGCCGACTAGTGTTGTACTATATTCATACATGAAA